>NW_006399760.1:31434949-31435950 GCF_000299155.1 Elephantulus edwardii
AAGAGATCTATATTAGTTCCCATCCCAAAGAAGGGTGACCCAACAGAGGGTGGAAACTATAGAACAATCTCATTAATTTCACATGCAAGCAAGATTCTACTGAAGATTATCCAAAAACAACTGGAGCAACACATGAGCAGAGAACTGCCAGAAGTCCAGGCTGGGTTTAGAAGGGGTTGTGGTACTAGGGATATTGTAGCTAATGTTAGATGGATCTTGGCTGTAAGCAGGGAATACCAGAGGATTGTATATCTGTGTTTCCTTCTTCCTAGTCTGTCTTAGTTTGGATGTTCACTGTTAGAAGAATATCTCACAGACAAGTATTTTATATTCACTGCCCACCCACCCCAAGTACATGTGACTTGTCTCTACCCTGTCCCTGCTACTGACCCATTCCTTGCACAGCCAGCTACCTGGGCAAACCCTCCTCCCTTCCCCAGACACCAGTCACTTCTGTGATGCCTTGTACTACACACTTATATTGGTTTGTTTCTAAAGTCTGTATACATTGTTTTCATACCAGATCTTTCCCATTTCCTTTATCCACCCTACCCTCTCTACTCATCAAATTGTGAGACACTATGATTACCCCCTACTCCTTACCCCTCTGCTCCTACCTTCGCTCCTTGGATTCTCATACACATTTTACTAGTTATCCTTCTATTTTTATAATAATAGTCTTATACAGTATGTTTCCTTATAGGACTGAGTTCGTTCACTTAGCATAATGCTCTGAAGTTCCTTCCAAGTCATTCAGTGATTTTTAAAATCACTGCTCCTGCATGCTGCGAAGTATTCCATTGTGTGAATGTAACCACAATCAAATGGACATTTGTGCTGCTTCCATGTTTTTGTAATGGTGTATAATGCGGCTATGAACATTGGTGTACAAATCTCCATTTATGCCTCAGTTCCAATTTTCTCAGAGTATATTCCAAGCAGAATAGCTGGGTCATGTGGAATTTCTAGGTTCAGCTTTTTGAGGAAATGCCAAACTGCCT
>NW_006399760.1:31436722-31447345 GCF_000299155.1 Elephantulus edwardii
CAAGATTACTCCTCAATAATATGCAGTGGTCCTTAATGGCAGATTTTCCCAGTTCAATATGTCTCCTTATTTCCTGACTGCTGGTACCAAGAGTGTTAATTGTGATTCTAAGCAAGATGGAGCTGTTGACAGTTTCAATCCCCTCTCCATCCATCATGATGTTGCCTATCAGTGCAGTGTTAAGAATCTTTTGTTTCTTGACATTGAGATACAATCCATACTGAAGGCTGAATTCCTTAATCTTCTGCAACAAGTGCTTCAAATCCTCCTCATTTTCAGGGACAAAAATGTATCATAAATTGGAACTACCTTGATGGCAAAAGGAGGGAGGGTTTTGCATTTATTATCAATTTACAGAGACATGGAATCTATCCCTATCATTTTATAAGGATCACAAAATTTATTATGAGCAAGATGTGCACTCTCCTTTCCTTTAAGATTTATAGCCTTAGAAAGCCACTGAAGGGTCACTATGAGTCTAAGCAGACCCTCAGTAGATACGGTTTGGTTTAGCTTTTATTTCTTTATTAATAAATTTGAGAATTTATTTACTGAGTTCCTGATTTATTGAAGAGTTTTAAAAGTTCACTTTTATGTTATCCAATGCTGGAAGGAAAAACAGTTATATTGACCACGATACAACTCATCCTTTTTAGCACATAGTTTTCTGAGTTATGACAATTTATTATAGCTAGTTAACCATAACAGAAGGAGATGTAGAATAAGCCAATAACTTTCCCAGAAAATATCTTCATATTCCCTTTTGGAGTAACCTCTCACCCTCTCCCAGTCCCAAGGAAACACCAATCCGTTTTCTGTTCTACTTTGTAGTCTCCAGGGCATTAATGTAGATTTGTTTATTCTGGCTTCTTTAACATGGCTTAAAGCATATGAAATTTATTTTTGTTGTTGCAGGCATAAGAATTTTATCATATGAATGTATATTCATACACATGTACGTGAATATTTATTAATCTGTTTACCAGTTACAAAGGCTTGGTTTTTCAAGTTTTTGCTGATAAAAAATAAAGTTTGTATTAAGCATTCACATACAGGTTTTTGTAAATAACAAGTTTTCTTTCTCTTCAGTCAGTATGTAGGAGTGGGAGTGCTACACTGTTGGGTAAATGTATGCTTAATTTTGTATAAAATTGCCAAAATATTTTCCAAAGCAGCTGTATAATTTTGCATTCCCACCAGAAATGTGCAAGAGTATCACTTAGTTGACATTCTTGTGAACGCATAGAATTGTCAGCTTTGATTTTTGTTTGTATGTTTTCACTTTTAAATAGGTGGAGAATGCTATCTCACTGTAGTTTTAATGAGCACTTCTCTTATAATTAATAAATATTAACATTCTGCTTATTTCTATTTTATTCAGATAATTTGCCCATTTTTATTAAGTTATATTCTTGCTACTGATTTCTAAAAGTAATACTGCATATTAATTCAGATTTACACAAAAGAATAAAAAGAAAACCCACTAAATAAAACAACTATGAGATATCATCTCACCCCAGACAGAATAGCAAAATTCAACAGAACAGCAAGCAACAAATGCTGGCGAGGTTGTGGAGAAACTGGAACCCTTATTCACTGTTGGTGGGAGTGTAAAATGGTGCAACCACTGTGGAAGGCGGTATGGCGCTTTCTCAAAAATTTGCAAATAGAGATACCATTTGACCCAGCAATTCCACTACTGTAAATATACCCGGAAGAGACCATAACTGACATCCAAGCACATATAAGCACACCCATGTTTATTGCGGCTTTGTTCACAATAGCAAGGAGTTGGAAACAACCTAAGTGCCCATCAACAAACGAATGGATAGAGAAGCTGTGGTATATTCACACAATGGAATACTATGCTGCATTGAAAAACAAGGAACTCATGCAATATTATTCAAAATGGGTGACTCTGGAGGACATTATGCTGAGTGAAGTATCGCAGTCACAAAAGGACAAATACTGCATGGTGCCACTGTTCTAAAACAGGACTGACCTTGGGGTTGGAAAGAGACTGAGAAAGATGGGTTCAATAATGTATAAGGCATTGAAACAAATGAGCGAGAAAACTGTCTAAAAGGGATATGTGATTAGGTATTTTTGTCACGACAGGAGTCTAAAGCAAAGGCTACATGGTGGAGTGGACCTAGGGGAAGGTTTGTAAAACAATGAAAGAATTTTTCTTTTACTTTTCCAAGTGGGTAGTGTACTGGGGGGGAGGGTTGGGAAGGGAGAAAAGTGCAAAAATGAATGAATGGAAATCCAAAGTCTCTGTAAGTTTTTACTGAAGTAAACAATAAATTTAAATTTAAAAAAAAAAACAACACTAAAAATGGCAATATATGAACCTTCGCCACCCGCACAATCTCTGCTTGCTTACTCCCACTGTTACAATCATTTTGTCAATTAATCTTGTTGAAGGTCTCCCTGTAATTCACTGACCCTCTACTTTTCAAAAAATGATATCCTTTTCCAGGCATTAGCATCTCCTGATAATATGCCTAAAATAAATGAGACAGATAACTCATTATTTTTTCTTCTAAAGAGTCATACAGGGGCACTTCTTTCAAGGCAGATTTGCTTGTTCTTTTGGCAGTAGATTTCATATTCTACACCAACTCAAGGATTCAAAGGCACCAATTCTTCTTCAGTTTCCCTTACTCAGTGTCCAATTTCAGTATGCCTACAAAACAATGGAAACTACCATGGCTTGGATCAGGTTACACTTTACTCTTTAAACTCACATCCTTGCTCTTTAGCACTTTAAAAAGGTTCTTAATAGCAGATTTCCCCTATGCAATACATCTTTTGATTTCTTGACAGAGTTTCCATGAGAGTTGATAGTAGATTCCAAGTATAATGAACTGTTTAACCACGTCAGTATTTTCCTCTATAATGATGTTGCCTATTGGTCTACTTGTGAGAATTTTTATTTTCTTTATGCTGCCATGTAATCCATAGTGAAGGCTATAGTCTTTTATTTTCGTCAGTAAGTGCTCTAAGTCCTCTTCACTTTCTACAAGCAAGGTTGTGTCACCTTTATAATGCAGACTGTTGGTTAAGTCTTCCTCTGATCCTGATGCCACATTATTCTTCATAGAGTACAGTTTCTAGTATTAATTGCTCAGTATGCAAAAACAGTAAGTTTGGGGAAAAGGTACAACCATGAATGCACACCTTTCCTGATCTTAAATCACACAGTATCCCCACATTCTATTCAAACAACTGCTTCTTGATTTTTGTAAGCTCTGCATACGCATAACTAAGTGTTCACAACTAAGTGGCTCCAATTCTTTTCACTGTTATCTATGATATTATGATTGAAATTCCTTTGCATTTTTCCACTTGTAAGCATCTTTCTAGTATCCTCTGCTTTCAGTCAAGATCTGTCTGATGTCAGCAATGATATCCCTTGTTCCACAGTTTGAATTTATGGAAGTTCCCTGTTAATATACTGCTGTAGCTATTTTCTGAATGATCTTCAAATGATTTTTACTAACACGTGTTAGTAACACTTGTTGCTGTTGTTGTTAAGTGTTGTCGAGTCATAGACGACTCATAACGACTCTATGAACAAATCATCTGAACACTTGTGGAACTTTCATCCTTTCTCCAAGCTCATAGGGTTTCCAGAGGCAAGCTATTTTGGGCGTGGATGCCACTCCTGTTTCCAAGCTTGTTTTAATCGGGGACCTCCACACTGTCCACCATGGGTAACCACTGTTACATTTGACACGTCAGTGTCACAGTGTTTAGCCTCACAGCAACCACGAATTACCTCTGTACAGCAAATAGACCAGTGCTATGTTACTTAGAAGAATGTTTGACCAAAAATAATTAAAACGAGGCCTGAGGGCTGCAGATTAAAATCACCCACCTTTGGCTTGGTAGCATCACTTTCCGTCCACCAGGCCAATTATTGTTCTATAATTTCTAAATTCTATTGGATCATCTTTTTTTTTTTAATGTGCCCAAATATAATCCTCTTCCAGTCAGTTGGCCAGATAGCTGTCTATTGGTATCACACTATCAGGATAATATGCTACTTCCTGAAATGATTTAGTGTCAACCAATTATTTTTTGGTGTAGTTGCTCTGTTTCTCCTTCCATCTTCTTTTGGTGCTTACAGTGCCATTCAATATTGCACTCATAGAATCCTCCTGAAAGAATGGGGCCTTGAAAACTCTATAAATAGCAGGAAAATATTTTACATTGTGCCAGAATATGACACCCTCAGGTTGGAACGCACTCAAAATAAGCTTGGAGGGAGTTCTGGTGGCAAAAAGCTGCACTACAATCCTAGAGGTATGAGTTCAAATCCACCAGATTCTCTGCTGGAGGAGGGTCAATCTCCTCCTGCTCCAGTCAGATCTGATTTAACAATACACACAAAAACATATAGCTTGAGAAGAACTGCCTCCTCAAAATAGAATCTACCTTAACGACATGGATAGAGTAAAGTTTTTATCTAGTGATGTGGATGTGCAGGGGGAAACGGGGATTAATCATTGAGTTGTACAATTTGATGTGTGGGAGATGAGGGAAATTGAAAGAATTTGTTCAAATTTGTATTTGAATTTTGTAAATAAACTAGTAGGGTAAAAAAAAGCTTTTGTCTAGTAAAGGAACCACAACTCAAACAGGGGAAAATGCAAATAGGCATGAATAATGTGAATGTGGAATGTAAGAAAACTGGAACTTATCAGAAATGAAAAGGAATGCATAAAGATCAGTATCTGAAGCATTAGTGACCTAAAAAGGACTAGTATTCATCATTTTGAATCAGACAACCACATGATCTACAAGAAATGACAAATTGTATGTTCACCTATGATAGAAGAAACCCAGGGGCTCATCAAAAAACTAATGGATAGAAAAGCTGTGGTACATTCAATGGAATATTATGCAGCAATAAAAAACAATGAACTCATAAAACATAATACAACATGGAAGTGCCTCGTGTGAAATATCTCTGTCACAAAATGGCAAATACTGTATAACACCACTGTTATAAAATAGGACAGAAAATGAGGGACTGGGAAGAGAACTGGAAAAGAATAGATAGATAATGAACACTGCATTAGAGCATATGAGGGGAAGAACTGTCTAAAAGGAAAATACAACTAGGCATTATATGTATGACAACAATCTGGAATGAGGGATGCATTGTGGGTTGGGGTGGGGGAGGTGGGGGAAGAAAATGTGCAATAGTGGAAAAAAAGCAGAAATGACAAATTTAAGAAGAAGAATACCACATTCAATACAACAAATAACATTTCAAAATTTATCCTGGAATATAATGTTGTAAGTTACAGGACAATATCCACAACTATAGAAGGAAAACTTGTTAATATGACAATTATTCAAATGTATATAGCAATTACTATGATGAAGAAATTGAGGATTTTTATGAACTTCTGCAGTCTGAAGTTGATGGAACATGCAATAAGGATTCACTAATAATAACTTGTAATTGGAATTCAAAAGTTGGAAACAAGTAAAAAGACTTTAGTCTTAGTGACAGAAATCAGGTCAGAGATCACACAGAACAATTTCTTGTATGATCAATGGCTTATTTATTGCAAATATCTTTTTTAAGAAACAAAAAACCCCACGATTATACACATGGACTCACCTGATGGAACACATAAGAATCAAACTGACAACATCTGTGCAGAGACAGAGGACAAGCTCAAAACAGGTGGTCAAAAAAAGGGTCAATGGGCAAAGTGGAACAAAGTATCAACTGCTCATAGGAAATTTCAAATTGAAGCTGAAGAAAATTAAAACATGTCTACAAGAGCCAAAATACAATTTTACAAATATTCCACATGAATTTCAAAACCATCTCAAGAATAGTTATTTTCCATTAAACACTAATGACCAGAGAAGTTGTGGGGCTAAATCAAGGACATTATATATCAATAAAGCTAAAGATCGTTAAAAAGAAAAAGTGCCAAGGAAAAAGACCAACATGGATGTCAGAAGAGTCTCTGAGATTTGCTTTAGAAAGTAAAGAAGCAAAAATAAAAAGAAGACACAAAAAAGAAGAGAGCTAACAGAAGATTTTAAATGATGGTGTGAAAAGACAAAGATCGTAGATTTTAATAAAATGTGCAAAAAGTCCTAGAGTTAGAAAACCAAAAGGAAAGAATATGATCAGACATTTCTTAAGCCAAAAGAACTGAGAAAAAAAAGTCCAGACTTCCTACTCACAGAACTACCACATGATTCATCAACTTACTCTTAGCCGTATGTATAAAGTACTTGAGGAAGAAAGAAATATATCAAGAAATCAGGACCAAAACAAGATTTGTAAACCACTCTTAACCACAGCATTACTCACAAGAACGTAAAAGTACAAATAATTTAAATACCAATCAACAAATAAGTGGATAGCAAGAAGCTGCACTGCAATCCCAAAAGCACGTGGTTTGAATCCATTAGATGCTCTGCTAGAGGAGAGGCAATCTCCTCCTGTGCCAGTCGGATCCAAGTCAACGGTACACAATAAGAAAAACGGGGAGGGGGGAATAAAGTCTTTGTGAAACCTGAAACTGAATGTAAATTAAAAAATAATTTTAATTAAAAAAACAAATAAGTGGATAAACAAAATGACACATATATAGAAAAGACAATACTCACGGTATTTTCAATTGCTTCCTATGCATCTGAAAGTTGATAATGAATAAGGAAGACCTAAAAAGAAATTATGTCTTTGAATAATTGGAATATTGCTAAAGAGTTCAGAGCATAAAATAGACTGACAAAAGAACAAAAAGATTTGTTTTGAAGGAAGTGCAACTTGGGTGCACAGAGGCAGGCATGACATCTAATAACAACTTAAACAACAGTAAAAACGAAGTCTTATACATAGTACATTATAAACGGAAGGTGAAGACATTATGTTGAGTGAAACAAGTCAATCACAAAGTGACAATTATCATATGGTTTCACTTTTATACAGCTCTGCTAACTAAAAAAGAAGTTAGTGTTGTTATGTACCTTTGAGTGATCTAGGACTCATAGCAACCCTATGAACAGAAGCTTTGAACTTCCCTGAGCCAACCTCACAATCTCTGATACTCTTGACTGCACTGACATAGTCACTGTGTCAATCCATCTCGTACAGGATCTTCCTTTCTTGTGATGACTTTCTACCCTTTGAAGGCAGTGTCATTCTCCAGGACTGGTCCCTCCTGACAACATGCCTGAAGTATGGGCGACAGAATTTCACCACCCTTGCCTCCAAGGAGCACCCTGCTTTCACTTTCACCAGGACAGATCTATTTTCTTGACAATCCATAAGAGGTTCAATGCTCTTCTCCAGCATCACAACTCAAAGGCACTGATTCTTTGTCCTTATCCAGATTTTAGACACACAGCAAGCAACTGAGAAGACTACGGCTTGGATCGGGCACACTTTAGTCTTTAGACTGACATTGTTGCTTTTCAGCACTCTAGAGAGGTCCCTGACAGCAAATTTTCCAAATTCGATTCACCTTTTGATTCCTGTGTGCTGATGCCAATGGTATTGATTATGGATCCAAGTAAGATAAAATCCTTAAAATCTCAGTCCTCTATCATGTGGCTGTTTAACAGGTCGGTGGTGAGGATTTTTGTTTCCTTGCTGTTGAGATGCAATTCATATTGAAAGCTGTAATCTTTGATCTTCTGCAATAAGTGCTTCAAGTTCTCAATTCCAGTGAGCTAGACTTTGTCATCTGCATAATGTAGGTTGTTAATGAGTGTTCCTCCTTTTTTTCTTCCTTCTATCTTGATGCCACATTCTTCTTCATAAAGTCCAATTTCTTGAATGATCTGTTCACCACACAGACTGAAAGGTATTGAGAAAGGATACATCCCTGGCATACTCCTTTCTAGATTTTGAACTATGCAGTGTTCCCTTGCTCTTTCATACAGCTTCTTGATCTAGGTATAGGTTGCACATGCACTTGCTGCTTCTCAGAAGAAAGATGGAAGATCATCACCCATGCAATTTACAGCCTCTGAAAACACACTGGGAGGTCAATTATATGTTGGTTCCAACTGGAGCAAGGAGTTGAGCTGAAGTGATTCCTCCGTAAACAGTCAGCAAAACAAATACTGAACTCAAATTTTACTTTTTGTCTCCCTTTTTTTCATTAAAGGGAGCTCTGGTGGCCTATTTTATGTCTGGTTTATTCCACAGGAGAAAGATGGGCAATCTCCTCTGTGCAACTTACAGTCTCTAAAAACCCCTAGGGAGTCAGTCATCTCAACTCCAACTCAAGGGCAAGGAGTTTGAGGAGTGTTTAAGTTTTTAATAAAACTGAATATTCTCTCAGAATGGCTATGACATTAGAATCTCAGTGAAAACAGGTCCTGCTAATGTATGTCTTGCACAAAAGTGAAATGGCAAAAAACTAACTTTCAAATAGTGGGAGATACTTGGATAGATACTGGTCACACATACTTTGGCATATTTTGGGAGGGGTCAGGCCTCAGGAAAAGATATCATGCTGAGAAAGGTAGAGGGTCAACGAAAGAATACTGTAAACAAGATGGATGAACTTAATAGCTACCATAACGAGCATGAGCATGACAGAGATCTTAAGAATAGTGTAGAACAAAGCAAAGTTCAAATCCATCATCCACAGAGATGCTACTGAATCATGGTCAATTCAGTGACACCTAGCAACAACACAACACCACACTGGTCATGATTTCTTAAAATTCACAAAAGACTCAAATTCTATATTTTTTTCACACTTCTTGCATGTATATTTAATTAAAATTTGAGAAAAACATAAGAAATCAGGATGGTGCAAAAAACAGTATACATGATGATTACAAGAGATTACTAAAGATAGGTTCTATTTTTTACTTTGCATTTCAGTTGACAATAAAAGGAAAACAAGATAGCTACAAAACTCCATGTCTCTAAAGCTCGAAGGCACAGTTACTTCTGGTACTAAAACCAGAGACCGTTTTCTCCTGGGTGCTTACAAACAGTTCACTGTTAACACAGTAAAAATGGGACTGATTTCATACATCTACTTCTTACAGCATCCATTCATATTAGTCAATGGCAACATCCAAATTGCAGTTCTGTAAAAGCATCTTCGTCTTCATTTGGCATAGAAGCTCTCAATCCTTTCAAAGGGGTACAGTTATTGCAACAAAGAAAACTTTCTTCTCTGCAAAAAAAAGCTGTGTCTTTTAATTTAACATAGCTAGAGAACAGCTAAAGAAAAGAAAGATAAGAAGAGAGAGTCCCTGTCTTGAGCAGTATGTCCTTTCAAGAACTATCTAGAAGGGATCAAATTGATGACAGCATCACAGAAGTTTAAATAGGAGCCTTAAGAGGTAATAATTTTATGGTAATAGTGCATTATTAATTATTCATTAACAATTCAGAAAAGAAAGAGAAGAATGAATATAGGATTCAAGAAATGTCATCAATGTCACTGAATGATACAGGTAAAAACTGTTGAACTGATGTTATGTTTTGCTGTGTATATCCCAATTAAAAAAATAACTAAAACTATGCTTAAAAAAAACAGAGGGTCTTATTCAACTGTCCTTCCATCATTATGTTAGGAATCTCCTGCTAATCATGTAATTACTCATTATTCAAGTGTTTCAAATTGTTAAGGCATTGTCTATTTCCTGGAAACACACTTTACAAATCTAAGTGGAATCTGAGTGAGAACGCAACCTCAGTATAAGTATCAGAACATGCAAATGTTCACAGAATAAATATCTACTCTTGGAGAGAGTGATAATGGAGATGGTGGGAAAGGGAAAAAAAAAAAAAAAACCCTGCAAGCTTCTAGGAGAGCAGGCCAGGAAAATGTCATCAAACAAAATTTGTAAGATGTGATGAGTTAATACTCTTTAATATATTTTGGCTCTGTTTTTAAACAATCTGGTTTCTTCTTTTAATAATTTATTTTAGTTGTTGTTAAGAATATGCACAGAAGAACATATACCAATTAAAAAATCCATGCACAGTTCAGTTGTATGGATTACACTGAGTTGTTCAACCACTCTCAGCCTTTTCATCCAAACTGTTCCTTTTCCATTATCACAGACTTGATTACCTCTAAGGTGATTATCTAAAATTTTTGTAATATTTTATTGTATTTTCAGTGAAGGTCTACATTATAGTTTAAGTTTCCACTTAACAATATTGTCCTGTGACATTGATTATATCCTTCACTGTATGTGAGTATTCTCATTCCCATTCTGGTTGCTCTGTTTCCACTCAATCTAGTGTCCCTACTCCTCCTTACATTCAAAACCTTGTTTTAAAGTCACTGTTGAGTCTTCTGTCTGGAAAAAAAAAGGTAAGTGATCTTTAAAGAAGCACAGTACTTCTTTTTTACAGATGGTATTATTTTTTTAGTCAACTGGTTGACTATAAGATGAGCTTAGTACTTAAGTTTCAGTTCGAAGTTTGATTAGGCCCTCTCAAGAACAGTCCAAGAAGTCAAAGGAATCTAGTTTTGAGTTGGTTGGTTGGTTGGTTGGTTGGTTGGTTGATTTACTTACTTACTTACTTACTTACTTATTTATTTATTTATTTAAAGTTTATGAATCTGAGGTTCTCTGGTGGCATAAGGGAGCTCTGGT
>NW_006399760.1:31448330-31455946 GCF_000299155.1 Elephantulus edwardii
TGCAGCAGGCGCTTCAGGTCCTCCTCAGTTTCAGCAAGCAGGGTTGTGTCATCCGCATAACGCAGATTGTTGATAAATCGTCCACCAATTCCTCCAAAAACCCTCTGGAAGGTAAGTTATGAATTGATTCACACTCAATAGCAATGGAAGTCCCACACTTTTCTCACATTTTATGACAGTCCATCTGCTTTGATGCTAACAACAAAGAGGAATTAGTTCATGCTGGGTAAGGTAAAGAGAAAAACAGGGGAAGATGGATTGACACAATGACAACCAGAATAGACTTGAGCATGACAGAGATCTTATGGATGGACAGGACAGGGCAAGGTTCAGACTTGTTATTCATTGGGTCTTAGTTATTCACTATGAGTCCTAGTTCACTCAATGATACACAGCAACAACAAATTCTACTCAGAACTGATAGTATCCGTAAATAGGCACCACCTAGTTCTTGAAGTCTCAGAGTCATAAGACCATGGCTTGTGCAGAATTATTTGTTTTGTAGACCAGTTTCTTCTTTGAGTCTTAGTTTCCTCCCTTCTATTTTGTTCTGGACTATTAGAAACCAGCTCTATCTTACATGCAAATCTGCTAGCTTTTAAGACCCACAAAGTTTCTTTAAAACTGGTGTTAATCTGGATTAACATGCTCTGTACCAAGTATTTTGTGACTAAACATTTTACATTAAAATTATCCTTGTCCAGATCCTGATAGGTTGTATTCTTCTTTGTTTTCCTAATCCTATTTTATACCACAATGTATATTTCGGCCAAATGTGGGCTGAAATAAACAGATAGATGAGAGAGAGAGAGAGAGAGAGAGAGAGAGAGAAGGAATTGAATCATGCACAGTCCCTGGGTGGCACAAACATGTCATATTCCATACTAGGTAGAGTTCACCTAGAGGGGAACATAAAAAAGGTCTATCTATGCCTATTAATTTGCTTCTACAAAGATTCAGTCTGAAACTCATTGTCTTCAAGTTGGTAATGACACTTCAATAGGTTCTTAATGACATGGGAGGAGACTGCCCATCTTTTGCCCAGCACTTTTGAGTTAAGCATGTACTTCCCACCTACAAGGCAACAAACATTCCCTTCTGTACAGATCACAGCCAACAAAGCCCTACGCAGCAGTCCTACACTGTGCCACAGAGTCACCAGAAATTGGAACTGATTTGATGGCAACAAGTTTGGGTTTTGTTCTCCATTTAAAAAAAAATCCGTTTACAGAGACACAACATCTACCACTGTCATTTTTACCTTCTAAGATAAAGATGGCAAAACAGATTAGAAGAAAAACGCATTTCATTTTCAAAATCTGAGCATCCTAATTATTTTCAAGATGTGAAAAGTTTAATGAAAAAGTAGATTGATCTAATTTGGGATGTTTAAGTCACTGGCAAATTTAAATTGTTTTTAAAAAAATAATAAGCTGAGCTCTTGAGTCATCCTGAGTGATTCACTCATGGAATTCTTGAGGGTATTAATTTAAAACAGCTCCAAAGAAACAGTATTTTTGCATACCTACTCTCTAAAAGACAGAAGAATACAGCAGAAAGGGGAGGGCGTTCTAAAAGAGAGAAAACTCAAGAACCAGGTCACTCAGCTTGCCAATCAGAGTGAGTGAATTCTAGAGGCACAGTGTGAGGGAAGAAGATTTCCACCGCCCCCCGGCCCCCCCCCCCCGATTTAGGATCCAAGTGTGAGCTTCTGGGCAAACAGTCTTCCCTTTCTACTGCACACTCCTACTCACCTTAATCCTCCTTTGATTTTTTTACTGGATCCTGAAGTGAGAGGAGTAGTGATTTATATTATTCAAAGCTGGAGACTCAAATGGCCCACATTGTGTAGGACTCCAGCTTTCAAAGAATACAAAAAGACATGGGCCTCATGCCCATGGTTCTCCTTTCTTCCTCTTTCCATAGCAAGAATGCAAAAGCAGACTTCCTCATGACAGTGACTCAGCTACCACTCCCCAACTCTCTACCTTGTTTGTACTTGGAGTCACCTCTGTGATCAGAGCTGGAAACTCTTGCCAGAGCTCTGGTGAAGTCGAGGTTGATGTGACATATTGTTGACACTAATTGTTAAGTGACTGCTAGGTAAAGGGTTGTTGGTTCAAACCCTCCCAGGGGTGTCTCCATAGGCAGATTTGGCAAACTGCTTCAGAAAGCTCTGTAGAGCAATTCTTATAGAGTGGTTAGTTCTACTCTACACACATAATGGTGTCATGAGTCAGAATCAACTTCACAGCAAAGAGAAAGAATAAAAGAATAATGACTGCAGTTTCTTCAGTATGCCTTATTAGTTTTGTTGCCAGGTACTGGGCTGCTTTAGGTGGAATCACTGTGTCAGGATCCAAGATTCCATGTTTCCATTGTTCTCATTGTTGTTATGTGTTGCCGAGCTGACAATGACTCAGTGACTCTATGTACACTAGATCTGAACCCCACCTTCTCCTGTGCCATCCTCATCATCTCTGATATACTTGAGCCCATTGTGACAGTCACTGTGTCAATCCATCTTGTTGAAGGTATTCTTCTCTTAAACTGATCTTCCAAATTTCTAAGCATAATGTCTTGTCCTAAGGACTGGCCACTGGAAACAAGGTGTGCGAACCAAGGACTGTCAAAAGAACCAACAAATAGGTCTTGGAGAAAGTATAATCAATGTGCTCCTTAGAGGCAATGACAGTGAAAATTCGTCTTACATACTTTGGACATGTTGTCTGTGACTCTAGACTATTCAATTATCAAGAGTTTAGGGGGAAATGCTTATCTTAGCATTCTACCATGCAGTTTCGTCTTACTTTCTATCATTTAAGCAAAATTGTGCTAAAGATGGTTAAAAGTTAGTTGCAGCAATGCATTTTTGTTACATTATTAATGCAAAATTTCAAGTCCGATTCAGAGGACACATCGAATGAAGAGCTTATTGTTGATGTCCAGTGAAACTCAGCTGAAAGCAGACAGCATCAGAGAGATGTTTGCTTGTGCTTTATTGACTATGATGTTGTTCCTGTCATGTGACATTGAGTTGGAACCAACCTACAGCTGAACCTCCAATGGGTTTTTAGAGGCAGGAATCACATGGAAGGGGACTGCTCATCCTTCTCCTGCAGAGAGGCTAGTGGTTTCAAACCACGTGCCTCAAGATTGCAGTATATGCAAAGGCATTAAACTGCTTAATCTATCAAATTACAGGTAACACTGTAACAAATGAGAATTCTAGAACCTTTAATTTTGCTTAGGTGAAACTTGTACACAAATCAAGAGACTGTCATTCTGAATAGAACAAGTGTCTTTTGTGCAGTTTAAAAAATCAAGAGAGGCATGTGTCCTTTTGCCACACTTATTCACTATATGCTATGCAAATAATCCAGGAAGCTGGACTGTACAATGGATGTGACATCAGACTGGAGCAAGAATTATTACCAATGTGCTGTATTTAAATTATTGCAAGGTTAGCAACCTTGCTTGTTGAAAAGTAAGGACTTAAGTCATTACTGATAAAGATCAAATATGACAGAAAATACATTCTTCATATGCATAGGAACATATCTGTTTGTGTTTTTAAATGACCTACAGTTATATTTGCCTGTTTATAGGTATTTTATTCTAGCAATATCAAAATAAAGTTAATTCTATTAGTTTGACTGCAAGTGTAAGTCAACGCCTAGAAAATTTAGGAGCAGCCTCTGACTGATGTTTATGACACCCCGTGGTGCTGTGCCTGAGCACTCATCTCTTGGCGTAAAGATCAATGTTCACACCCACCAGGTGTTCTATGGGAGAAAGAAGTCACAGTCTCCTGTAGAGATCACAGCCAGGGCACCCTGTGAGGTAGTTCTAATCTATCACAGAGTCACTACAAGTCAGAATCAACTCAGTGTAACCGGGAGGTGGTGTTGGCCCGTTTCCCAAAAGACGGTCATTGTACTCTCCTGTGGCCAATCTCTTCACAGCCTCACACTTTGGGCAGGTTGTCAGGAGAGGCTAGTCCCTTAAAAAAAACATTTTGCTGGGAACAGTGGAGGATCAGAGAAAGAGGAAGATCCTCAACAAGATGGACTGATATGACACAGTGACTGTAAGAAGGAGCTTTAGCAAATAAGAGATCCTAAGGTTGACACTGGTGGCTTAGTGGTAAGGAACTGCTCTGCCAACCCAAAGGTATGCAGTGCAAATCCACCACTTGATCCACAGAAGATGGGCAATCTCCTCCTGTGTGATTTACTGCTTTGGAAAACCTGCCAGAGGGCCAGATATGAGTGGGTCCTGACTCAACAGAGCATAACAAGGACAAGAAGAATGCCACAGGATAGGATACAGTTCATATCTGTTGTTGACAGGCTAGCTAAGAGTTGCAGTGGCCAAACGGGACCTAACACCATCACCATAGAACTCACTCTAACTCTGAATTACTCTAGTATCCCCTCCTCTTAATTTTCCCTCATATTCAACAAGACAAGCAAATCTGCCAGGAAAAAAGAAAATTAGATCTTGGCTTCTGCCTGAAAGCTTTTCCCCTAAGAGAGAAACAAACAAGAGTTTATTCAAAAGGAAAATATTCTGAAAAATGCATCTGAAAATCACAATAAGAAGTACATTTGGAGGAAACCAACTGCTCTCACATACCCACTACTTCCAGGAAGGGCAGAAAGTTATTCCTGTGTTTTTCACACATATTGTGATGTCAAAATATACAGCTAAGATGGGGGAAAGGTATGCAAGCTTCCTTGTTTGCACAGAAGCAGGCAGGATAACTCTGAATGGAAGTGACCAGTCAGAAATTCATGTTAGGACAGTAGCAGAACCCGCACAGGAGCAGTCTGAAGAGCTGTAGGCTGAAAACTACACCTGCACTTCTTGAGCAAGTAATTCATCTCACCACAATGTTTCTTTAATGTCGCTCTGCTAGAGAAAGCATCCTGTTAAATCTGAATTAAACAATGAATTCTTTTTAATATATGTATGTAACATTTGTGATCTTTCTAAAAAATTATTGTTATTCAGATTCAGTTTAACTGGGCATTCTGTTCTCTTTTTTCTAACCCTGCAACCATATTTAATGTCTTTTCAAAATTATCTGTACATGCCTTTCATTTCAGCTCAGAAATATCCCCTGGACTCCAGACTCATAAAACCAATTGTTTACGTGACCTCTCCACTTTAGTGTCCAACAAAAAAAAATTTCCTTATAGCCACTTTCAATTCATAACACTTTCAAGTATGTCAGGGTAGAACTGTGATCTATAAAGTTTTCAATGGCCGATTTTTTTTTAATTTTTTTTTTAAGAAGATTAACAGCCTACCTCTGGGTGCACCCAAGCTGCCGATCTTTCAGTTAGCAGCTTACCTTCATTCAAGGACTCCTGGCATCTGACAAGCATCTTAAAGTCAGGATGCCTAAACCAAGCTCCCGCTATCTGCTGCAGCCTCTCAGCTCTCCATAACCCACCTCTTCTTCAATCTGGTCCCTGAAACTGAAATCACTCTTGCAATGTAAGGACAAAAATTTGGTGCCATTCTTCACCTACTCTCTAACAACCCGAATCCGTGTGTGTGTGTGTGTGTGTGTGTGTGTTGTTGTTGTTGTTGTTGTTTTGTTGTGTACTGCTGAGTCGGAACCAACCCATCCTGACCCTCCAACAGGTTTTCACAGGCAGTTAATTGCATAGGAAGAGACTGCCCATCTTTCTTCTGCAGAATGGCTGGTGGTCTCGAACCCTCTGCCTTCAGGACTGCAGTGCAGCTTCTAACCACTAGGCCACCAGAGCTCCATAAATACTGATATATAGAGATCTCTCCTCAAGGATTCATAAGAACTCAAGTTTCTATAAGGATGAAGCTAACAAGATAAATTTAGGTGATAATGTTAATGACAAAGTAAGCCCTTGAGGACTAAAGCACAGAGAATTCGTCCTGGACCAGAGATGACTCTTCCCTGGAATCCACACTGGAAGAAGGGCAAAGGTGGCAAAGACGACGAAGGCTTTCATTCTCACTGCCCAGGCAGCACAGCCTAAAGATTTTAGTGAGAACTGCTAACTATGGTTATCAGTTGCCCGCGTGCCAGTTGACTCACTTTACTCCTGTGTTTGTCACAGTAGAAAGGAACTGGGTTTTCAATGGCTGCTTTTGCAGAAGTAGACAGCAGAGTCTTTCTTCCTTCACTGTTGTCAAAGGAGGATAACATCACAATCTGAACCCCACTCCCATCTCGGTTACAAAATTAAACGGTAATCGTTTTTGCTTTTAGAACAACAGCATATACCTTTGTGTAGTGCTTGTGGTTAGGTGCCATACAGCCAACTGTGCTCCACAGTGATTCCACCTGGGGCTCTAGATTCTCAACAATCCTTTCCCAACCAGAGGGCAAAGGAGTTACATGGAATTAGAAGGGAATGTGCAATGTGCAAATCTATATAGGGTCTCAATTACAGCTTTTAGATCGATATCTCCAGTGTAAAAAAAAATAATATAAAATATATATACATATATCTCCAGTGTATCTTTTCTGTCATTCTTTACCATGACTTGTGAGAGAGATGATGTCAGACCTTTCTTATTAGGCATCAATGAAGCCAGAACTTAGATAATCAGGGAAGCTTTGGGTAAGCTGATTTTTAATCCAGTCACGATTTTAGTTTTTTTCTAAATTTCTATCTTCATTGATATTTTAAGCTTCTTATCACAGACCAATAGCTTCCACTCTGTTACCGCATGCCAAATCTGGGGGCAATAGAGATTTTTGCAGGTGAATAGGAAAAACAAAATCACTGATGGGCTTATTGATGTTTTTAGATATTTCAAGTCCTCGGCAGGACACTCAGCAGAGCAAGGTTAGGGGGTAGTATCTTCTCTTGTGCAGTTTTGCTAGCCCACCATGCCAGTGGTAACATCTGTTATAGTACACCAATCATGGCAAGCACATTTCCATAATTGGGAAATAGAATTAATAATGTAATCTGCCAAAGTGACCAATTCAAAGATCATGTAGGAAACCAGAGGACAAGACCAATTAAAAACAGGAAAAGAGACACATCATTTGAGTCTATCCACAAATAACCAAAGAATCAAGCAAAAATGAGGGAGGAAGAGGAAAGTAGATAGGAATAGACATGTTTTGTTGTGTTTTTTTTTCTTATGAGATACAATAAGGGGTAAAAGTTTCTTAAAGATTTGTGGAAATGATATGGAGAAAGTTCTTTAAAAATCCCAATTTGGTAAAACATTTCTCTACTCAATTGATATGTTATCCCATCAGACATTTTTTACCCATCACATTTTGAGGAAACAATCACATTTGAATGAATGAGCTTTTATTCTCAAATTTCAATGTCAACAGTTAAATATCACGTTCAAGAATTCAGCACGTGTGTTAGCAGGATGTGTTTTATTATGTATGCCACTATGCCTAAGGTCGCTGAAATTTTTCTAAAGGTCTGTCACACAACAAAATATCCCTTTCAAACTAGATGAAAGATAATTGAGAGTCTGCTTTTTAAAAGGTCTTCACAGGAGACTAGAGCGAGGGCTACATGGTGGAGGGGACCTGGGGGAGGGTTTGTAAAACAATGAAAGAATCTTTTCTTTTACTTTTCCATAATTTC
>NW_006399760.1:31456376-31464542 GCF_000299155.1 Elephantulus edwardii
TTTAAAAAAAAAAGGTCTTCAGGCAAGCTGTTAGTTCCGCAAAGAAAAAAAGGGTGTGCCAACAACCTACAGAGATAGTTTCCCATGTGTCCAGTCAAGACTGTGATATCTGGAAGACTATTATTGGTAGGCCTTATTAAGTCAACCCAAAGAAAGGCAGGTTATTTGAATTTGCTAGGCTCAGAAGGAGAAAGATGAGCTATTTCCTTTCTGCACAATTTACCTCTGCAAACCCACTGGAGGGTCAGCTATGAGTTGTTTCAACTCCATGGTTCACAACAACTAACGTCAAGGAGCTTTATAGATGTGATGCATTACATGTTGCACTGCTAACCATAGAGTAAATTATTCAAATCTACTAGCTGTTCCTCAGGAGAAACACAACCTATAAAGATTTCTAGCCTCAGAAATCCATGGAGGATCTCCTTGAGTTGAACTTGGCTCAGGCACAGTGAGTTTGGCTTGATTTATTAAGTGATTAAGAGTATTTTTGAGTGTACCAAGTTAGATTCGTTTCCATTCAATCCTTAGAAACATTCCCACAATGAGTTTCCTCCCCACTGATGAATTTACTATGTATGTATTTTCTTTTATCTCGTAATCTTACTAATGGTACTTGCTCTCTGATTTCTTAACAGCCAGTGGCTGTTCAAAGATCACTAGAATGCAGCAGCTCACAAGAAGAGGATAAAAATGATTATACAACTCAAAGAATGTAAATAATGTAATAGGAGTCACTTGACAAGGTGTATTATTTTTGCTGTGTTTATCTTCAAACAGAATAAGAAGAAAATAAATTATTAAAAATAACTAGATGGCTCTAATCCTCCGATTTCATTAATTAATCTTTTCCAAGAATTAAATGTTCAGTTAAATATTTTATTGAGTGATTCTCTCAGGCCATCTGAGACACTGACATCTGTAAATGACAGCAATCCTACTATTCAAAGCATTCTCCCGCACATGTCACTACCCACCCTCATATATAGCTCTATTAATGTCAAACAGATTGTCATCTGGGGAAAATAAAAATACATCAAAATCACATTCGGACAGCATACAGCTCTAAAGAAAAACAGTAGGGTGGTTTGTTGGGTTTTTTTATTGTACAAATGTCTTAAATGTCTGATTGAAATGTTTAAAGAATGAATTAGCCAGAAATAAGCTTCTGATCTACATAACCCAGACTAATACTGCAATTAAAATAGTTTTGGAGTTGATTTTAGCAAAAAAAAAGTATTTGTCCCAGTTCTTGTAAACACTATAAAGAAACGTTTGGTTTCTAGCTGGGGCTGAGGGCTCTGTTTAGCCTATCAATGCTCAGACCTGCTATAAACGCTGGGGCGCTTGCCAGAATTTTTTTCCCCCCCATTCCACTCTTAGTAAAGATCGTACCTCGAAAGCAAAGTGCGTCGTAAACCATGGAGGTTTAAGCTCCCATTCTCGCCTCCATACCGTATAAGCAGTGACTTTTGAGGTACCCCTTACCTCCTAATACTGAAGATGAATTGCCTCTCCGCCAGCCCCAACACGATGTTACCATCCTGGCGCAGCCCCCCAGAGCTCAGCACCTGTTTGCCTCCTGGCTCCTGCAGGGTAAACTTGCGGGGCCACCCATCTCTCAGCTAGCCTTGCACAAACCCACAAACACTCCTACTCCCTCCATGGCAAACAGTCCTCAAATTCTCCGTAACTCACCTCACCCTTACCAACTACGCCCACAAGCCCTGTTGCTTCTTCCCCCGTCCTGCCGGTTTCATCCCTAACACACCTGTCTGCCCCCTCCAGCTGACAGACTCGAGGTGCCCACGCTGTGCTCTACCCTGTGTCCTTGCAACTGACTGGGGCTTCTAACTCCTCTCTGAAGGTCAGCTTACTCCGCGCACCCCAATCCTCTATCCGCCGCCCCCCCCCCGCTTCCTCCCCCTCCCCCGAAGACCGCCCCGACTCCCACCTGGCAGGTGCTGGGAAGGGACGCCCGCCGTACCTGCAGAGAGCTCGGCGGCGGCGAGCAGCAGGAGCACCTGGCGGAGCGCGGAGCGGAGCACCCGGGTCATGGCCACCAGGCGGGCTCCGGGCGGCGAGGCTCCACAGCGCAGCGAGGCGGTCGGGGCAGAGCGGGCTGCTTTGAAGTTCAGGGAGAGAGCAGCCGGGACCCCCTTTTGAAGTGTGCGGTTGACTCTAGTCAGCACGGGCGCCCCCTCTCCCCGCCTCCCCCATCCCACGGCCCCCGCGCTGGCGGTGCGCGTGGCTCTTGCCACTGCCCCTGCGGCGGCCGCCAGGGGGGTGGGGGCGCGGCAGAGCCCGCCCCCGCCGCGCCTCCGCCCCGCGCGCCCTCGGGCTGCCGAGGGCCTGCTGTGAGCGGCGGGCGGCAGAGGCGGCTTCAGCGCCCGCGGGGAGACCGCCCCAGCCGGGACGGGAAGAAAGGAGGGAGAAGAGGGCCGAACCCTCGAGAGACTCGGTACTCCACGCTGCGGGAGGAGACGGAGAGCCTCACTGGGACTTTAAGAAAACTTAAATCTCACAGCCAAGACTTCCTCGTGGTTTGCTCTATACTGTTATACAGAAGATCCACCTCCCAGGACTTGTGATCTTCATTTGAAGATTTTTCAAATTGGGCTGCACCTAGAGACAGCCTGGCACTCTCTGCCCGGCTCCCTACGTGTCTTCCCGGCTTAAGCTCACACCCAGTCCAAGCAGAGCACTCGACTGGGAAGGGCGCCCTCTTTATCTAGCCCTGGGAATGACTAACTAACTGCATGTGGGACCTCTAGCTCTGGTGGGCCATTTGGAGACCACATCCCAAAGAATAGACAACCAAAGCTAGACTACTTAAACCAGGGGATTTTTGTGGTCTGCAACGTCCTGTGATCCAAGTTTGTAAATATAGAACCAGTATCATCTAAGTCTTTTCAGTTCCTTCCATCTCAAAGTTGGGCAATGATTAAGGATGACAGGAGAAGAATCGATGCATTTGAGTTGTGGTGTTGGAGAAGATTACTGAATATTCCACAGACTGCCAAAAGAACAAACCAGTACGTCTTGGAGGAAGTGCAACCAGAGTGCTCTTTATAGGCAAGGATGGCGAAACTTAGTCTGACATACTTTGAGATTTGGGTTAGTAGGGACCAGTCCTTCGAAAAAGAAACCAAGATTAGAAATGTGGAGGGTTATGGAAAGATAGGAAGACTCTTAGCACGTGAATGAACACATTATCAGTGGGCTCAACTAAGAGAGGATAAGGATGGTACAGGATAGAGCAAATTTCAGATGTATAACTCACAGGGTCACTAAGAGGCCTCATCAACTTGATGACAATTAACAACAACGCTCTCAACAAATCACACACTGAGAGGGATTAAGGAAAGGAAGGGGTATTAAATTCAAAAATTGTTTCACTCCCTGGAGCCTTATAATCAAATGAGTGTACTTTCCACATGAACTGTGGTTGAAAATATAAAAGCAGCATAACAATTAATGAAAATTAGCCTAATCTCAATTAACCTATGTAGCCTGTGCATTTACAGAAAATGAATGGAATCACTTTAACAACATAAAAAGCCGAGGATCCAATACTGGTGTTATCACACCTGTTTGAGAGTTCCTTGGAACGTGATTAAGTTATACAAATCAGGTGCTTGTAGTAAGAGACATTACTAGCTTCTTTATCTTACTTAGTATTAAATAACATAAATGGGGGAAAGCACAAACAAAAAAAATCTCATTTCTGTCACAGAAATGAATTGATTCGTAGTAAACTCTCCACCTGGTTTCTGAGGTTATAAATACACGGCAGGGGATTGCCTATCTTTCTCCTGTGGAACTGTCAACAACATGTTACCTTTATTTTTTTTTAATAAAATGTTTACACTAGTTTACTTACAAAGTGTGTACACATTTTCTCACCAGATCTTCCCTATTTCCTTTACCCATCTCTCCCTCCACCCATCAAATTGTGTGACCCTATGACTAAGCCCGAAGATTCTCACCACAACAATTGACAGCATCAGGATGGATGGTGAAAAGATTGAGGTTGTTCACAGCTTTAGTCCGCTGGGCTCCACAGTCAACACTCTTGGCACCAGCAGCCAAAAACTTAAAAGACATATTGCCCATGGGAAAATCTGCTGTTAGGGACCTCTCCAGAGTACTGAAGCGCAATGGTGTCTCTCTGGAGACTAAGGTGCATCTGATACAGGCTATGGTCTTCGCAATCACTTGTTATGCAACAGAGAGTTAGACAATGACCAAGGAGGATAGAAGGAGAATTGATGCCTTTGAGCTGTGGTGCTGGAGAAGAGTATTGAGAATACCATGGACTGCTAGGAAAACAAACAGATTTGTCCTGGAAAGGGTTAAACCGGGTGGCTCCTTGGAGGCAAGGATTCTGAGGCTTTGTCTGACATACTTTGGTCATGTTGTAAGGAGAGACCGGTTCTTGGAGAAGAACATCATGCTTGGGAGGGTGGAGGAACAGCGCAGGAGGGGAAGGATCTCTATGAGGTGGATTGACTCAGTGACTGGGGTAATCGGGATGGGTGTGTCAGAGACAGTGAGATTGGCACAGGACAGAGCAGAGTTTAGGGCTGTTGTACATAGGATTGCTATGAGTTGCAAGTGACTCGACAGCACATAACAGCAACAATGACTAAGTCCCACTTCCTACCCCTCTACTCCCACTCTACCATGTTGCATCCTCATACACATTTTGCAATAATGGTCTTATATATAGTATTTGTCCTTATAGGACTGTTAGTTCACTCAACTTAGTGCTCTCCAGTCCCTCGAGATGTTTGATACCTTTTGAGAATCAACATAACTACACCACCAGAGTTCCCTAAATAATAGAAGGAACTGGTGAAATGATGTCTTTACTATCAAAGGTTCCTAGGGCCACAGCATTTTGTATTCTGCCAATATTCTGTGGAGCTCCAGTAGTCTAGTAGGTAAGGAGTTGCACTGCCAATCCAAAAGCACAAGGTTGGAATCCACCAGCTTCTCTGACCAAGAAAGGTGGGCAATCTGCCTGTGAAAAACGACTGGAAGGTCAGCTATGAGTTGGCTTCAACTCAGTGGTCACACACACCCCCTAAAAACTGGCAGTTCCAACCCCCCCCAATGGTACCAAAGAAAACTAATTATCTACTTTTATTAGGATTTTTTTAAAAAACAAAACACACACACGCTCTTTGTCATTGAATCAATTTTGAGTCATAATAATCCGATGTGTTACAGAAATAACTGAACTTAATAGGGTTTTCCACCTCTAATCTTTCTAGTTTATAGATGCATCTTTTCACTATACATTATCCAATCTGTATACTGACCAAATAATCTGAGGAGCTGGACTATATGAAGAAGGTCGGGGCATCAGGACCAAAGGAAGAAGTTTTAGTAACAACCTGTGTTATGCAGTTGACCCATCCTTTTTCATAGTACAAAGGACTAAAATATTTTCTAATGAAGGTCAAAGACTTCAGAATGGATTACACCTCAACATAAAGAAAACAAAAATCTTCACAAATAGACCAATAAGGAGCAGCATGAAAAAGAAAAGATTGGTGTAGTCAAGGATTTTATTTTACTTGGATCTCCCATCACAAACAGCAATCAAGAAATTAAACAACATATTTCATTGAGCATATCTGCTGAAAAGACTCCTTGAAAGTGTTGAAAAGAAAAAATGTCACTTTGAGAACTAAAATGTGCCTGACCCAAGACAGGGTATTTTTAATTGTCACATGTGCAAGCAAAAGGCTGGACAGTGAATAAGAAAGGTTAAAGAAGAATTGATTTCTTTATGATGTCAGGGAAGAATGTTGACTATAGCACGAACTGCCAGAGCAACACTTGTGTCTGTGAAGAAATACAGCCAGTATTCAACTAAGAAGTGTGAATGGCAAGATTCTCTCTCATGGACTTTGTGTTATCAGGAATTACTAGCCCCTGGAGAAGACCCACCAGCTTGGTAAAGCAAAGGGTCAAGGTGGCGGAGAAAAAAAAGAAGATTTTCAATTTGTTGGGAAAATCACAGTTGCTGCAACCATGGACTTGTGCATCACAACAAATGTGAGAACAATGTGGGACCAGGCAATGTTCCATTCTGTTGTACATACACTTACTGAATCAGGAATGACTCATAGGCACCTAACAGCATTTTTTTATAGAGGCATAGCTCCAAGCTGCTGAGAGGGGACAAACCACTAAACTATCAATTAGTGTTATTAGTTAATGTGGAGTCCAGTTTTAGTCACATCTCCCGCCACTGGCATTAAAACCATAGAGGCTTCAAGGTTGGGACTTTTGGAAGCATTTAATCAAGCTTATCTTCCAAGGTGTCTCTGGGTAGATCTGAACTCCATATCTTTGAGCCAGTCATTGGGTGCTTAGCTATTTGCATCACCAATGAAAACAATTTGCACCATGGGATTTCCAATGAGATTGCAGTGGGGGAAACCCCTTTGGAGCAGTTGTATACTAACACATGGGGTCACCACAAGTCAGAACTGATTCAATGACAAGTCTGTTTTCGGTTTCTCGAAGGATCACAGTATTGTAGGTAGGATGGTTGGTGGACTTAAAAGCATAAAAGTGATAGTCTAGAGGAACACTTCACTCCTTCACCTTAAAGGAATCAAAAGATGTCTGATCATAAAAAGGCTTTGTTCTCATTTCATCCTGAATCTAAACAAAAAATTGTAGATGTGGGATATGTCTAAACCCTTCCAGACACCCACAAAACAGATGCTTTGGGTTGGGGGGTAGAGACAAGGGAATGTTTGAGCATGTATAATTTAACTGACGTGACTTGCTCATTATTTGGCAACTGTGTCTGAGATTGGAAACTATAGTTAGATTATAAAACTTGGAGCCTAAAGATCAGAATTTAGTGAGCATCTTATCCCTTCCTATTACTCATTAGTATTATCAGAATAAAAAACCAAAAATGAAAAACAAAACAATGTGTGTGTGAATGCAATATAAAACCATTAGGTGGGCCCCCTGTCCAGGAGTCTCTCCACAAGGCCACCAAAATCCTAAATATGTATGTGTCATCAAGTGATCATTATAAATAAAGTAGACCTGCCCTTAAAAAAAAAAAGCAAAAAAACCCAAACACAACAAACCATCATTAGGCACTGCACTAATGTCAAATCAATCTCCACATATTACTTTTAATTCTTGAATAGAGTAAGCAACATCCTTCCTAAGTTGGAAAGTGTTCATTTTCTAAGATAGCAAGCTTATTGTCCTAAGAAATTTAATATTGAATATCTTCAACATTCCAAACAAATTCCAGTCTCGCCTCTCAGATTACTGGTTACACTGCTCAGTATGGTAGCCTCTAGTCACATGTGAGTACAAAGAATAGAGACAGTATGGGAATGACTGAACATGACCTTTAACAACTTCACAAGGATGAACTGTCCCCAACAGGAACCTCCACATCACAAATCAGTTTCTCTAAAATCAGACATGGCTCCCATGTTCATGTACCTCCCTTTACTAATCCCAACACCAACCATGCTGCTGTACTGCAAGATGCAATAATCCATTGCAATAGCCAAACAAATCTCATAGAATCATAAAGGCAACGTGCTTACTAGGGAAGTCATTGTTGTTGTTAGGTGTTAAGGAATCAAGTATGACTTCTAGTGACTCTGTGAACAATAAACCTGAACCTTGTTCTATCCTGTGTCATCCTCATCTCTGACACACGTGAGCCCATTGCTGCAGTCACTATGCCAATGTATCTCATTGGGAGGTTTCCTCTCTTTTGCTGACTCTCTACCTTTCCAAGTATGGTACCTTTTTCCAGAGAATAACCTCCTGGAAACATGTCCAAAGCAAAGCATGAGAGACAAAGCTTCATCTTTGTCTCCAAGGAACACTCTGAGAGATGCACTCTTTCTTTTTTTATTATTATTATTAAATTTTATTTCTTTTCATGAACATTTACAGGGATTTGGGGTTTTCATTCCTTCATTGCTGCACCGTTCTCTCTACCCTCCTCCCCAGTTTGTTCTTCTTCCCCTGCCTTCCAAATGTCTGTTTTAATTGTCCAATTGCCACAGTGCTTGTCAAAGTCAGTTCTGATTAATCTCCTTTGTCGGTGTGTCCTTTGCCATTCCCTATCACTCCTCCCTGAGAGAGACTTCACCCTGA
>NW_006399760.1:31467773-31468942 GCF_000299155.1 Elephantulus edwardii
TCCCTTATCTGATATGTTATTACCGAATACTTTTTCCCAGTCAGTGGCTTCCCTTTTTACCCTGTTGGAGAAGTTTTTGGATGTGGATAGGGATTTGAGTCTTAGAAGATCCCATTCATCTATGTTATCTTCTCCTGGTTGTAGGTTGCACTCTTTCCAAAACATATCTGTTTGTTCTTTTGGCAGTCCATGGAAGATTTAGTACTCTTTCTCCCAACAACATAACTCAAAGACATCACTTCTTTTTCTGTCATCCTTATTTATTGTGCAGCTCCAGATTCATAGCAAGTAATTGAGAAAACCACTGCCTGAATCAGGCACACCTTATCCTTCAAAATTATAGCATTGCTCTCAGGTATTTTGGGGAGGACCCTGAGAGCAGACTTGTCCAATGTTATGCATGTTCTGATCTCCTGCCTGCTGGCACCAAGGGTGTTGACCATGAATCCAAGAAAGATGAAATCATTGACAGCTCCAATGCTTTCCCCATCTATCATGGGTTTGCCTATTGACCCAGTGGAGAGGACCTTTGTTTTCCTGATGTTGACACATAATCCATATGGAAGGCTATAGTCCTTTATCTTCTGCAGCAAGCATTTCAAGTGCTTCAAACTTTAAGCAAGCAAAGTTGTGTCATTTGCATTATGCAGTTGTTAATGAATCTTCCTCTGATCCTAACACCATATTCCTCTTTATACAGTCAAACTTCACAAATTATTTGCTCAGCATACACAGTGGATAAGTAAAGAGAAAGGACACATTTCTGACGCACATTCCTTCCTTATGTTTGGACAGCAGCTTCTTGCTCCAGGTATAGATTTCATATGAGCCCAAAAAAAGTGTTCTGGACTTCCCATTCTTCTCAATGTTAACCTTAATGTGTTACAATCCACAAAATCAAATAACTTTATAGTTAATAAAATGCAAACAGTTATTTTTCTAGTATTCTATGCTTTCAGCCAGGATCCATCTGACATCATCAATGATATCCCTGGTGCCACAGTATCATCTAAATCCCACTTCAACATCTGGCAGTTCCCTATAAATGTACTAGCCATTTTGGACTATTTTCAACAATATTTTGCCTGTTGTTGTTGTTGTTGTTGTTGTTGTTGCTGTTATGTGCTGTCGAGTCACTTGCGAATCATAGCGACCCTATGTACAACAGC
>NW_006399760.1:31471202-31482366 GCF_000299155.1 Elephantulus edwardii
ACAGTACAGAGCAGAGTTTAGGGCTGTTGTACATAGGGTCACTATGAGTCGCAAGCGACTCGACGGCACATAACAACAACAACAACAACAACAATTCTTTTTGGTACAGTGTCTCTGTGTATTATCTCTTTATCAAAAGCCTTCTGAATCAGTCAAGTTTTGCCCATAGCCTCTCTCAGTATACAATTCGAGATTGAGTTTGTTTTTCAGTCTTTCAGCTTGAGAAATTCTGAGTAAGTTCTACCCTTTTTATTCTCTTACTCCAGCACTTTGCACAGTTTGTTATAATATATTGCATTGTCTTCTTAAGCTGCCCTTTGAAATAATCTGTTCACCTCTTTTACTTCAGCATCTCTTTCTTCGTTTTGGCTTCTTGACACTCTAATGAAATTTTTATGAGTGTCCTCTGACAATCATTTTGGGTTTTGTTTGTGGATTTGGGGTTTTTTCCTTTCTCTTCTACCTTTGTAATGACCTTTTCCTGTCTTTATGGATGATATCCTTGATGTCACCCCACATTTCCTCTGTTCTTAGATCAGTTATTAGTGTTCAATGCCTCAAAACTGTTCATGAGATGATTCTTAAATTCAGGTGGGATAAACTCAATGTCATATTTTGGTTTTGGTGGACTGTTGTGATTTTCTTCAGCTTCATTTTGAACATGCATATGAGTAATTGATAGTCTGTTCCACAGTCAGCACCTGGCTTGATTTTGACTGATGAGATTGAGCTTCTCCACTGATCCTCTCCACAGATGTACTCAATCTGATTCCTGTGCATTCCATGAGACTGAGTTGTTGGTTTTGTTTGTATTATTTTTTTGTTGTGTTGTTGTTGTTAAAGGATATTTGCTATAGTTTAATGTACAAAATTCAATCATTGACTTTCCAGGCTCATTTCTGTGACCAATGCATTCTTTTTTACTAGCATTCCTTTCTCATTGTTTCCAAGTTTTGCATTCCAGTCACCAATACTTATTAACACATCTTGATTGCATATTTGCTCAATATCAGGCTCCAAAGTTGATAGAAATTCTTAATTTTTAAAATTTTATATGCTTTGGGTTTTGGTGCATATTCTTGAATAATTGTTGCATTAATTAACAAGTCTCCCTTGGATTCTTATGGATAGCAGCCTATCACTGACAATTTTGTACTTTAGGACAGATCTTGGAATTGCCTTTTTAACTATTAATGTTCTTCAGTTTTTCATTCCCAGCATAGTAGATCATATGATGGTTTGATTCAAAGCAGCTAGCAGGTTACAATTCAATTTGGCAACAAGATACAATTCCTCAGTCTAGACAGCTTCTCAAACATGCTCACAGGTCTTTTGACCTTCAGTCTCATGGCTTAGGTCAGTGTTAAGACAAGTTCCCTATGTCTTTCCAATTGTAGTGTCTTTTCTCAGTCCTCTGGCAAACCTAGGTGAAGGGCCCTGCCTCTGGCTCCATGAGACAAAAGTCCCAAGTCAACTCTGTCTCATGTTGGTCACCGGTTCTCTGCAGAAGTGGATGCTGTTCTCATGAAGATCCCTTTCTCACTGACTCAGAAATCTCCGGCCCCAAAGAACAAGTGCTGCACTCTCTGCTTTTTCTGCCTTGCTAGTAGTGACATTCCAACTTTGCAGCTCTTGATGCTCAGTTTAAATTTGGTAGGAGGGGGAAAACTGACCAATCACATAATGAATAGTTTAAACACACCTATTTCACATTCCCATTCAGCATGTGATGAAAGTCAAACTTGATGGCTAGGAAAGTCATATGGAAGAGTAAATGCATGCCACTACATCATTAAACACTTGAATCCAACTAGTAAAAATTGAAAAAGAATGTTGTAAGTGTAAAATACATGCTGGATTACAGACCTGATACAAAAACAAAAATGTGAAGCACATTATTAATAGGTTTTCAACTGTTTGCATGGTGAAATGGAAAAAATTTTTCCCTTTCATCTATTGCTTTTTAACTTTTTAACGTGACTACTAGAAAATTTCAGGTTACATATATGGCTCATATTAGTACTATCCCTTATCAGTTGGCAAGGATCACTTTCTTTATCTTAAGTACAATATAAGGAAACCAAAAGAATTATGGGTATTTTACCAGTCAATATATGGTTATGCAATGGGTAATTAATATCTTTTGAATTCGTAGTGCAAAGGTTTGTGCTACAACAAGAAAATGTTGTATAAGATAACTAGTAAAAGGTGTAAGGATCCAGTAGGAAAGGATAGGAGCAGGAGGTGAGGATGGCCAGGGAGGTAATCATAGGGCCACATAATTCAATAGGTAGAGGGAGGGGTGGGCAAAGGAATTGGGAAAGATTCAGTGTGAAAAACAATGCTTCTAAACTTTGTAAGTAAATCTGTATAAAATAAAAATTTTACTTAATTAAAAAATACTATCATATAAAACTCTTACATTGGGCTTTTAAATAAGATAACCACACTCCTTACCTTTATTCTTTTTTCATTGCCAAAAAGAGAAGGGTAATTAGTAAGATGTGGATAAAAGGCCAAAGAGGAAAATGGAGATGGGTTAAGAGGGCAAAGAGGGGAGAGGGGAGGGAATCACTAGGATAACAGAGTTTGGTGAGTAGAGGATGAAGGAAAAGGAATTGGAAAAGATTCATTGGGGACCTGAAAAGACAGAGTAATAGTAGTCATAGATTAATGGTGATTAATTTTATAAAACACAATGTTACCCGCCCCCACAACCCTGAGGTCAGTCCTGTTTTACAACAGTGGCACCATGCAGCATTTGTCCTTCTGTGACTGAGATATTTCACTCAGCATAATGTCCTCCAGAGTCAACCATTTTTAATAATATTGCATGAGTTCCTTGTTTTTCAATGCAGCGTAGTATTCCATTGTGTGAATATACCACAGCTTCTCTACCCATTCATTCTTTGATGGGTGCTTAGGTTGTTTCCAACTCCTTGCTATTGTGAATAATGCCACGATTAACATGGTTGTGCATATATCTAATGTATACTGCATTGAAACAGATGAGGAAGAAAACTATCTAAAGGGATATGAGATTAGGTATTTTTGTCATGACAGGAGTCCAGAGTGAAGGCTGCATAGTGGAGTAGACCTCAGGGGAGGGATTGTAAAACAATGAAAGACTTTTTCTTTTACTTTTCCAAGAGGGTAGTGTACTAGAAGGGAGGGTTAGGAGGGGAGAAAATTGCAACAATGGATGAATGGAAACCCACAGTTTCTGTAAATTTTCATGGAAATTAAGAATCAATTAAAAAATTTTAAAAATTAACAAAAACACAATGTCACGTGAGTGAGCATTTGCAGCACAATGTGTGTGTAGGAATATGTGAAGCTCAATGTGCATGAATGATACACAATGTATACAAATTTTGTATACATATTAATATAAAATAAAAATAAACTGGTGGGGAAAATTATAGAATAATGGAAAATAAGGAGTTTGTGCCTCTCAAGGCATTGAATCTCAACAGCTGGCAAAGTATATTGAGCAATTACAAATGTTTCTAAACTATGTTAAGTTCTTAATAATGTCTTCAAGTCAATCAATAAAATATCTTTTTCCTAAACCTGTACAAGAAGCTGTTGGTCTACATGGTTTCTAATGAAAGAAGAGTTATGTCAGGTTTGTATCCTCTCTATATACCTATTCAATCGGTATATTGAGCAAATTATGAAGAAGAATGCGGCATCAAAATCAGAGGAAGACTCATCAATAACTTGGGTTATGCAGATGGCACAACCTTGCTTTCTGAAAGAGAGGAGGCCTTGAAGCACTTGTTGCAGAATACCAAAGAATACAGCCTTCCATGTGGATTGCATCTCAGCATCAAGGAAGTAAAAAATCTTACCACTGGACCAATAGGCAACATCATGATAGATGGATAAAAGATTGAAGATGTCAGTGATTTTATCTTGCTTAATCCATAATCAACAACCTTGGTACTAGCAGTCAGGAAACCAGGAGACTTCTTGCACTGGGAAAGTCTGCAGGGAGGGATCTCTCCAAATTTTTGTGGAGTAATGACACCAGTTTGAGAACTAAGGTGTATCTGACTCAGCCTGTGGTTTTTCCAATCACTTGCTATGCATCTGAGAGCTGGAAAATGAATAAGGATGACAGAAAAAGGAATTAATGCCTTTTAGCTGTGGTATTGTAGAAGAGTACTGAATATCCCATGAACTGCCAAAAGAATAAGCAAATATGTCTTGGAGAAAGTGCAGCCAGAGTGTTCTTTGGGTACAAAGATGATAAAGCTTCATTTCACCTACTTCAGGCATGTTGCTAGAAGAAGATATTTCTTGAAAGGGGAAATCATTCTTTGAAAAGTTGGTCAGCAAAAGAGTGGAAGACCCTTGACCAGATGGATTGACACACTAACTGCTGCTATGGGCTCTAGTGTGTCAGAAAGTGTAAGGATGACACAGGGTAGGACAGGGTTCAGAAGTGTTGTTCATAGGATCACTATGGGTTGTACCCAACTTGAAGGCAACTAACAACAAGCATAATGTATCCTAATTTTTACTTTGAGAAGTATATCTTATTTATACATACACACATCAAGACATATAGATTTAAATGAGCTATTATTAGGTAAATAATTTGAATTGGTCTTGTTATTTAAAAGAAGCAATAGAGAAGAATTTCTCAAGGTTGATTATAATACAACATATTTCTCCTTGATTGTGAATATCTCAGGGAAAAAATTACATGCTATATTTCTTAGATTATTGGAAACAAAACAAATTTATATGCAAAATACATTTATCAAGACTTAACTTTCCCCCATTCTTAGTTATCTATTTGTACATATTCATTGCCACAGCAACATTACATCATACATGTAGACTCACATAATAAAAAAGAATAAACAATAATAAATAACTAAGAGATTTATAACCTACTAGCAAAAGATATTTTGGGTGAGTAAACTGCATATAAGTAAGGGAGGCAGACATAGGACTTTCATATTTTAAAGCTCTATAAAGCTACGTAAAGCCATTCCAATTAATGGTGCAAATAAGTGTGTGTATTAACTGGAAAATGACTGTGTTGGGTGTGGTTGTTTGGGATTTTTTTTAAATCATACAATCTTCTTTATTACTATTCTTTCTAGCATCTCCAATGCCATGCATCTTAATTTCTCATTTCATCTTGGAACATGAACTTATCATGGAATGAGCATATGGTGAGGAGGCATACTATGGTAATTTGCTATGCACTCTCAAGGTCTAATCTTTTCTCATTTTATTCCCTCAGCTCACATTCTCCCTAAAGAGCTACATTACATACTTATCTCCACTATCCCATTTCTTTATCTCAAAAATATTTGCACTGGAAAATCATGAAGAAGTCACCTTGTTTTCAAATTGTTAGCATTCTGGTGTTGCTTTTTGTCCCTCAGGATTTTTGTTTAAATTTCTGGGATAAGTACCCATAAGGTGTCTAAAATCAAGAAGGGATAAAATGACCTTCATGTGGACATGAATAATGAAAGGTTGTCAAACAATTTTTTAATCTAACAACCACTGCTAAAATTTAGAGCCTATTTTTAATACTTACATTATCTGTTGTCATTTTCAGAAAATTCTATCCCTTCACTGATTTTATCCTTTTAATAATATTAATATATCCTTTTAATTTACTGTAGCAAAATTCTGCTGAAGATTATCCAAAAGTGACTGGAACAGTACACTGACATAGAACTGCCAGAAGTGCAAGCTGGGTTTAGAAGAGGCCATAGGAACATTATAGTCAAAATCAGATGGATCTTGGCTAAAAGCAAAGAGTACAAGAGGAATGATTATCTGTGTTTCATTGACTAAGAAAAGGCGTGTGACTGTGTGGATCACAACAAAATGTGGCTAACCTTAAAATGAATATGAATCCCAGGACATTTAATTGTACTCATGCAAAATCTATACCTGGATCAGGGAGCAGTCCTCAGAACAGAGCAAATAAACACTGCATGGTTCAAAATCAGGAAAGGAGTGCATCAGGGATGCTTCTTGTCTTCATAACTTTGCAATATATACACAGAACATATCATTTTAGAGACTAGACTTCAAGAAGAGGAATGTGGCATCAGGATTAGAGGAAGACTTACCAACAACCTGTGTCATGCAGATAACACAACCTTGCTTGCCGAAACTGACGAGAACCTGAGACACTTGTAGAAGGTCAACATCTGTTGTCTTGAATATGTATTGAAGCTACACATCAAGAAAACAAAAATTCTCATCACTGGGCCAATTTGCAGCATCACAATAGATGTGTACTGAGTTATTTAAATCTTATGACCTTACTGGTATGGTATAAGGACTTGTTCTAAGGAAATTACATAAGCAATGATGACTTGCTGACTAAGAAATTAATCTCTAGCTTGTCTTATAGGTTATTATAAAACTTATTATTATGAAACTGACTTATAGCCAACCCTCCAGGTAGTTTTCAAATACTGTAAACTGCCAGAGAGAAATTGCCCATCTTTCTACCTGGGAGCAGCTGGTGAATACAAATTGTCTGCCTTTTGGGTTGACAGGTAGAAGCTATATGTAACACAGCTATCCAACTCAGCACACCAACACTGGTCAATGGAAGAAAAAGATGACAACATTTAAATTATGTGAAGAGATTATATTAGTATTAGGAGTGGTATCCAATTCCTAAACAACATGCCTCTGGAAACTATGATCTTTGATAACTGTTGATAGTTATAGAAAAGCTTCAGGCCTTTTGTTCATAGGGTCTCTATGAGTCATACGCCACTCAAAGGCAATCAACAACAACAACAATAAAAATATATATTTATAATATATATTGATATGTATTATATAATAAATATATAAAAATACTGTTGTTGTTCTTGTTGTTGTTATGTGCCAAGTGGCCCACGATTCACAGCGACACTGTGAACAATAGCTCAGAACTCTGGCCTATCTTGAGTCAAGCTCACTGTTTCTGACACACCTATCCTCATTAACCCAGTCAACTGTGTCAATCCATCTCATCCAGGGTCTTCCTTTCTTGCGCTGTTGTGAGATGGAGCTTCAAAATCCTAGGCTCCAAAGAGAATTGGTTTCACCTTCTCTAAAACAGGCCGTTTCTTGGCAGTCCATGGTGTGTTCAGTACTCTTCTCCAGCACCACATCTCAAAGACATCAATTCTTCTGTCATATTTAGTCATTGTCCAACTCTCTGATGCTGTAGACTCTACACTTTAAAAAAAGGTTAAAACAGTAATTTTTGTTCTATGTATCTTACTATCATTATTTTAAAAAATAATTCACTCCTTTTACTATTTTTTCCAAAGTTATTAGAAAAATAAGACCTGTAATGAGATGAATTGACACAATAATTTTAACAATGGGGTTGAGAATGGTGGAGATTTGTGGGGATGGCACAGCCCAGGGTAAGGAGCTGATCTGTTGTTCCTAGGTTTGCTATGAGTTACCGAATGACAAGAAACATTAGAAAAGTCAAGATTATATGACTGCCGTCACAGTGCTTGTCTAATGAATCCTTAGCAGATGTCAAGAATCATTGCTATGTAATTGAAATAGTAGTAGTAGCAAGGCCTCTTTTCCATTGGCATTGGTCCAGTATCAGTTATCTTTAACTCTTTTCATCTCTTCAGTTGTTATTGTTAGAGGCAGTTATGATTCCGTTACCCTGTGAACAACAGATCTCTATCTCGTGCCCTATCCTGCATCATCTTCATGACCTCTATTTATGTTCAAGTCCACTGTGGTTGTCACAGTGTCGATTCATCTTGTTGAGGATCTGTGTCTCTTTCACTGAACCTCAACCTTTCCCCACATGATGTCTTTCTCCAAAGATTGGTTCCTCCTGAAAATATACTTAAAGTAAGTAAGATGAATTTTTAGCATCCTTACCTTTAAGGAGCACTCTGATTGCACTTCTTCCAAGATATATTTGTTCTTGTGACAGTCAATGGAATATTCAACACTTTTCACAGACATCACAATTCAAAGGCATCAGGGTTTTTTCTGTCATCACCCTTAATCATTGTCTACCTTTTAGATGCATGGGAACTAGAAACACCTTAGTATTAGTAATGGGAGTAGTTTTAAGAATCTCTTTAATCATAACCCCACAGTGGCATTTGTCCTTAGTATCTTTCTAATCTAAGCCTTACTCGTTGCATACCTGAATTGTAATTACTCCTTAAATGATCTCTACAATTTCAAGTTTTTCCTCATCTTAATATATTGTTACGTCTGCAATCAGAAAACTTAAATTTTAATTCTGATCATGTTTTTCCATGATCTCAAATCTTCAGTGATCACTCTAGCCTTCAAAGTCAAGGTTAACTTTTCTATCATGCTGGTCCTCAAGCTTTGTAGGCACTAATGAACATTTTATGCTTGTCAAAATTCTTGAAGACTAACAAGCTTATAGGAGATCTGAAATGTTAATTAAAAAGTTAAATTAAAAGTTAATTAAAAAGTTAGCAGTTCAAACCATTAAGCCACTCAGTGGAAGAAAGATGAGCTTGCTTCTCTAAAGATATACAGACTTGGAAACCCTGTAAACAATTCAACTCTACACTATAGTGTGGCTATGAATTGGGATCAACTTAATGACATTTAATAAAGGGCTTATTTGCCAAATTAGAATTTCAAATTGATAAATTTTGAAACAGATGAATGTTTAAGCATGTACTCATTAATTAGACTCCAGAGTAATGATATCATGTGCATCATATTGTTGTTGTTATTGTTGTTATGTGCCATTGAGTCACTTGTGACTCATAGTGACCCTATGTACAAGAGCCCTAAACGCTACTCTATCCCGTGCCAATTTTATGTCTCTGACACACCTACCCCTAATTTCCCAGTGACTGAATCAATCCATCTTATGGAGGATTTTCTTCTCCTGCACTGTCCCTCCACCCTCCCAAGCATGATGTCCCTCTCTAAGGACCGGTCCCTCCTTGTGACATGTCCAAAGTATGTCAGACTAAGTTTCAGAATCCTTGCCTCCAAGGAGCAGCCTGGTTTCACCTTCTCCAGGTCAAACCTGCTTGTTCTCCTACCAGTATATTCAACACTCTTCTCCAGCACCACAGCTCAAAGGCATCAATTCTCTTTCAATCATCCCTACTCATTGTCTGGCTCTCTGATGCATAATGAGCAATTGTGAAGACTATGCCCTGGATCAGATATACCTTAGTCAAAATAGTACATCACAGAGGCCCTGGAAAACTCCATTGTACACACGTGTGAACATGAGAGTGAAGAAGGAAAATAATATTCTAACACAAGTTATAGGGTAAGTTTTGACCTAGACTCCGGAAAAGGTATTGGGTACTCCCACACTTTGAGAACAACTGCAGTAGCTCATTTGGAGGCAGTCTTTGAAGATGATAGGTCTTATCCATTCTCATGATCTCAACTTACATTTTTGTTTTCTGTGCTTATAATTTTCAAATCTCTATCTCTAGCCTTAATCTCAGTCTTGAACTCAAGACTTGCATACCCTATGGATTAAAAGAGAACTGTAGTAGTATTGTGCTGCTAACCTGAAGGCAGTGCCTCTCCTACAGTTTGAATCTACCAGTGGTTCTATGGGGAAGGGAAAAAAAAAGAAGTGGTTAATCTCCTCCCCTGTGATTTACAGCTTTGAAAAACCCAATGAAAGGTCATCTATGAGTCAGTTTCAAGTCAAAAGTATGAGATAAAGTTTTGCTGCCCTTGCTTTTAAGGAGGATTCTAACTGTACTTCTTCTAAGACAGATTTTTTTGGTTCTTCTGGCAATCTTTGGTATATTCTTCATAAATACCATAATTCAAATGCATGCATTCTGCTCTGGTCTTTCTTATTAATTGTCTAGATTGCACATGCATATGAGTGACTTGAAAATGCTATGATTTGGATAAGGTACACCTTGGCTTTCAAAGTGATATCTTTGCTTTTTATCTATCAGAGGTCTTTTATAGCTGATGGGCCTGGTGCACTGTCTCATTTGACTTCTTTACTGTTGCTTCCCCAAACATTGTGGCAAATCCAAGCAAAACGAGATATCTAACAACTTCTACTTTTCCTCCATTTATCATAATGTTGCTTATCTGTTCAACTGTGAGGGTTTTTTTTTTTTCATTTTCTCTTCTTTATTTTGGGAGATAATCTATATTGAATGCTTGTAGTCTTTGATTTTCATCAGTAAGTGCTTCATACCATCTTCGATTGTTTTTATCAGACAAAATTATCATCTATATACTGCAAGTTGTTAACAAACCTTCCTCAAATCCTGATGCCACATTATTTTTTATATAGTCCAGTCTCTTGAATAATCAAGTCAACATAGAGTTAGAATGAGTACGATAATAGGATATAATCTTGGGACCTGCCTTTCCTACTTTTAAACCACATAATATCCCTTTGTTCCTTTCAAAATACCGCTTTTTGGTCTAAGTACAGGTTCCACATGAGCCATTTCAGTATTCTAGGACTTCCATTTATCTCAATGTTATCTATAGTTTGTTATGATCCACATAGTCAAAGGTCTGTGCATAATCAATAAAACACTAGTAATCATGTTTCTGGAATCCTCTGCTTTTGGCCAAGATCCGGTTGACATCATCAATAATATCCTCTGTTTCACATCCTCTTCTGAATCGAACTTTAATTTCTGGCCGTTTTCCATCCATGTCCCACTGGAGTAATTTTTTTGTTATTGTTCATGTTGCCTCAAAATTATTGTATTCCTTATTTTCCTTGTACGAGATATTGTTATTATTAAATCATCTCCACACTATATTGGATCAACTTTCTTTGAATTGGACACAAATATGGATCTCTTCCAGATAGTTGGCCTGTGGTAACACTCTTCTGATAGTCTGTAGATAAACTAGAGAATACTTTCAGCATTTCTTCTCCTCACTGAAACACCTCAATTGGTACTTCATCATTCCTGGTGCTTTCTTTTATGACAATGCCTTCAATGCAACTTGAACTTCTTATTTCAATGCCATCAGACCTTGATCATAAGCCACCTCCTGAAATGGTTGAACATCAACCAGTTATTTTAGGTACAGTGATTCTGCATATACATTTCCTCTTCTTCTGATGCTTCCTGCATAGATGAATATTTTGCCCTTAAAATTCTTCAGAATGGCTTTTCACGAAGATGGGGCC
>NW_006399760.1:31482953-31484985 GCF_000299155.1 Elephantulus edwardii
CTGTGTACCAGGGAGAGAGTGTTTATTTTACTTTTCAAAGAGAGGAGCAAACTGCGTGGGAGGGAGGGATGGGCGGGGAGAAAAGTGCAGCAATGAATTAATGGAAATCCAAAATCTCTGTAAATGTTCATTAAAATTATTTTTAAAAATTCTTCAGAATGGCAATTTAAAATTTTTTTCATCCTTTATAACAAAATCATATATACTACAAAGGCTCTCCTTAAGAATAAAGTGGTTTTAGATGATTATGCAAACATAATATGTTAACATATTTGCTCTCTCAAAATGGAGATAATAAAAGTTTTTCATACAAAAAACATTTCATATTAAGATTAAATTGTGTAAAGACTCTTTGAATTTTAAAAATTCACAGGACAAATACAAAGAACTTAATTAGTTATTTATGATCGAGAAAAGTAGAATAGTTAAATTACATCAGCATCTAGCGATGTTATCTGGAAAATACGGGAGCTTTGTGTTCCTTTTCTGTTATGATGTTAAGTGAAACTATATAGACAAATAAATATTGGTTGCCATAGGTAATCCATTTCCACATGAAAGAGACTGCATGATGCTCTTTGTTCCTTCTATTTGTCCCTTGTACGACATACTTTTCCATATTTTTTAAAACAGTATGTTTTAAAGTATTTTTCACTTGTTTTGTTCCATAAAATAATTTTTAAAATTATTTATAAATTCTACTAAATTTATTTGCAAAGAGTAATCACTTCTTACTCCCTCAAAGTACAGAAATCTGGTGGTCTAGTGGTAAGAAGCTATGCTGCAATCCCAAAGGCACCAGCTGCTCTGAGGGAGAAGGATAGGCAATCTCCTCCCATGTGATTTACTGCCTCAGCTGTGAGTTTGTCCTGACTCCACGATGCACAACAACAACAGCTCCCTCAAAGTAAATCAACTTGTCACTAAATTTAAAAAATAAAGCTGCTTACTGAACTTGAACTATTCAGTGGTATAGACCATAAAGTGTTCCACTGTTAACCAAAAGATCAAGCATTTCCTGGTGGATTGAATCTACCAGGGGGTCTTAGAAGAGAAATAGGCTGTCTCCTCCTGCTGAGATTTACAGCTTTGAAAACCCAATGGAGGGTCACTATAAGTCAAGCCCTACTTGACGTCAAGTGAGTTTGACTTTTATAGAACCCAGAAGGAAAGGATACTATGAAACAAAAGAGCAATTAAAGAAGGCACTATTTCCTGATAATCTGGTGATATTAATCAAATCCAAATTCAATTTCCTATATTATACTATCTATATCACTTAAAGTTATTCCTACTTGTCTTCTGATAAGAGCTGTTAAATATGTTCCTACCTATTCTTCAGGAGTGGCATCCACTTTCTAAACAACAAGTTTCTGGAAACTCTATGAACTTTAATAAATGTCGATAGATACAGAAAGGCTTCAGGCCTTTTGTTCATGGGGTCACTATGAGTCATGCTCAACTCAAAGGTAATCAGTAATGACAACTTGTTCTTCAAGGGCAGTCTAGTGGCTTAGTGATAATGAGTTATGTTGTCAACCCTAAGGCAAATAGCTTGAATCTACTAGTTGTTCAGTGGGAGAACTATCAGAACTCTCTTTTCATGCAATAAAACTGTCCCTAAAAATCTGCTGGAAGGGTCAACTATGAGTTGGTTCTGACTTTACGGTATCTAACAATAGCAAAAACTGCTCTTCAAAGAAGAAAATAATCAAATAATCCAACTACTTTTAGATTTCACCTACATTTTAACTATTACGATTATAGCAAACAGTTTTGTTTTAAAAGGTGAAATACACACACACACACACACACACATTTCTTCATTCTATATATTATGTGGAGCTAAAAAAACACACACTGGCACATTCATTCCTGAATTCTCTGGGAATCAAGTTCTTCATAAGAAATGTTGCTGTGACACGGAAACAGTAAAAATGTTCAACCACAACTGAATGGATTGAGAAAGAGTGGTACATTCATGCAATGGAATATTATGCAGCACTCAGGAGCAATGATTCTGGAAAATACT
>NW_006399760.1:31485705-31488240 GCF_000299155.1 Elephantulus edwardii
CCCCATAGAGATGTGCGCTTCTTGAAAAATGTGGACTTCTCAAAAGACACTCGCATATCAGACACCTTAACATCACGCTGCTGCAGGATGCCAAGGCCTGTGTGGCATGGCACAGGAGCATCTTCCAAATACCAGTTCATCTGCAACTGCAAGGGCTTCAGCTCAGACCAGGTGCACTCATACCTGGGCCAGCAACAAAACCACTGTCTGTCAGGTTGAGGGGCTGCAGTTTTAGTGTGGCCCAAACCACAATCTCACCCAAAGAATTACACAGCTGTCCTTGCTACATGGAAACCCTGCTGCCCCACTGCCTGGAGACTGCCCAGCTCTCACCCCCACTGTCCAGTACCAGGAGCATCAATACCATGGGTACTTTGGTGACACACTGTCTAGCTATGGATCCTTTAAGCTTAAGTGGAAAGAACCTGGCCAGACTGAGCCAGCTGAGAAGTAGTTTCTGGAAGGGAACAGACGTTCCTGTTCTGTCATTCAAGTACTTTGGGTGAAATACTGCTGTCTAGCCACATCATGAGTGATTCCTTAAGTTAAGAGAACACAAATATACAAATTCTTCACAAAACTTTGCCATACTCTGGGTTATTATACAATCTAACATCTACTAAGAAAAGACTCACATAATGTCAAGAAAGCAGCAGCCCACCACAATCATCATGAAAAGCAAAATAATTCTTCTCCTACCTAAAAAAGCAGAGCCAATTAATACCACAAATAGAACCAGTAGAAATATATTGACAAAGAGTTATTTGAACAGCTATAGAAGAAGATGCAAATGATGGAAGAAACAATGGAAGCCATTAAGAGAGCAAATACACCAAAGACAACAATCCAGAAGAAATACGTTGATGAGGAGAAACTTGAAAAGCCATGGAAGACAATGCAAAAGATGGAAGAAAGAATTGATAGTATGGATAAAGAGGTACAACAACTTTAAAAAATCATCACAAGACAAAGAGGATAAAGTCAACATAGTACTAAAAATAACAAAAAGTATGAAAATGCAATCCAGAAATTAAGGCTGAATTGGCAGAAGTGTCCAACATGCTGGTAGAACAAAAAGTATAACTAAAGAGATGGAACAGAGAGTTCATGATCTGGAAGACAGGAGCCTCACTGAAAACATACTGGAGTGGGGGGAATCAGAGATGACATGTAAAGAAAATTTTTAAAAAATTAGAATCATGAGGGATGAAACCAAAAGGAAGAACATATGCATGATTAGTATTCCAGAACATAAGAGTGACAGGGAAATCACTGAGAAAATTGTGTAAGAAGTACTAGAAGAAAACTTCTGTAGTATTTTGAAGAATGGGAAAGTCCACATTCAAGAAGCACACCAAGTAGACTAGACCCAAAAAGAAAAACATCAAGATATATTATAGTCAAATTCTCCAAATTAAAAAAAAAAATGAGAATAGAATAGAAAGTGTGAGAAAAACAAAGAGTCGTCTACAAAGGAGAAAGAATTAGATTAAGTTCTGATTTTTCACCAGAAACAATGCGAGCAAGAAAACAATGTGAAGGCATACACAGAAAGTTGGAAAGAAAACAATTGCTAGCCAAGGATCCTATACCCAGCAAAGATCTCCATCAAATATGAAGAAGAAACTAGATTATTTGCAGAAAGACAGGAACTTAAGGAATTTGTGAAAACAAGACCAAGAATTCAAGAAATTTTAAGTGAAGTCCTTCACACAGAGATGCCAAAAGAAACTGGATGGACCATCGTAACTAGAAACAACAGAAAAAGAAACACAGCAAAATGACAATGGTAAAACCTGGCCTGACAATAATCACAATTAATGTGAATGCACTAAACATGCAAATCAAGAAAAAAAGAGTAGCAGAATGGATTAAAAAAAAATGCCCCAAAACAGGGATGGCAATACTAATCTCTGATAAAATAGACTTCAGAATGAAAACCACCAAAAAACATAAGGAAAGGCATTACATACTGTTTAATGGCACAATAGATCAAGAAGATAAATCCTTGAACAACATTTATGCACCAAGTGATAGACCTGCAAAATACATAAAACAATAATTAATAGAACTGAAGAAACAAATAAACAGCAACACGATAGTGGTAGGAGACTTCAACACACCACTATCTCCAAAGAATAGGTCAACTTAAAAGAAACCCAACAAAGATGCAGAAGACCTAAACTACACAGTGAGTCAATTCGACCTTGTGGATGTATTCAGGGTACTACAACCAATTAAAACACAATTCACCAACAATGTATAAGAGTTCCTTTCTCACCATATCCTCTCCAACATCTATAACTTGCTGGCCTGTAAACTTTGCCAGTTACTGGAATGAGATGGTAAATCATTGTGGTTTTGATTTGCATCTCTCTTATTGCCAGTGATTTGGAGCATTTCTTTATGTGTCTGTTTGCCATTCAAATATCTTCCTCTGTGAAAATTCTCTCCATGTCTTTTGCCCATTTTGTAATTGGGTTATCAGCCTTTTTCTTATGGAGGCCCAGGGGTATTCTGCAAACTTTTCTTATA
>NW_006399760.1:31488810-31494622 GCF_000299155.1 Elephantulus edwardii
AAAATAAAACTCAATTCACTTTCTTCTCAAGTGCACGTGGTACATTCTTCAGAATAGATCACATATTAAGACACAGAGCAAGCCCAAATAAAAGAAAAACAAAAACACTGAAATAATACAAAATATCTCCTCAGACCACAATGCCATAAAACTAGAAATTAACCATAAGAGGATAAAGCTTAAAAAAAAAATACCCATATGTAAACTGAATAACTGTCTACTAGAACACGATCAGGTTATAAAAGAAATAAAGAATGAAATAAAAATATTTCTTGAAACAAATGAAAATATAACACACCAAAACCTCTGGAATGTAACTAAAGCAATTTTCAGGGAGCAGTTCATAGCAATAGGCACATACATAAAAAAAAGGAAGAAAGAGGAAAAATGAATTATCTAACTCAACACCTTCATCGACTAGAAAAAGAACAACAATCTAATCTTACAGCCTCTAGAAGAAAACAAATTATAAGGACAGGAATGGAAATCAATGAGATAGAAAACATAAAAACAACTGAAACCACCAGTAATACAGGAGATGGTTTTTTGAAAGTGTCAATAAATTTTCCAAACTGCTGGCAAACCTAAAAGATAAAAAAGGAGAAGATACAGATAATTAAGAAATTATAGAGGTGACATTCCACAGAACTAGATGAAATTAAATCTATAATATTATAATACTGTGACAAGCTATACTCATACATTTGAAACCATAGAGGAAATGGACAAATTCCTTGTAACTCATACCCTACCCAGATTGATGAGGAAAGATACAAAGCACTTGAACAGACCCATCACAAAAGTAGAAATCGAATAGGTCATAAAAACACTTCCCCGTAAGAAAAGTTTTGGACTAGATGTCTTCATAGCTGAATCCTAACAAATATTCAGAGAAGATCTATCACCAATTCTACTTAAATTATTTCAAAGTATTGAAAAAGAAGGAACACCCAGAGTCATTCTATGAAGCAAGCATAACCCTAATAGCAAATACCAAAACCTAATACCAAAACCAGGCAACAATATTACTAAGAAAGAAAACTACAGACCATCTCTCTCATGAATATAGATGCAAAAAGCCTTAACAAAATCCTAGGCAGTAGAATACAGAAGTAAATAAAAAAATTAATTCATCATGACCAAGTAGGATTCATAACAGATATGCAAGAATGGTTCAACATAAAAAAAAAAAAAAAACCAAATTAACAAAATAAAAAAGCAAATAACAAAAACCATATGATCTTAGCAATTGATACAGAAAAGGTATTTTACAAAATCCAGCACCTTTCCTGATAAAGATACTTAGCAAAATTGAAATAGGAAGGAAGTTCCTCAACATAGTGAAAAGTTTATATACAAAACCAAGAGGCAATATCATTCTCAATGGAGACAGACTAAAAGAATTTCTTTTTGCCAAAACGGACCAGACAAGGATGGCCACTGTTGCCAATTCTATTCAATATTGTATCAGAAGTGCATACCAGGACAATACAGCAAGAGAAATAAATGAGAGGCATCCAGATCGGCAAAGAGATGGTTAAACTATCATTATATGCATATAATATGACAGAGTACACAGAAAACTTCAAGGACTCAACAACAACAACATCTATTAGAGCTAGTAGATCAATTTATTAGAGTGGTACAATATGAGATCAATATCCAAAAAATAAGTGGCATTCTCTGCAGTAACAAAGAGAACCCAGAGAAGAAAACCAAAAAAGCAATACCATTTACAACAGCCAACAACAAATTGAGATATTTGGGAGTAAAACCAATCAGAAATACAAAAGACCTACATAAAGAAAACTACAGAACATTTCCGTGAGACACAATAAAAGGCCTAAATAAATGGGAAAAGGTACCGTGTTCATGGATAGGAAGATTCAATATTGTGAAAATTATAATCCTACCAAAAGCAGCCTACATATTCAATGCAATCCACATAGAGATAACAAATTCGTTTTTCAAGGAAGTCGAAAGGAAAATGATCAAGTTTATTTGGAAAAGAAAAGAGGCCCCGAATAAGCAAAGCACTTCTGTAAAAATAAAATAAAATAAAATAAAAAAATGAAGTGTGAGGAATAGCACTCCCTGACCTCAAAACCTACTACACAGCGATAGTAACCAAAACAGTGTATAGCATGGTACTCATACAATGACAGGTGCATAGACCAATGGAACAGAATTGGAAATTCAGAAATGGACCCAGCTATCTATGGTCAAATGATATTCGACAAGTAAATAAAGTCTATCAAATGGGGAAATGACAACACCATCAACAAATGGTGCCCGCAAAACTTTCTGACACCTGCAAAAAGCTGAAACAGGATCCACATCTCACACATACAAAAAAAAAAAAAAAAAAAAAAAGAAAGAAAGAAACACCTCAAAGTGGATCAGAGACCTGGGAGTAAAACCCAAAACCATAAAGCTCATTAGAGACAAATCAAGATCAAGCTTAGACAGCCTATTCTATGGTATAAAGAGATTGCCAAACACAGCCAGAAATGCACAGTCTGGAGAGAGTATACTTGATGAATGGGACCTTCTAAAGATTAAATCCCTGTGCACATAAAAAATCATTTTCCAACAGGGTGAAAAGAAAACCTACCAACAGGGGGGAAAAACATTTGGCAATAATATCTTGAACAAAAGTTCCCTATCAAAAGTTTACAGAATCCTATAGGGTCTCCCAAGAAAAAGACTGATCATACAATTACAAAATGGGCAAAAGACACAGAAAGACTTCTCAAGAGGAAGATATTCAGATGACCGATAGACACATGAAGAAATGTTCAAAATCACTGGCAATAAGAGAGATGCAATGCAAAACCACAATAAGATAGCATCTCACTCCAGTAGCAATGACAAAGTTTAACAGGACAGCAAGTAATAAATGTTGGAGAGAATGTGGAGAGATAAGACTACTTATATGTTGTTGTTGGGATTGTAAAATGATACAACCACTCTGGAAGACAGATTGGTGTTTCCTCAAAAAGCTGCACATAGAAGTTCCATATGATAAAGCTATTCTACTGTTTGTAATGTACCCCAAGAAAATGAGAACTGGGGTACAAAATGAGACTCGTACACCAATGTTCATAGCAGCATTATTCACCATTGCGAGAACATGGAAACAGCCCAAATATCCAACCACAATGGAATGGATTGAGAAATCATGGTTCTTTCACACAATGGAATACTATGCAGCACTCAGAAGCAATGATGTTAAAAATCACTACCTAACTTGAGAGGAACTGAAGAACAGTATGCTAAATGAACTAACTCAGTCCCATTAGGACAAATACTGTATAAGACCGTTATTATAGAACATGTATGAAGATCCAAGGGGCAGAGGATGAGAGCAGAGGGATGAGGGGTGGGGGAGAGCATTGTTACTCATAGGGTCACAGAATTTGATGGTTAGAAGGAGGGATGGATAAAGAAAATGGGAAAAATCCCATGTGAAAAACAATGTATATGAACTTCGTAATTAAACAAGTACAAAATAAAAGTTTTATTTAAAAAAAATAAAATGCAACAACTAGTAAAAAAATTCTGCTTTGTATGGGAAAGTGAAAAACCTAATACTTCTTCCCAGGTTTCAAGCCAAGTTAATTCTGTAAAACACCTTCGCCTCTTAGTTACATAGGACAAAAGGCCTGGGAGTAGAATCTGTTGGCCCACATCCAGTTGAATGGAAATGTATTTGAACATAAGAAATATAGTGCAGTAATCTAAGTTTGTCTTTGGTGTCTCCAGCCCCTTGTTTTTTCTCTTACAAAAATGGCTTCCTTGTTTCCTTCCATTTCTCCTACATTTCTCAACACATATACTTATTATTAACAAGATTATTATCAAGTTATATTACATGTCAGGGTGTGTGTGTGTGTGTATCTTTGCTTCTCAATGTTAACCATCATTTGTTATAGTCCACACAGTCAAATACCTTTGCATAGTCAATAAAATACAATTAGACATCCTTCTGGTATTGGCTACTTCCAGCCAAGATCCATCTGATCTCAGCTCTTCTAGATCTAGCTTGAACTTCTGTTGGTTTTTTGTCAACATACTGTTAGAGCCGGGGGTGGGGAGTGGATCTTCAACAATATTTTGGTTGCATATTAATGATATTATTCAATAATTTTCACATTCTTTTGGATCACTTTTCTGGGGAATGGGAGCAGATATGGATTTCTTCCAGGCAGTTATCCATGTAGCTGTCTTCCAAATTTCCTGGCATTGACTGGTGAAGATGTCCAGGACTGCATCTGTTAATTAAAACATGTAAGGCGGTATCCCATCAATTTGGGAGTCTTATTTTTTACCAGTGTCTTCAGTGCAGCTTGAACTTCTTCCTTCATTCTATTTGCTCTTTATCATACGCTACTTTCTGAAATATTTCTGTGTTGACCAATTCTTTTTGGAACAATGACTCTGTGTTCCCACCGTGTATTCAGAAGTACTTCTGTGTCAACCAGTTCTTTTTTAGTGTACTGACTCTGTGTATTCCCAGAAAATATCTTTTGATGCTTCCTGGATCATTCAATATTTTGCCCATAGCATTTGTCAGTATTTCAACTTGAGGCTTGAATTTGTTTTTCAGTTTTGTCAGCATGAAAAATGCTGAGCAAGTTCTTCCCTTCTTATTCTCCAAGACTTTGCATGTTCCATTACAATATTTTGTTTAGTCTTCTCAAGCTGTCCTCTGAAATCTTCTGTCAATTTTTGTACCTCTCCCCTTTGTTTTGGCTTTTTGACACTCTATTGCAATTTTCAGGAATAGGAATCTCGAAACTTTGATTATGCTCATACTAAATCTATAGTTTGACCAAGAAGCTATTGTCTGCACAGAGCAAGAGAACACTGCATGGTTAAAATTAAAATAAAATAAGATAAAATAAAATAAAATATACGATAAAATAAATGTGCATCAGGACTCTATCCTTTCTCCATACCCTTTCAATGAATCTATGTGCTAAGCAAATCATTCCAGAAGCTAGACTTTGTGAAGAAGAATGTGGCATCAAGATCAGATGCTGCTGTTGTTGCTGATTGCCTTTGAGTCAAGCACAACTCCTAGTGACCCTATGAACAAAAGGCCTGAAGCCCCTCTACAACTATCAACATTTATCAAAGTTCATAGAGTTTTTGGAGGCATATTATTTAGGAAGTGGATGCCACTCCTGCTTCCAAACATGTCATAGTATGTTCCTGTTTTTATATGCCATTGAGTCGCTTGTGATGTATAGCAACCCTATGCACAGCAGCTCTGAGCCCTGCCCTGTCCTGAGCCAGTCTCACTAACTGATACACCAGCCCCCCTCTCCAGTTACTGTATCAATCCATCTCATCCGGGGTCTCCCTCTCCTGTGCTACCCATCCATCCTTCTGAGCACGATGTTCTTCCAAGGACCAATCTCTCTTGGCCACGTGCCCAAAGTAAGTGAGATGACGCTTCAAAATCTTAGCCTTAAAGGAAAGACTTGGCTTCACCTTCTCTATGACAGATCGCTAAGACAGATCCCAGAACACTTGATCGTGTTAATGCGAAACCGATTCTTGGACCAGGAGGCAGTCATCAGAACAGAGCAAGGGAACACTGAATGGTTCAAAATTGGGAAGGGTGTACCCCAGGGATGCATCCTGTCTCCATGCCTTTTCAACCTGTATGCAGAACAGATTATCCGGGAGACTGGGCTCTATGAGGAGAAATATGGGATCAAGATTGGTGGAAGAAGATTTATCAACAATCTGCATTATGTAGATGACACAAATCTGCTTGCTGAAACTGAGGAGGACCTGAAGC
>NW_006399760.1:31495125-31550611 GCF_000299155.1 Elephantulus edwardii
GACCGGTCCTTGGAGAGGGACATCATGCTTAGTAGGGTGGAAGGACAGCGCAGGAGGGGAAGGCCCTCTATGAGGTAGATTGATTCAGTCACTGGGGTAATCGGGATGGGAGAGTCAGAGATAGTGCGATTGGCACAGGACAGAGCAGGGTTTAGGGCTGTTGTACATAGGGTCACTATGAGTCTCACATGACTCAACAACAAGAACAACAACAAGACAGATCTATTTGTTTTCTTGGCAGTCCATGGTATGCTCAAGACTCTTTTCCAGCACCACAACTCGAAGGCATCTATTCTTTCTCTGTCATCCTTAGTCATTGTTTGACTCTCTGAAGCTTAACAAGTAATTGAGAAGACCATGGCCTGAATTAGGTGCACCTTTGTATCTAGACTGACATCATGGCTCTTCAGCACTCTGGAGAGGTCCATGACAGCAGATTTTCCCAGTGCAATTCTTCTCTTGATTTCCTGACTTCTTGTGTTAAGAGTATTGATTATGGATCCAAGCAAGCTGTACTTGTTAACTACCTCAATCTCTTCTATAGGATCAGATGAAGACTCATAAACAACCTGTGTTACACAGATAATATAGCTTTGCTTGCTGAAAGTGAGGAGGACTTGAAACATTTGCTTTAGAACACCAAAGGCTTTGATATGGATTATATCTTAACATCAAGAAGATGAAAATCCTCATGACTGATGATTGATGATAGATGGAGAAAAGATTGAAATTGCCAATGATTTCATTTTACTTGGATTTGTCATGGAAAGACAGGTGGATGGAAAGAACTTTAAAAAATCAGCATCCGTGCTCTCTTCGTCAGCACATATACTAAAATTGGAACGATACAGAGAAGATTAGCATGGCCCCTGCGCAAGGATAACACGCAAATCCGTGAAGCCTTCCATATTTTCGACCCTGAAATTAACCAGTCTGTAAAGAAGGCTAACTCCTTTCACCTACAAATTTCGTCTTTGGATACAAAGCTAAGTGGATAGTCCTTACTGAGTGACTGTTTAAAAAGAGGCAGCAAAAAGAAAAGGAAAAAAAAATCAGCATCCATTGTTGTTGTTGTTGTTATGTGCTGTCAATTCGATCATAACTCATAGTGAGCCTGTGCACAATAGCTCTGAACCCTGCTCTATTCTGAGCCAATCTCACTATCTCTGATACACCTACCCTCATTACTCCAATTACTGTATTAATTCACTTTATCTGGGCTCTTCCTCTCCTGCACTATCCCTCCGACCTTTCCTAAGGATTGGACCTTACTGGTAACATTTCCAAAGTATGTGAGACGAAGCTTCAAAATCCTTGCCTCCATGGAGTAGCTTGATATCACCCTCTCCAGGACAGACCCGTTAGGTCTCTTGAAAGTCCATGGTATTTCCAATACTCTTCTCCAGCACCACAGCTCAAAGGCATCAATTCTTTTTCTGTCATCTTTGATCATTATCCTGCTTTCTGATGCATAACAAATAATTGCAAAGACCCTCATTACTAGTAGTCAAGAAATCAAAAGATGTATTGCACTGAGACGATTGCTGTCACAGATCTCTCCAAATATCCTGGAGAAATGATATCAGTTTAAAGACAAAGGCACATCTGACTCAGACGATGGCCTTTTTACACACTTGACATATATTTGAGGGCTGAACCATGACTAAGGATGACAGAAGACAAATTGATACCTTTGAGCTGAGGTGTTGTAGATAAGAACAGAATATCCCATGGACTGCCAAAAAAACAAACAGATATATCTTGGAGACATTGCATCCAGAGTGCCCCTTAGAGGCCAAGATGGCAAAGTTTCTTCTCACATACTTTGGGCGTGTTGTTCAGAGGAGCTATTCCTTGGAACGAAACATCATACTTGGAAAGGTACTGGATCAGTAAAAGAGAGGAAGATCCTTAACAAGAGAGATTGGCATGGTAACTGCAGCAATGGGCTCAAGTTTGTCAGAAACTGAAAGAATGGCTCAGGATAGGAAAAGCTCAAATCTGTTGTTCATAGTGTTGCTGTGAGCTGTACTCTACTCAGTGACACCTAACAACAATGTTTATATATATTATATTATGTATAGTGTATAATGTATAATGTTGTTAGGTGCTGTAGAGTCGTAGACAACTCATAAGCGATCTTACGAACTGAAGACCTGAGCACTGTTCACAGACTTTCTGGAGACAAGCCATTTTGGAAGTGGATGCCACTCCTGCTTCCAAGCTTGTTTCAATCGGGAAGCTCCACCAAACACTGTCCACCATGGGTGACCATTATCAGATTTGGCACATCAGTGTTGCAGTGTTCAGCATCACAGCAACCATGAGTTACCTCTGTACAGCAGTGCACAGACCAGAGCTGTACCACCTAGAAGAATGTTTGACAGAAAAACAATTTAAACCAGGCCTGAGTGCCACAGATTAAAATCACCCATGTTGGGCTTGCTAGCATAACTTTCTGTCCACTAAGCCAACATAGCCTGAGGGCCTTTCGGGGATTTAAGCCACCACCTGCCTTCAACCCTAGGCCCAGCCTCCAGGGCCTCACTCCTGTGGTAAAGAGCAGTACTATACCTCAAACACAAGCCAAAAAAAAAGCACACAACCCCCCAAAAAATGGGATTATTTGCCCACACGGGCTGCCATACACAGGCAGCAAAGAGCCACAGACACCCTGGGTGGAACCATCCAGGAACAACCTTAATGTCTTCTCCTCCCCTCTCCCTCCAGAGATTTAAGCCACTGCCTGCCTTAAATCCTAGACCAAGCCTCCAGGGCCTCACTCCTGGGAGGATAATGTATAATATATACTAAAAATCATATTTTTATTATAGCTAAGTGTTTGTATGTTACCTTTAATAATCTTTGAAGAAAGGGGGGGGAAATCAAAGAACTTTCAGGAAACAGCCTCCCAATTAAGAAGAAACAAAAACCCCAGTGCTAGTGAGTCAATTCTAACATTTAGAAACCTGCCATTGGCTTTCTGAGTCTATTAACCCTCATTGCAAGAAAGACTGCAATTAGGAAGAGGGCTATAAATAAAAATGAAAACTCACCATAAAGAAGATTCTAGTAGTATTCTTATGAGGAGAAGAGAAGCATCTTAATAAGTCAAACTTCCATCTTCCAAGATTTCAAGAAAGTGGAAAAATATTTGAGATGGGAAGAGATGGATAAAAGATTCCTCAAAAAAAAAAAAAGAAGAAAGAAAGAAAGAAAGGTTTCTCAATAATCAAAGCTGCACAATAAGAGGGCCCAAAAAGGAGTGAGGACAAGAGGGACCACAAGTAGAATCTGGCATTTGTTCTTAAATATTTTTATCAAACTTCAGACACATTCTCTAAACTCTCGATGCTATAGCTAAAACAGGTCTAGAGTATTTAAACAGACTGTACTTGAAACTTCAGCACAAAGTATTGCTGCTGAGTCAAAACTGGCTCATTATTGGCCTGCCATTGGGTTTCCAAGGCTATAAAGATGAGATTTCTCATCTTTCTCCTAAGGAGAAGAGAAGAGGGAACAAACAGAAACCAACAGCCAGGCTCACGTGTATTTTACCTCATGACCTCCTACAAATCTCCTCCAGACATTCATCTTTGTGTCCAAGATCCAAATGCAATGGATGTTTCCTCTTCCAAAAAAAATTTTTTTGAGAAGCCCCATATGATTGACTTCAGGAATATCTGGCTTTTTGAAGTAAGACCCCTTCCTCTCCTCTGACTTATGTTCTCACCACTTTACAGAAGAACAACTTCATAGTAGAAAGTAAAAAGTAAAAACTACCCAAAGACATGTTGAAGTATGCAGCTGCACACACACACATTGTGGTGTTAAGGATTTATTGCCAAAAATGGATTTCCTAGCCATTGACTTTGACTTTGCCATTGTGGATGAGTGGGAATATAAGAACAGGGTGTGTCAACCTATCTATAAGAGGACTTGCTATTCTTACCACTAAATTGAGCAGATCCAGTAGCAGATTCTGAAAATCTCACCACATGCAAATAAGAAGTAAAAATGCAGCGTACCCTTCCGGGCCAGAGACTCTTGCACCAGCCAGACCTACAAGAGAGCAGCAGTAATCACAGCAGAGACCCAGAGACCTGGCATAAGACAGAGTCGACCTTGTGCCTGCTACCCCACAGAACCTGTGAGGGGAGCCTTCGCTCAAGTTTGTTGGAGGGCTTGGTGTGGGAGAAGTGGAGGAGAGAGCTATAATTAGAAGAACTAAGAGCTTTGTAACCCTGGCCTAAAGCTGTGATACTTAAGACTGAGGGCCTGTGAGCACACTTTGGCGGTTGTCCTGACTGGTATATTGTAGCCTGTTGCCAGCTGAAATTGTTTCCTGTTAAATACCCTAATAAACCTCACAATTCTGAGTATGTTTTTATGTGTGCTGTATGATTATTGCAATAGATTTTGAACCCAGTAGGGCAGTAAGATCAGTGCTGGAATTAGAGGAAAGAGGTGCAGGAGCGTGGGGTATGTGTCTGACTTCATGTACTTCATTATCTTTGTTTTGTGAATGTTGTTGGTGGAGGCAGTTCCCTTTGTTGAGTTAGTAGAGGTCATATAGAGGGCTGTCCCCATGTAGCCATTGCTCCTTCAATACACGATGATCTATGTCATACATAATTTGCTCTTTTTTATATGACTGCCTATAAGGGCTGAAAGTAAAATGAACCAAACTTAAGCACAAAAAGGAAAAGGGAAGCTTCGCCACATGAGAACAGTCTGTCATTTTCTGCTACTGTCTTTTCAGAGAGTGGATGAAATTAGCTCCTTTAGATGGCCTTTGCCTTGCTTTTTTGAGAAACAGCTTGAAATACTTTCTTCTCCTAACCTCAGAGGAGGAGATCTTTGACCTAGTTTCTGCTCTAGAGGATTTGCTCCTTTTGTCCAGGTTGATTAATATTTCCAGGGTAAACTGTAAACAACTGGAAAATTTGCTACTTTTTTGCCTTTGGCTGAAGAATGTTCTATCATACATAGTTCTATCTTAAGCATATTTCATATATTGTTCAATATACTATATTGAGGTTGGTATCGTTCTGTGCTGTCAGTCAACTCCACTTCATAAAGACCCCCATTATTTTCTTCTTAAAATCGAAGAAAAACCCACCCAATTCTGTGCTATCCTCACAGTTTTTGTTGTGCTTAAGCCCATGTGTCAGTCATCTCAGGGAGGGTCTTCCTGGTTTTTGTTAACCCTCGGCATTACCAAGCATGATGGCCTTCCTCAGGAACTGCCCTCCAGTTCCCAGAAAGCAAGCCCAAGGGAAGTAAGGCAAAGTCTCACGGCCCTTGCTTCTAAGGAATACAACGACTACACTTTTTCAGACACATTTGTTTGTTCTTTCAGCAGTCTACAATATATTCACAAGTCTTCACCAGCATCACAATTGACAGGCATCCATGCTTATTTTATAGTCCTTATTCATGGTCCAATTTTCACATGCATATGAAACTACTGAAAAGACTATGACTTAGTTGTGTGTTTGCTGCTTTTTTAGAATAATAACATGTTTTTCCTTTTGATTGTGATTTTAATGAAAGTTTTTAAAATGTTGGATTTTCATTTATTCATTTTTGCACAATTTCTTTCCTCCTCCCTTTCCTTTTCCCTCCACCAATCCACTTCACAATGTACCTCTTATTCTGCTCTGTTGACATATATATAATGCCTAATCATATATTCTGTTTAAATGGTTCTTTCTTTCATTTGTTCTAATGCATCTTTTAGTTTTAAAGGGGCTTTCCTGCTCTGTAGCGTTATAGACGTTTTTGGCAGCTGATTTTCCCAATGTGGTACGTCCTCTGATTTTTTGACTGCTGCTACCAGGGGCATTAGTTTTGATCCCTTTACAAACTCAATCTTTTCCTTATTTATCATATTTCTTATTGGTTCAATTGGGAGAAAAGGAAAGGTTCAGGGAAACAATCCAAAAGTTAAATGGCCCAGGTGAACCTCAATCTCCACAACTTTGAAACCAGAAGATCTAAATAGTGCCTACGAACTACTACTGATCAATCTGAAAAGGATCACACTTGAAAGTCCTGGACAAAGTGGCAGCGAGGTGTGTGTGTGGGGAGGGGGGAATGTGAAGGGAAAAATCTTAAAGGCATAAAAACAGCCACCCTTACTGGTCTGATAGACACTAATGGAACTCTCAAGACTATAGCCATTAGTCACCTTTCAAATGTGGAACAAAATTCACTCTTGGGCTCAACTTTAGCTAAAAAAACACACACAAGAAAAAACCCATAGCATATCTTTAAGGTGACCTCAACATCAAGAAAACAAAAAATGGGAATTAGAGTAAAGGTATAGATAAGATTCAATGGAGACTTGAAAAGATGGGATGATAATAGACATCGGCCAATAGCAATTAATGATATAAAATACAATATATATATATATATGAATGATTGTATAAAACACAAGGTACATGAGTGAAGCACAATGTATATGAATAATTATATGCATATCAAAAGGAAGAAAATACTTACAACTGGACCAATATGCAACAGTATGATAGAGAAAAGATTGACATTGTCAAGGATTTCATTTTACTTAGGACGCGTTGCATTGAACAAATCTGCTGTCAAAGACTTCTAAACTGCTAAAGATAAAGGATATCCATCTAAAGACAGGAACTAAACCAAAATATTTTCAGCTTCTTCGTATGAATATGACATTTGGAATATGAACAAGGAAGGCTAAAGAAGAAATGATTTTTTTTAATTGTAGTATTTATGAAGAGTATAGAATATACCATGTATTGTCAACAAGCAAATCTGTCTTGGAGAAAATAAAACCAGAGTGCTTGTTAGAGGAAAGGATTGTGCAACTTCATCTCATATACTTTGGAAATGTTGTCAGGAATTTCCAGTTCTTGGGAAAAAATATTATATCTGAGAAGAAGAGGTTCAGTGGAAGAAATAGGAAAACCCTCAAAGAAATAGAATGACACAGAAACTGCAACTGTGAACTTGGAGCATGGTGGAGATTGTAAGGATAGAGCAGAATAGAGCAAGATTTCGATATGTTATTCATATGGCCACTGTGAATCAGAGTCAACTTGAAAGCCCTTAACAACAATACATGAACAGTAATACCAAGAATACACTAATTCCTTTGAATAAGCAATCATGCAGATAAAAAGTAGTGTTACCTTGGAACCACTGTTTTAGGGGGAATCAAGGTCAATTGGTATAACACAGCACAAAGACAATGTCCTACATTTTACTTTGATGAGCAGCTGCTTTTTAGAAGCCATTTGAGAGACTATTGGTTTTTTCTTGTCTAGAAGGGAAGGGAAAAGAAAAAAATGGAAAGATCTATAGACACAATTAGCCCAAACGCTAATTGACCAAGTGGACAATTTCCATGGCCTAGAACTAGATGGTGTCTGGCTATTACATATATATATTATATACACACACACAGAGAGATAGTAACATATATAGTGATATATATACAGTGATATACAGTGATCTATACAGTGAGATAGATATAGAGAGAGATATGTATAAAATCTTAAAATCAAACAAGTTTAACTTAACTAGCAAGAAAAGAGTTTGTCTTGAATATTAAGCTATTTTAAAATCTATATGTATAGGAGAAAACAGACAACAGCAACTGGAAATATTAGATAAGAATTTTAGAGGAAACGAGTTTGTTACTGAAGAAGGCATAACTCAGAAAAGAAAGGTGGAAATGATCATAAAATCAGAGAATATGATCAGCGTCAATGATCTGCACAAACTATTGAATTGGTTTATGTTTTATAACAACAACAATGACAAATAATTGTGAAAAACCCAGAATCATGCTACATATCACCAAAGTATAGACTCATAACCAATTATTGTAACTTTTTAAGAACATCCAAAGGTATTTTTTAAATGTTGGTTCTACATTTAGATGCCAGTATAATGGCAACTACTTATGTTGATGTGTTGATTTTTAACCAGAACAGGCTTTAAATTCACGTACTCAAACCTACACATCACTTTGCTCTGCTGCCCTCAAAAAAAAGAATGCTGTCCTTTTACATCAAGGTCTTAAACTATATAGTTTTCATTTGAACACAAAATAGTTGCAATACAGTTGTTTCTTAGAAAATGTATTCTTAAGTGAAAACAAAAGCATCTTTTCTTCTGAGGCAAATATTTCTGGAAGAGGGAGAAGTAAAATCTAAGTCTATTAAGTTAGCAAATCAGTAAAGAAAATGTTTATCATTAAAGCTTTTTATGTAGTTTTAATCTGCTGTATTGTGCAATCTGAAGGTCATAAGGAAAATAGAAAAGATTTTCTTTTTTCTAAGAGTTATTTACTATTTGGAGGTTTGCTTAGAGGACACTGCCAATATATTACAAAATGTGTTCAAAATACAGTCATAGATTTTTGTACAGTCTTTTCTAGTTTGTTGTTGTTGTTGTTATATGCCATCGAGTCACTTGCGACTCATAGCAATCCTATGTACAAGACCCTGCTCTATCCTGTGCCAACCTCACCATCTCTGACACACTCACTCCCATTACCCCAATCACAGAATTGATCCATCTCATCGGAGGGTCTTCTTCTCCTGTGCCTTCCCTCCATTCTCCCAAACATGATGTCCCTCTCCAAGGACTGGCCTCTCCTTGCAACATGCCCAAAGTATGCCCGAAGCAGCTTCAGAATCCTTGACTGCAAGGAGCATTCTGGCTTCACCATCTCCCAGACAAACCTGTTTGTTCTCCTAGCAGTTCATAGTATATTCAACACTCTTCTCCAGCACCACAGCTCAAAGGCATCAATTCTCTATCATCCCTAGCCACTGTCCAACTCTCCAATGCATAGCACATAATTGCAAAGATTATAGCTCGGATCAGGCACATCTTAGTCTCCAGCCTGACATCGTTGCTCTTCAGTACTCTTGAGAGATCCCTCACAGCTGACTTTCCCAATGCAATTAGTCTCTTGATTTCCTGGCTGCTGGTACCAAGTGTGTTGACTGTGGAGCCAAGTAAACTAAAACTGTTAATTAGTAGTGTTCCTTAATTCAAGAGAAAGACATAAAATAAAAAACATTCAATATCAGTCATTTTAGGAAGTGAAGGAGAAAATGATCACTACGGTGAAAGTATGTGGTTTCTGTGCCTAAGTTAAAATAGAGCTAAAACTTGAAATAGCATAATGATTGACCCTGCTGGTTTTTTTTGTTTTGTTCCTACTGGTAAAATCTTTAGGTGATTCAGGAGGTAGAACTGAGTCTGCTGTTTTAAGTAGGATTCTCCGTAAGAATCTGATGGGAGCTTTGGACTTCCAGGAAAAAAATTGTGTACACATTCACATAGACTATGTAGTTAGTGGAGAGTTGGCTGTCCCTTTGCTGATTGTACTGTTTTTACACAGACACATACATGTTGTTGTTGTTGTTATGTGCCGTCGAGGCGCCTGCGACTCATAGCGACCCTATGTACAACAGCCCTAAACTCCACTCTGTCCTGTGCCAATCGCACTGTCTCTGACACTCCCATCCCAATTATCCCAGTCACTGAATCAATCCACCTCATAGAGGGCCTTCCTCTCCTGCGCCGTCCCTCCACCCTCCCAAGCATGATGTCCCTCTCCAAGGACCAGTCTCTCCTCACTACATGTCCAAAGTAAGTTAGACGGAGCCTCAGAATCCTTGCCTCCAAGGAGCCACCCGGTTTAACCCTCTCCAGGACAAATCTATTTGTTTTCCTAGCAGTCCATGGTATTCTCAGTACTGTTCTCCAGCACCACAGCTCAAAGGCATCAGTTCTCCTTCTATCCTCCTTGGTCATTTTCCAACTCTCTGATGCATAACAGGTGATTGCGAAGACCATGGCCTGTATGAGAGGCACCTTAGTCTCCAGAGAGACACCACTGCTCTTCAGCACTTTGGAGAGGCCCCTAACAGCAAACTTTCCCATGGCAATGCGCCTTTTAATTTCCTGGCTGCTGGTGCCAAGACTGTTGACTATGGAGCCAAGCAAACTAAAGCTGTGTACAATCTCAATCTCTTCACCATCCATTCTGATGCTGCCGATTGGTCCAGTGGTGACAATCTTTGTCTTCTTGACATTGAGCCTCAATCCATATTGTAGGCTGCAGTCCTTGACACTCTGCAGCAGGCGCTTCAGGTCCTCCTCAGTTTCAGCAAGCAGAGTTGTGTCATCCGCATAACGCAGATTGTTGATAAATCGTCCACCAATCCTGACCCCACATTTCTCCTCATAGAGCCCAGCCTCCCGGATAATCTGTTCTGCATAGAGGTTGAAAAGGTATGGAGATAGGATGCATCCCTGGCGTATGCCCTTCCCAATTTTGAACCATGCAGTGTTCCCTTGCTCTGTTCTGATGACTGCCTCCTGGTCCAAGTATAAGTTTCGCATTAGAACGATCAAGTGTTCTGGGATTCCCATTCTTCTCAGAGTCAGTCACAGTTTGTTATGATCTACACAGTCAAATGCCTTTGCATAGTCAATGAAACACAGAGAGACATTCCTCTGGTATTCCCTGCTTTCAGCCAAGATCCATCTAACATCAGCTACAATATCTCTAGTACCACGACCCCTTCTGAAACCAGCCTGGACTTCTGGTAGTTCTCTGTTGATGTGCTGTTCCAGTCGTTTTTGGATGATTTTCAGTAAAATCTTGCTTGCATGTGAAATCAGTGAAATTGTTCTGTAGTTTCCACATTTGGTTGGGTCGCCTTTTTTTGGGATAGGAACAAATATCGATTTCTTCCAGTCAGTTGGCCAAGTAGTCGTTCTCCTGATTTCTTGGCACAACTTGGTGAGCACATCCAGGGCAGCATCTGTTAACTGAAATATATCAATTGGTATACCATCTATTCCTGGAGCCACATACATAGCATATATATTTGGAAAGTTCATAAATCCTTAAAGCTAAGAGCAGTATACAGAATCTTACGTATGTATATTTAAAAAAAATAGAAGTTGTAAGAGGCAGAACTTGAGTGTATATACTAGCAGTGCACAGAGTTCAGTCTGGTTTCTGGAGATACGACTTGCGAGATGTGAAATTCTAAGCAAATTATTTTACTTTCTAAGTCTCAGCTTTTCCATCTTTGAAGGCGAAATGAGAGAATGCTTAAAAAAGGCTTAAAATAATATTTTTAATATTTATAGGGGGGGAAAAGAACACAAAATTTTGTGGTTGAGTTGATTCTGAGCAATAACATCCTAATGTTGTTGTTGTTGATTGCCTTCGAGTTGAGCACTCAAAGCGACCCTATGAACAAAAGGCCTGAAGGCCCTCTGCAACTATCAACATTTATCAAAGTTCATAGAGCTTCCAGAGGCGTGTTAGTTAGGAAGTGGATAGGGATAATGAATTATTGCTAGTAATTAGTTAGTATTAATAGTTGTTGTTATTGAGTACAATCAAGTCAGAATCAACTCATAGCTGACTCTTCAATGGGTTTCAGATGTAGTAAGTTATACAGGAGGAGATTGTCCATCTTCTTTCTGTGGAGCAGGTGACAGATTTGAACGTCATACCTTTGGATTGGCAGTTCATCTGTTTGCTGAAATGCCTCAATTCCTGGGGCTTTCTTTTTTCTTTTCTTCTCTTTTTTTTTTAACCAATGCTTTCAGTTCAGCTTGAATGTCTTCCTTCAGTACTGTTAGCTCTTGATCTACTTCCTGGAATGGTTCCTTATTAACCCATTCTTTTTGGTATACTAACTCTGTGTATTCCTTCTATATTTTCCTGATGCTTCTTCATGCACTTTTCAAGATTTTACCCATAGAATCCTTCAGGTCTTTCAGTTTAAGAAATGTCAGGCATGTTCTTCTCTTTTGGTTTTCTAACTTCAGCTTAATTACTATACTTTGCTGTCTTTTTTCATTCCCCTTTGAAATATTCTGTCCATCTCTCTTACCTCAACATTCTTTGCCATTGTTATAACTTTTCATTCCAGTGCAATTTTCAGAATCTGTCCTGACATCCATTTTTCTCCATGTCTTTTCAATGACCTTTTGCTTTCTTCATGGGTGATGGTTTTCATATTATTCCACAATTCATCTAGTCTTCAGTCACTAGAGTGAAGTGTACCAGATCATTTCTATTTGCCAATAAGCAACATCATCATAGATGGAGAAAAGATAAAAGTTGTCAATGATTTCCTTTTACTTAGAATTGACATCCATGGTATCAAAAAGTATTCACATATATTTTTCATTCAAGAAATAATGAATTGTCTACAGCTGGTGCCCTATCCCAACAACATACTAGGCAGAGGCTTCAGCTGGAAGACATTAGAAGACAACCAGGGTCCAGTCTCCCTGTTCCACCAAATGCTTCAGTCAGAGCCAGAAAGGGCAGGCCTACGCCATGATATTTGTATGTCTGAGTGTCTGTAGTTTCCTATTAGAGGTATGATACCTACTTGTCAATTCATTGTATTAGGAAAATTATTTGCATAATGCTAACTGCCCCTGAATACCTGCTGAAGGGTGAACTATGGATAGGTTTTGACTTCATGGTTGTTGTTGTTGTTAAGTGCCGATGAGTTGCAAGCAACTCATAGCGACCCTATGAAGGAGAGTCCTCAATGCTTGTGTGTCTTTCATCCTCTTTCCAGATTCATAGGGTGTCCAGAAGCAAGCTATTATGGAAGTGTATGCCACTGCTGCTTCCAAGCTTGTTTTAATTGGGGAGCTCCACCCCACACTGTCTACATTGGGTAACCAACCATTAATGCATTTGACACATCAGTGTCACAGTGTTCAACCTCACAGCAAGCACAAGTTACCGCTGTACGCAAGTGGACACACCAGGGCTATCCGACCTGCCTGCCGCTCCTCAGTACACAACAATAACAATTACTTTAAAGGGTAGGTGAGTATTTGCTTGTTTGTTTATCATTTGCTTTTATTAGTACAGCACTTGTCTATCCGTATGCTGTAGTAGGGTAACCTATGGGTTGCTGTGATGCTGGAAGATATACCCAGAAGACTCCTTTTGTTCATAGGGTTGCTATGAATTGTGCTCTACTAAATGGCAATCAACAACAATGACATCTTGCAATAGGCCATCAATTACTCTTGTGCAAGTTCAAATTAAAGCTGAAGAAAATAAAAATTGTCCATAAGAACCAAAATATGATCTTGCATTTTGCAAGTTGGGAAGTCTTTGACAAAATTCCCAGATTAAGATAGACTGGCAAGCAGGATTGGCCTCTGAAACTCTATGAAAAATAGACCCTATGGGTCTATATGGGCAGCTAAATAGAATCTTTATTGGATATGACTCAAAATGAGGAGAAACAGTTGTGAGCATCCTGTAATAACTGGAACACAAAATGTATGAAGTATGAAAGTAGGAAAGTTCAAAACTGTCAAAAATGAAATGGAAACCACGAATTTCAATACTGTAGGCATTAATAGACTGAAAACAGACTGGCATGGGCCATTTTGAATCAGACAATCATAGCATCTATTATGCTAGGAATTAAAAACAGAAAGGATAGTGTCGCATTCATTGTTTAAAAGATAATTTCAATACTATCCTAAAGTACAGTGTTCTGAGTTACAGGATACTATCCATATGCATGCAAAGAAGACTTGCTAATATGGCTATTATTCAAATATATGCACCAACTACTAAAGCCAAAGAAGAGAAATTGAGGATTTCTACCAAGTCTTACAGTCCACAATTGAACAAATATCAATTAAGATGCATTAATAATTACTGATGACTAACTGGAATGCAAATTAATTGCCTCTGAAAACCCACTGGAGGATAAGCCATGGGTCAGTTCTGACTCATGGCACATGATACATACAACACTGAAGACAGAAGTCTGAAACAATAAAGAGGAAATAGTAGTAAGAAAGTACAGTCTTTGTGACAGAAATGAGGATGGACATTGAATGGTTGAATTTTGTATGTTCAATGATTTATAAATTGCAAATACCTTTTTTATCATTTTTTATTCATTTTAATGAAAATTTACAGAAACTTTGGATTTCCATTCATTCATTGTTGCACTTTTCTCCCTGTCCACCCCTCCCCCCGATATACTCTTCTCTTTGAAAAGTAAAAGAAAAGTTCCTCCAGCAAATACCTTTTCTTAAAAAAAGAGAAAGAAAGGCAACTTTACACATGAACCTCACCTGGTGGGCTTCCTAGGAATCTTATTGACTACATAAGTGGAAAGAATCATTGAAGAAGCTCAGTATCAGCCACCAAAACCAGGCCAGATGCTGACTATGGAGTAGAGCATCAATTACTCTTATGAAAGTTCAAACTGTAGTTGAATAAAATTATAAAAATAGTCCACGAGAATCAAAGCATGACCTGGCATCTATTCAATGGGTATTATGAACAAATCATTTGAGAACCTTGACTATAAAGAAGAATGTGGCATCAGGATTAGAGGACAACTCATCAATAACCTGCATTATGCCAATGATATAATTTTTCTTTCTGAAAGTGAAGAGAACCTGAAATGCTTGTTGCAGAAGATCAAAGACTACAACTTTCAATATGGATTATATCTAAACATCAATAAGACAAAAGTCTTCACCACTGAATAAATAAGCAACATCATGATTGTTGTTGTTGTTGTTATGTGCCGTTGAATCGTTTCCGACTCATAGTGACCCTATGCACAACAGCTCTAAACCCTGCTCTATCCTGCGCCAACCGCACCGCCTCTGACACACCCATCCCAATTACCCCAGTCACCGAATCAGTCCATCTCATAGAGGGTCTTCCCCTCCTGCGCTGTCCCTCCACCCTCCCAAGCATGATGTCCCTCTCCAAGGACCCGTCCCTCCTGGCAACATGTCCAAAGTATGTCAGACGAAGCCCCAGAATTTTTGCCTCCAAGGAGTAGCTGGGTTTAATCCTCTCCAAGATGAATCTGTTTGTTTTCCTGGCAGTCCATGGTACATTCAGTACCCTTCTCCAGCACCACAGCTCAAAAGCATCCACTCTCCTTCTGTCCTCCCTAGTCATTGTCCAACTCTCTGATGCATAACAAGTGATTGCAAATACCATGACCTGTATCAGGCGCACCTTAGTCTCCAGAGAGACACTGTTGCTCCTGAGTACCTTAGAGAGGTCCCTGACAGCAGACTTTCCCATCGCAATACGCTTTTTGATTTCCTGACTGCTGGTGCCAAGAGTGTTGACTGTGGAGCCGAGCAAACTGAAGCTGTGAACACTCTCAATCTCTTCGTCATCCATCCTGACGCTGCCAATTGGTCCAGCGGTGAGAATCTTTGTCTTCTTGACATTGAGCCTTAGTCCATACTGAAGGCTGCAGTCCTTGACCCTTCGCAGCAAGTGCATGAGGTCCTCCTCAGTTTCAGCAAGCAAGGTTGTGTCATCTGCATAACGGAGATTGTTAATAGATCTTCCACCAATCCTGATGCCACAATTCTCCTCATAGAGCCCAGCCTCTCGGATAATCTGCTCTGCATACATGTTGAAAAGGTATGGAGACAGGATGCATCCCTGGCGTACACCCTTCCCAATTTTGAACCATGCAGTGTTACCCTGCTCTGTTCTGACTACTGCCTCTTGGTCCAAGTATAGGTTTCGTATTAGCACAATTCAATTAAACATCATGATAGATAGAGAAAATATTAAAATTGTCAATAATTTTATCTTACTTGGCTTCACAATTAAAGTCCTTGGTACCTGTACTCAGGAGATCAGGAAACATATTGCATTGGTCTAGTCTGCCATCAGGGACCTCTCCAAATTACTGTGGAGCAATTATGTCAGTTTGAAGAGTAAGAGGCACCTGAGTCAAGCCATTTTTTTTTCAGTCATTTGCTATGCATCTGAGAGTTGGATATTGAATAAGGGTAACAGAAGAATTTATGCCTGTAGGTTGTGGTGTTGGAGAAGAGTACCGAATCATCCATGGGCTGCCAAAAGATCACAAAGTTATGTCTTGGAAAAGGTGCAACCAAGGTCCTTTTTAGAGGCAAGGTTGGCAAAATTTCACATAAAATACTTTGGGCACATTGCTTTGAGAGGCTTTTCCTTGGAATGGAGTGTCATGCTTGGAAAGATGAAGGGTCAGCAGGAGAGAGCAAGATCCTCAATGAAATGGCTCAACACAGTGATTGCAGCAATGGGCTCAAGTGTGTCAGAGATTGTGTCAATTCCATAGGATAGGATATGTTTCTAATCTCTTGTTCATAGGCTTGCTATGAGTCATACTTGAGGGCACCCAACAATAACTATCTATATATTATTCATTTTACCGGTGTTAATAAGAACAATAAATATATCATGGGTTGTCAAGAGAACAAGCAAGTCTATCTTGGAGAAAGCGAAACCAAAATGCTCCTTGTAAGCATGGATGTTAAAACTATGTCTCATATACTTGGGCCATGTTGTCATGAGGGACCAGTCTTTGAAGGAGGACATCCTGCTTAGCAAAGTGGAGGGTCAGCACAGGAAAGGAAGACCTTCAACCAGATAAATTCACATGGTGACTGTGGCAACATGCTGAAGTGTGTTGGAGATGATGAGGATGGCACAAGATAGGGCAGGTTGTAGAGCCATTGTTCATAGGGTTACTATAAGTCACAATCAACTCAATGACACATCACAACAACATCATAAATTAGGAGTTGTGTCTTATGCTGTTTTGACAGCATTCTCTGACTTAATCACTCTGTGAGAACTTAAGTTAACCCTCCATTTTACATGAAGACCTTAAGAGTTTACCCATGCTTAGTTAGTATAAAGCTGTGATTTTTTTTTTTAAGCTCAAGTTCTCAAGTTGTCCTGAGCTAAAGCCCTTCTCTGACTCACCACTACCAACACTCCATGCCATGGCTGTTGATTTTGACCCATAGCAACTCTAAAGGTAGGGTAGAATTGCTCATATGGTTTCCAAAGCTATAATCTTTTCAAGAGTAAATGGCCACATCCTTTCTCGCACAGAGAAGCTGATAGATTAAAATATTTTTATTAGCAGCTGAGCATTATGCCTCAAGAGCTCCTCCTGACAAAACAGGAAGGATCCAGTTGGTTTTACCAAAAATTTTGAAGGACATTCATAAAAGTATGCCTTCTTCAACCTCAGATTCTACTTTAGTAGATTTGAGGGAAGCCTCATAAACTGGTAAGGGTTTAATTAATGCCTCTGTTAATAACTATTAGTTATGCAGTTTCAGGTTTTCTAATAGGACAAAGGATGTTCAAGAAGAAGTTATTAATATGCAGACCGCCATGTAAGTATGCAAATGTGTGTCTCTCTGGGAAAGATTCCATGACCTTCTTCAGATTCTCAAATAGGCCCTTGAACCATGAAGGTTAAAAACTACTGGAGAGTGACAAACATAAGTTGGCTTATTCCATGTCTTTATGAAGGTTTTTACTGATACCCAAAGAATCCCACTCACCATTTCAGAATACCAAGGTGCCTTTTCCATATTGTTAATCTAAGCTCTTTAGATCATTATTTGTCTTAAGCTATTTTAGCACTCAAATGTCAAATACTTCTCAAACTATCCCACTTTTCTTGTATCACTTTGTGTGTGTGTGTGTGTGTGTGTGTGTGTGTGTGTGTGTGAAAGAGACAGAGAAAGAAAGAAAATAAAATATAGACAATAATACTTCCATGGCCGTTGCTAGACATAATGTTGAATAGTCACTGACATTGTGTACATCCTTCACATGTGTCTATAGTATAGTTATTTTTGTTCCACTTGTTTAACTTCCATTCATTTATTGATTTTGACCCTAACCTTCTCATCCATTTCTTAAAATAGTTATTGACTCTTTGGTCTATACAAATAGATACACAATTTAAGAAAAACAACACAATTCTCAGGGTAAATTTGGGCTAAATGTTATTTAGTTTAAAGGCGATGCCATGTGATAATTTTAATTAAAGATAGAAAGAGCAATGCAGCATCATATAGTCTTTTGGAAATTTCCAGCCTCAATAGGCCCAGTAAATGTGGACTCTTTAGGAATTTGACATTTTATTCAATACTTTTTTTTCTCAGCATTCAACTGTTATGTTTCCAATCAGAACAATAAGTAACGTTGCTGGGAACCATCTATCTATTCAGGACTTGAGATTCAGAAGACAGTGGTACAATTAGTTCTGCAGAATGGTTCCTTCTCTGATTCTTAAGTTTACTTCCTTTTCTCCAAAAGAGTAAGGACCAAGAGTTTTATCTTAGATTGACAATCTTCAGCTTTTGAGACGTCAACTCCATTCACCATATTAAGACTGGAACATAAACTTTAAGAATTACATTACATGCTTAATATCATTAACCATTAGAGAGATGCAAGTGAAAAGTTCAACAGAACAGTAAACAACAAACATTGGACAAAGTGTAGAGAGATTCAAACTCCATTGCATAATTGGTAGGAATGTAAAGTGATGCAAACACTATGAAAAGTAGTCTGGCACTTCCTTAAGTGGTTAAAAATGGAAGAACAATTTGATCCAGCAATTCCATTACTAAGTCTATGTCCTAAAGAAATAAGAAGTTTGATATTAACTGATGTACTCATGTTTATTGCAGCATTATATCGACATTTATAAAAGTTCATGTTGTTTAGGTGGTATGTTATTTAGGAAGTGGATGCACTCCTGCTTCCAAACTTACTGAACTGAAATAAGAAAAGATTTCCTAAATACATTTATTGACTTTGAAAGCATCTGACTACATGGACCATAACAAATTATAGATAACGTTGAAAAAGAATGACAACCCCAGAACACTTAGTTGTGCTTGTGTGGAACCTGTGCAGAGACCAAAAAGCCACTGTGTGAATAAACAGGTGCTTAAAATCAGGAAAGATGTGCATCGATGTTGTATCCTTTATCCATACCTATTCAGTCTCTATGATTTGGAAATCATTCAAAAAGTTGAGCTATAAGAAGAAGAATGTGGTATTAGGATTAGAGGAAGATTCATCAACAAATACACAGATTAAATAGGTATGGAGAACGGATACCACCCTGAAGTATATGACACTTTTCTTCATTTTAAACCATGTAGTGTCTCCTTGCCTGTTTGCACACAGCCTATATCTATGTATAGGTTTCACATAAACACAGTTAAGTGTTCTGGAATTCTCATTCTTCTCAATGTTAGCCAGAGTTTGTTATGATTCACACAGTCAAATGGTTTTGTATAGTCAATAATAGACATTGTATTGTCAATAGACATTTTTCTGGTATTCTTTGCTTTCAGCCAGGATCCATTTTACATCAACAATGATATCTCTGGTTATGGCCTCTTCTAAATCTAGCTTTAACTGGCAGTTCTCTGTTTATGTACAGTTCTAGCTGTTTTTGCATGATCTTCAGCAGTATTTTGTTTGCATGTGATGTTAATGGTATTGTTTGACAATTTTCAATTCTGTTGGGATTCTTTCTTGGGAATAAGAACAAATATGGATCTCTTCCAGTCAGTCAGACAGACAGCTATGCTCCAAATTTCCTGGCATAGACTGGTGAGCATTTCCAGAGTTGCATCTCTCATTTGAAACATGCCAATTGGTATTCCATTGATTCCCAAGGACTTGTTTCTTGCCAATGTATTCAGTGCACCTTGAACTTCATCTTTCCTTACCATTGGCTCTTGCTTATATGGTACTTCCTGAAATATTTCCATGTTGGGCAACTTTCTGGTAAAATGATTCTGTGTAATTCGTGCATCTTCTTTTGATGCTTCCCAGATCATTCAACAATTTTCCCATAGCATCTCTAAAAATACAACTCTAGGCTTGAATTTGTTTTTCAGCTCTTTCACCTTGAGAAATGCAGAGCAAGTTATTTCCTTTTTTATTCTTCCATTCTAGGTCTCAGCACATTCTTTCATAATAGTTGAAAGTGAGAGGACTTGAAGCACTTGCTGACGAAGATAAAACACTGCAGCTTTCACTATAGATTGCATCTCAACATCAAGTAGTTGAATATTCTCACCACTGGATCTATAGGCAGCATCATGATAGATGAAGAAAACATTGAAATTGTCAGCGACTTCAACTGACTTAGATCCACAATCAGTACATTTAGCCAGGAGATAATGAGACTTATTACACTGGGAAAGTCTGCACTCAGGGACCTCTCCAAGTTATTAAGGAACAATAATGTTAGTCTAAGGACTAAGGTGTACCTGAATCAGGCCATGGTCTTTTCAGTAGTTTATTATGTATTTGAGAGCTAAACAATAAATAAAGATGACATAAAGAGAATAGATGCTTTTAAATTGTAGTGTTGGAGAAAAGTACTGAATACCCCATAGACTTCCAAAAGAACAAAGAGATATGTCTTAGAGATGATAAAGCTTCATGTTATATACTTGGGGCATGTTCCTAGGAAAGGCTATTTCTTGGAGAGGGGCAATATGTTTGGGAAGGTGGAGGGACAACAAAAAAGAGGAAAATTCTCAACAAGATGGATTGACACATGACTACAGCAATGGGCTTATATGTATCAGAGGTGGTGTGGATGGCACAGAACAGGGTTCACATCTGCTGTTCATATGGTTTCTATGGGTCATGCTCGACTCAACAACACCTAACAACAACATCAACATCAATAAGCTACATTATGCAGATGATAAATATTTGCTTGTAGTAACTGAAGAAGACTTGAAGCATTTACTGAAGAAGAGCAAAGACTCAGCTTTAATTTTGAATATATATTACAACTTAACATTAAGAAAACAAAAATCTTCACCATTGGACTCATAGACAACATTATGATAGTTGGAGAAAAGATTGGCATTATTAATGATTTTAATTGTCCAGAAACAACAGTAGAAGTCAAGAAATCAAAAGACATGTTGCATTGGAAAAATCTCTTGTCAAGGACCTCATTAAAGCACTAAAGAGCAAGGATATCAGTTTAAAGACTAAGCTGTACCTGAGTAAGCCATAATCTTTTCAACTCCTTCCTATCCATCTGAAAGTTGGATAATGAATAAAAAAAGATCAAAGAAGAATGGATGTGTGTGAATTGTTGTGTTGGAGAAGAGTACTGAATATCTCATGGATAACCAAAAGAACAAACAAGTCTGTCTTGGGGAAGGTTCAACAAGTGTGTTTCTTAGAAGTAATAACAGTGTAACCAGCTCATAAACTTTAGGTTTCTGCTGTAAGGAGAGATCTATCCTTGGAAAAAGACATCATGCTGTGAACGATAGAGGGTCAATGAAGGAAGGTAGACATTCAAGGACATAGATTGACATAGTAATTACAACAATGGGTTTGAGCACATCAGAAATTCTAAGGATAGCACAGGATAAAGACAAGGCTCAGATCTGTTGTTCATAACGTTACTATGAGTCGTAGTTGACTGGTTGGCACCTAAGAACAATAACAAATACATTTAATTTGGGCCCAGAAAATAATCTTTAAATAGGATACATTGTACTATCACAAGTTAATTAATAATAATTCACATAGTTTTCAACAAGGCTGTAAATCACATGGGGAGGATCTTTCTCCTGAGGAACCACTGGTAGATAAAAACTCAGAAAGATGTGATCTTGGATGAGCAGTACAACTCTATAGACTAGGACACCAGAGCTCCAAAAGATTCTGAACTATGTATAATCTGATCATGATATAGAGGAGAATAAACTAGTCTTTTGTAGAAATGGAATAGACAGACTGAGGGAACATTATTTTCCTTCTTAGTCAAAGACTTAGATCAATGTTTATTAAATGAAAATTGAAGTTAAAAATTTTTTAAAGCAGAGTCCTGAGTCCTAGTTTCAAGTGGAATGTTTTGTATTCAAAACAAGCATAAATAAAAATATTCAAGATTGCACAGAGGTCAATAAAAACACCCCTTTGCTTAGGAAATAATTAGTCCATAGGACTAATTAATTAATTAATTTATATAATTACTAAATAATTAATCCAGAGGACTCCCGAAAGCTCAGCCTACATTCTACTACCGTCTGAATTAAAAAGATAATAGAAATCCTGAATAGAGTGAGAGGGAAAATGTGGAACTAAACTCAATCATAAAAGGAGACCAGACTTACTTTAGAACCAACAAGACTAAAACAAGACTTTAGTTTGTACATTGATTTTAGACATCGTTTTCACCTGAAACTGAATTCAGCCCAGTAGATTAACTTCCAGCCAATCTATAGACAAGTCACCTGATAAAGTGAACAATAACAGCATGGAGGAACACAGTTCATGAAATAATCAACCATCTGAGACCAAAAGGGCACCATTTATCCATAAAAGATCTCAACAAGAAGGAAGGGGTAGAGAAGAAGGAAGCATGGGAAGAGAGAACACAAAAATGCTATCACATTGTGGGGATGGTAATCAACGTTATGAAAAGATGTACATAAATTGATGAATAGAAAATTAACTTGCTCTGTAAACTTTTATTCCAGCCACAAGAAAAAGTAATTGGGTGACTGAAAAAATTTTCATGTCTTTATTTTTGACCTGAGAAAGATCTCTCAATTACAATAGAAATTATCTTCTTGCTGAGTTAAGCACAACACTATTTTCTCTCAAGGAACAATGAAAATGAAAATGAAAGAAACAAAAACAGTGGAGTTGTTTGGTTTTTTGGAAAAAAAAGAAAAAGTTAAGAAAATTGCTTTGCTTGATTCTGTCAAATAGAAAAACGAATCTGGATCAGTCTCAACATAGTTAAAAAAGCATGTGATACTTTTAAAAAAGAGAATTCCAGTTCATACATTGATCTAAATCTATAATTAAGCATTAATATTTTTAACAAAAGTAGAACAATTTTCTTCCACTTTAAAGCTTGAATTATACAAAAGAATTTGATCATAACTATTATAATTTTCCCAAGGATATGTAATCAAATCAGTCAGTTTGCAATGAATATGGAAGAATATGAAGCAAAGTCTAGAAGCCACGACAGAAGATATTATGGGGAAGATAAGGAGGTGATGGCAGGGTAAGGAGCTGATGGTCAGACATGACACCAACCTGAGCATTTTATGTGCAGCTAATGAGTTCAAGAATTGGTCGCTCTGCAATAGTAAAAATTGTACTGAACACCAGCTGTTCCTCAGGAGAAAAATGAACACTTCTCCTCTCATGCAATGTACAACCTCAGAAACCCAATGGAGAGTCAACCATGAGTCACTTTCGACTCAATGGAAAATGAGTGAGCCACAGAAACTAAAGGACAGCTAAACTGGTGATGCAGCAAAACTTGAGTTATCCTGGCTCTGACACTACTTACTATATGTCTTAGGGACAAACTACCTAATCTATTAGGATAGCTACATTTACATAGTGCTTGAAATATGGTATGAATTTATCACTAATTTAAAAGGAATTTTCTCATAGATATAACAATTTTCACCCTTTCTGGAGCCTAAAGTTATTGGCTTGGTTTTCACCTCAAATTACCAAAGATCAGAAATTTCATCTATGCTTATGCAGATGAAGTGTTATTTTCGGTAGAATTGAAATTGGACTCATAGCTGACCCTCCAGTGGGTTTTCAGAGGCAGTAAATTCCACAGGAGGGGTAAAGTGGTAGAGGTAGGATTTTAAAAGTGTTATTTCAGAACCAAGCATAACCACATAGTGCCTCCTCCTTCACTTAACCTTGCTTTTCTTTTGTATATAATTAAAAGGGTTTTTAGATAATTTCTAATGCCCCTTTCCGCTTTCAAATCTTCTCATATTTATGCTTTCAGGTACCATACCTTTAAACAACTCATAATATTGAAAGAAACACATGTTAAAGATGAATATTTTTAAATACTTCAAGGATAAATGGAATAAAAATGGCATAAAATGGAATAAAAAACGATTAAAACTGATAAATATTAATTCAACACCATAGATGCACCAGGTGTAGTAGGGCATAATACATATGTAACATGTTTCTTACTGTTGAAACCAACTCATGGCTGACCCTCCAGTGGTTCTCAGAAGCTGTAAGTAGCACAGGAGGAGAGTGACAATCTTTCTCCTACAGAGCATCTGGTGGATTCAAACCACCTGCCTTTGGGTTGGCAGTCCAACTCTTTTATGTACTAGGGCACAAAAGCTCCCTCAAAACATTAACACACATTTAAAAGATCTTCAAGGATGGAAACTTCAAGTTAAGAAACATTAACAGGTCATTTTAATAGTAAGACATTACTGGTATGAGGGAGATGCTTTTAGAGTACTTGTTTTGAGGAAAGATGAAGGATTGAAATACAAAGAGATGAAGAAAAGTTTAGGAAAAAAATCTTCCTCCAGAATATAATATTCAAGCTGAGCCTTTAACAGCAAGTAGTAAGCCACCAGAAAAAGAGGAAATGGAATCTACAGTAGGAAAGCCACAGAGCATGTGACAGAATGATATATGTTGGGAACAACAAATATTTTGAAGTTGCTAGAGTCTCATATATAATTCAGGATATAGTATTGAATGATGAGAGAGCTCAGGTAACCTAGTGGTAAGTAGTTGCACTGCCAACTAGAAGGAACACAGTTCTAATTCACCAGCTGCTCTGAGGGAGAAATATGGGCAATCCCTTCTCATGCTAGTAACAGCTTCTGAAAACTGCTGGAGGGTCAGCTACAAATTGGTTCCAACTTAATCTCAGTGTACAACATTCTATGACAAAACTAGATGGAAAGGCAGGGCCACATCATGGAGGGACTGAAATATATTTAAAAGCACAGATTCTACCCTGTGGAGTCACAGACAGTAAACAAACCACTCCTGTTCTAATTTTACCTCATCCTTGCCCAGGCCAGGCATTACTACAAGATTACCAATCTCTCCCCATGTCACCTACTCCCACTCTGACAAACCTCCTCTATATCTATCAATGCTCCTGACAGTACTTTAATCATTTAAAATGTGTATTCATGATGGATCTCATTTGCAATTCCAACTACAGCTGACAGGCAGCTCACCAGATGGTATTGTTGAGCTAGCTGTATACAGTCAACCATGGAGTTTGTTTAAAAAAAAATTCCACATTTAACATCTAATTAAGTATATTATGAGTCAGAATCAACTTGTTGGCAGCGAGGTTTTGTTGTTGTCATTGTTGAGGTTTTTTGTTGTTGATGTTGTTGGTAGTTTGTTTGTTTTTATGAGTGGTGCCTGATAATTTGTGTTCTTATAAATTTAACAGGAAGTCTTGGATTAAGGCCAATTATGGGATTTGGCCTTATGGGAAAAATGGAATGACATAAAATCAGAAGTAATAAAGTGATGGTTCATAAACTAAATTTTACTGTCTCATAAATTTATAGGGTTGGCTAAATTATTTTCTTATTTTATCTTATATTAGTTATCAATATTTTTCCAAATTAGAAAGAAATCACATAAAAACCAGGATTTCTTGCTTCTTTTTTAAAAAAAATCTCAAAACCTGGACCCCAATTCTATCAGGGAACAACCAGCTGAAGCTGACCAAAGTGACCTCCTTTGAATGGGGTCTGCACTTACTCTTATGTCATAGGACACATCTGATGTCTCCTTGCCACAAGCAATCATCACTGCTATTTGTCATTCACTATTGTTTGGATTATATAAGAGAATGTAGAGATAAGAATCCCTGGTGGTACAGTGGGCAAAATGTTTGGCTACTACCCCAAAGGTCAACAGTTTAAATCAACCATCAGCTCCATGGAATAAAGATGTAGCAGTCTGCTCCTGTAAAGATTTATAGCCATGTAAACCCCGTAGGGCTATTCTACTCAGACCTATAACAGCACTAAGTCCGAATCTGCTTAACTGTTGTGGGGATTTTTGTAGAGGAAAGTATTTATTTGTTGGACCACAGTCTTTTTCAAAAGCAGCAAAGTAAGTTTTAGGCAAAAAAGTACTGTGTTAAAAAAAAAAAAAAAAAGAATGTAAGAAAGAAATAGGTGACCCAATAAAACTGTCTTGGAGGGAAAGAAAGAAAAAAAATCCAATGCTATTAAGGCTTCATGATGTTTCTCACGAAATTCCAAGAAAGATTAACGACGTCCTTGTGCAACGACTTTGCCAAGCAACTGGAAGTCAGTTTCACAATTTTAATGATACCAAGGAAGTTTCATTCTGTCACTGTTTTTCTTGTGTGTTAAAGAGCGAAAGTTCAGTAGGATTGCAGCAGAGAAAGGAAGTCCAGCCCAGATCCTGACACCACTCGCTGCAGTGTGGAATTTAGTGTGACGGAACTAGAGGCATTTGTCAGCAAAATCTCCTCATTATAACAAGGCTTCGACTCTAATGAGGACTTCGACATTATCCTCAAACATGAGCCATGCGGCCAGTCATATGTGTAGGGGTTTGCCAGCTCTCCTATTATGTGCCCTGACTCATGAGTACTTCTCAAACTCAGCCTAAAATAACTAACTGTGATCTCATAATTTATACTCAGATTGTAATCTGGAAATATAAATTATCTTAGGCTAAGTTTTAGAAGTGCTCATTTCATTACATTTAATGCAAGCAGTTGTGTGTAACAAAGTTTGTTATATGGGTCTGCACGAGTCCATTCTAGTTATAAACATTTTAAACAATGAGGTATAGAGAATGAAAGTGAAAATCTCCCTTAATTCTCTCCCCCTGCAACACACATGTACACAGACACCCACCCAAACCCTCTCCTTATTAGAGTCATTCTAAATTGACACAAAGGTGTACACTTTTCCAAGGATTTGTCTACCTAGTTTGATACTTTCGAATGTATGCTTTTGGTTACCACATTTCTCCTTACTTTTAAATGAGATCACACTATGCATTTTGTTCTACAATTTGTTTTTTCATATAACAATCTTGGGGTAATCTTTGCTTGTCAAGAATTTAGAATATCATTTTATACGCTTGAAGAGTATTCTGAGGAGCCATGGTGGTGAAGTTCCTAATGGATTAAGCTGCTTCCCAAAAGGTTGGCAGTTTGAAATCAAGATCTTCTCCATGGGAGTCTCCTCCTGCAATGACATACAGCCTCGGAAACCCAATGGAAGGTAAGCATGAATCAGAACTGACTCACTGGTCTTGGGCATGCTTTTTGGGGTATAGCATTCCTATTTAGATTGTTTTTACTGTTCCATAATGTTGATATTAATTCCTTAAACATTTATTTATGTGCATATGCTTGAGTACGTAGAAAAATATTTTAGAAGTGGCATTTGCCAGTAAATAAATAATTGTTTAGGAAGTCACAAATTGCACTGTACCTACTGGAGATGATTACCTAATTTCCCATGTTGTTGGCAATTATAAAACATCACTTTTTCCCTATAAGAAGGACATAACCATAGCTCTGTTTTAATTTGTATTTGGACATTGCTTCATATATCTTTTAGGCATTTGTAATTCTACTTTGAACTTTCATTGCATTGTCTCTTCTGTCTTAGTCCAGACACATTCTTTATATATAAAGGCTGCTATTCTGTGCATATACACGTGTGTGTGTGTGTGTGTGTGTGAATTTATGTGTTGTTGTTGTTGTGTGCCGTCAAGGTGCTGACAACTCATAGCAATCCTGTGTACAACAGCCATGTAAGCTGCTCCATCCTGGGCCAACCTTATAGTCTCTGACACAGCTCCCCTCATTAAATTAATGAATCAATCTATCTCATCAAGGGTCTTCCTCTACATATATGTGTGTTTATTTATAGAGAGGTATACACGGTAATTTTTTTATAAATAAAACAGGCAATTCTCTTAATTTCTTTTCTTTGGCATTTATTGAAGAGAAACCCCTAATTTTTAAGGATTCAATATAAATTATGCCTTCCTTTATGGCTTCTGAGTTTTGTGCATTTGTAGGAAAATTTTAGATACTTGTTGTTTGTTGTTATGTATGATTGAGTCGCCTGAGACTCATAGTGACCCTATGTACCTCTGCTCGGAAGTCTGTCCTACCCTGAACTAGTCTTGACTCTGCACATCTAATCCCATTGCCCTAGTTATCATGCCATTCCATCTCATCCAAGGTATTCCTCTCCTGTTCTTTCCCTCCACATTTCCAAGCATGATGTACTTCTCTAAGGGCTGGTCCTTCTTGTGCACATGCTGAAAGTATGTGAGATGGAACTTCAAAATTTTTGCCTCCAAGGAGAAACTTGGTTTTACCCTCTTCAAGACAGAGTGGCAGTCCATGATGTGTGTTCAAGACCTTCTCCAGCACCATAACTCATGGGCATCAATTCTTCTGTCATCCTTATTCATTGTTCAGCTCTCTGATGCATAGAAGTGCATGTAATTTCAAAGATGATGGCCTGGATTAGGCACTCCTTAGTCTCAAGACTGACACATTGCTCCTCTGCACTTTGGAGAGGTCCCTGACAGCAGACTTTCCATGCAATTCATCTTTTGATTTCCTAACTGCTGATTGTGGAACTGAGCAAGCTAAAATTATTAACAGCCTCTATCTCTTTTCCATCTATCATTGTACTTCCAATTTGTCCAGTGGTGAGAATCTTAGTCTTCTTGATATTGAGCTTCAATTAATATTGAAGAATACAATCCTTGACCTTTATATTCTCCTCAATTTCAACAAGTACGGTTGTGTCATTTGTAGGGTCACAAATATATAAATCTTTCTTTTCTATCTCTACTATTGTCTTTCCTTTCACCAAACTTACTTGTTCATTAAAGTTTAGGTCTCTCTCCTTCTTTTCTTGTTAACCATCCAAGAACGATTCTATCCCTTGTTTTTATTTGCTGGTCTTATATAATAGTGGTCTTGTACTATAATTATCCCTTTATGACTGATTTATGTCACTCAGCATAATTTGTTCTAGATTCATTCATGTTGTGCAAATTCTTGACCACTTCTTAGTAATAAATAGCACTCCATTATGAAAATATGCAATAGCATCTTTGGTCATTCATCCCCTGACAGACATGCAGATTGTTTCCAGCTCTTTGCTACTGTAAGGAGTAATGTTACAATAAACACGAATGTGCATATTTCTGTTCAGGTGGCAGATCTCATTTCATTGAGTTATACACCTAGTATCAAGATTATTGGGTCAAATGGTATTTCAATTCTTAACTTTCTAATTAAATAACATTCTAATTAAATAACAAAGTAATAGCATAAGAGAATTGTGATCTCTAAATACTTTTGCCAGTATTTGTCATTTGTTGTTTTATTGAACATTGCTGTTTTTGTGAGGGTGAGATAATATCTTATTGTTTTGGTTTGCATCTCACCTACTAACTATCAATCTTAAGCACTTTTCATATGTTTGCTGACCATTTGACTGTTTCTTTGGTGAGATGTCATTTCCTGTCCTTTGCCCATTTGGAAATTGGATTTTGTCTTATTGAGGTGTTAGGATGTTCTATAAATTTTAAAGATGCATCCCCTGTCAGAAATGTTATTGTCAAATATTTTCCTACCTCTGTAAGATCTCTTTTTATACTTTAGGAGAAGATTTTTTAATAAGGATTTCCTTTTTAGGAAGTCCCAATCACCTAGTTTGTCATCTGGTGTTTATGCACTTTCAGGTATTTTTTTTGGTCTTAGAGACATTATTGCTGTTGTCAGATGGACCTTGGCAGAAAGAAAAGAGTACCAGATAAACGTCTATCTGAATTTCAGTGACTATGCAAAGGCATTTGACTGTGCAGATCACAACTTGTGGCTAACTTTGAGGAGAATAAAAATCCCAGAACACTTTATTATGCTCTTATGAAATCTATACTTGGACTAGGGAGCAGTCCTTAGAATAGAGAAAGGAAACAATCTATGGTTCAAAATCAGGAAAGGAGTGCATCAGGGATACATCCTGTCTCCACACTTTTTCAATCTGCATGCAGAATAGGTTGTACAGGAGACTGGACTTTATAAGGAGGAATGTTGCATCAGGATTGGAGGAAGGAAGATCCATCAACAACCTACTTTATGCAGATGACACAATCTTGCTTGCTGAAACAGAAGAAGACCTGAAGTGCTTGCTACAGAAGGTCGAAGACCATAGTCTTCAATATGGATTAAGGCTCAGCATCAAGAAGGCAAAGATTCTCACCACTGGGCCAAATGGCAGCACCATGATTGATGGAGAAGAAATTGAGGTTGTTAACAATTACAGCTTGCTTGGCTCCACAATCAGTTCTCTTGGCATCAGAAGTCAGAAAATCAAAAGATGAATTGCACTGGGAAAATGTGCTGTGAGGGACCTCTCCCAAGTGCTGAAAAGGAACAATGTCAGTCTAGAGACCTGATCAAGGCCATGGTCTTCACAATTACTTGCTGTGCATCAGAGAGCTGAACAGTGACTAAGAATCATAGAAGAATCAATGTCTAACACCTAACAACAACAGCCCTGAACACAAATAAATCCTCAGTGACTTAAATTAAGAAAAGCATAGGAAATTCACATGTAAGCAAGATTCTGCTGAAGATTATCCAAAAACGACTGGAACAACACATCAACAGAGAATTGCCAGAAGTCCAGGCTGGGTTTAGAAGGAGTTGTGGTACTAGGGATATTGTAGCTAATGTTAGATGGATCTTGGCTAAAAGCAGAGAGTACCAGAGGAATGTCTATCTGTGCTTCACTGAGTATGCAAAGACGTTTGACTGTGTGGATCATAACACACTGTGGCTGACTCTGAGAAGAATGGGAATACCAGAACACTTGATCGTGCTAATACGAAACCTACACTTAGACCAAGAGGCAGTTGTCAGAACAGAGCAAGGAAACACTGCATGGTTCAAAATTGGGAAGGGCGTATGCCAGGGATGTGTCCTGTCTCCACACCTTTTCAACCTGTATGCAGAACAGATCATCCTGGAGGCTAGGCTCTATGAGGAGAAGTGTGGCATCAGGATTGGTGGAAGACCTATCAACAATCTGCGTTATGCAGATGACACAACCCTGCTTGCTGAAACTGAGGAGGACCTGAGGCACTTGCTGCAGAGTGTCAAAGACTGCAGCCTCCAATATGGATTGAGGCTCAGTGTCAAGAAGACAAAGAAACTTACCACTGGACCAATTGGCAGCATCAGGATGGATGGTGAAGAGATTGAGATTGTTTACAGCTTTAGTCTGTTTGGCTCCACAATCAACACTCTTGGCACCAGCAGCCAGAAAATTAAGAGGTATTGTGATGTGAAAGTCTGCTGTTAGGGACCTCTCTAATGTACTGAAGAGCAATGGTGTCCTCTGGAGACTAAGGTGCATCTGATATAGGCCATGGTCTTTGCAATCACTTGTTATGCATCAGAGAGTTGGACAATGACTAGGGAGGATAGAAGGAGAACTGATGATTTTGAGCTTTGATGTTGGAGAAGAGTATTGAGAGTACCATGGACTGCTAAGAAAATAAACAGGTTTATTCTGGACAGGGTTAACCCAGGCTGCTCCTTAAAGGCAAGGATTCAGAGGCTTCCTCTGACATACTTTGGTCATGTTGTAAGGAGAGACCAGTCCTTGGAGAGGGAAATCATGTTTGGGAGGGTGGAGGACAGGTGCAGGAGGTGAAGGCCCTCTAGGAGGTGGATTGATTCGGTGACTGGGGTAACCAGGATGGGTGTGTTGGAGACAGTGTGATTGGCACAGGTCAGGGCAGAGTTTAGGGCTGTTGTATATTGGGTCGCTGCAAGCGACTTGATGGCACAAAACAACAACATGGGAAGTTGTGAAGAATCAGAAAGGTAACAAGAACCTCACTTTCCAAAGAATAGCCTTTCCCAGCAATTTTCCAAAGTATGTGAGGGAAGCTTTGCCATATTTGCCTTTGAGAAGATCTTGCTCTATACTTTTTCTAATACATATCTGTTTGGTCTTTTGGCAAACCATTCAGTACTCTTCTCTAACTCAAAAGTATGAATCCTTCTTCTCTCGTCCTTATTCATGGTCCAGCTCTCAGATGCATAACAAGTGATGAAAAATATTATGGTCTAAATCAAATGCACCATAGTTTTTGTTCCTCAGTCATTTGGAGAGGTCTCTGATAGACTTTCCCATTATAATATGTCTACTGACCTCTTGACTGCTGGAACCAATGTTGTTGATTGTGATTGAAGTAAAGTAAAATCATAGACAATTTCAGTCTTTTATCCATTTATCATGATGTTGCTTATTGGTCCAGTGGTAAGGACTTTTGTCATCTTGACATTGAGATGCAATCTATATTGAAGGTCTTTTATTTTCTGCAACAATTATTTCAAGTTCTAATCACTTTTAGCAAGCAAGAGTGTGTCATCCGAATAATGCAGATTGTTGATGAGGTTTCCCTGATTCTGATACCACATTCTTCTTCATGTTGTTGTTGTGGTGGTGGCGGTGGTGGTGGTGTGCCCTCGAGTCTCCTGTCACTCATCGCAACCTTATCCATATGTACAACAACCTTAAACTCTGTTCTATCCTGTGTCAATCTTATTGTCTCTGACACACCTACCTCCATTACCCCAGTCACTGAATCAGTCCATCTAATCGAAGATCGTCATGTCTTGTACTGTCCCTCTACCCTCCCAAGCATGACATCCCTCTCCAAGGACCAGTCCCTCCTTGGAACATGTCCAAAGCATGTCAGGCAAAGCTTCATCATTCTCACCTCCAAGGACCAACCTGTTTGTTCTGTTAGCAGCCCATGGTATATTCAGTACTCTTCTCCAGCACCACAGCTCACAGGAATCAATTCTCCTTCTATCATCCCTAGTCATTGTCCAGCTTTCTTATGCATAGCAAGTATTTGCAAAGACTATGGCCTGGATCAAGAACATCTTAGTCTCCAGACTGACATTGTTTTCTTAAATTATTTGCTCAGAATACAGATTGAGTAAGTATGAAGGAAGGACACAACCCTGATGCACACTATTCCTGATATTAAATCATGCAGTATTCCCTTGCTCTGTTCAGACAGCAGCTTCTTGCTCTAAGTATAGGTTTCGTATAAGCATTATTAAGTTTTCTGGGATCCCTGTTCTTTTCAGTGTTAGCCATGGTTTGTTATGAAGCACACAGCACATTCTCCTTGAATAGTCAATAAAACACAAGTAGTTATCTTTCTGGCATTCTATGCTTTCAGCCTGGCCTTATCTGACACCAGCCATGCTATTCCCGGCTTCACAGCCCCTTCTAAATCCAGTTTGAACTTCTGGCAGTTCCCTGACAATAGAGTGTTCTAATTGTTTATGGATGATCTTCAGCAATATTTTTCTTGCATGTGATATTAATAATATTATTTAGCAATTTCCATAATCTGTTTGTTCACCTTTCTTGGGAATGGGAAAAAATATGGATCCCTTCCAGTCAGTCATCCTAGAAGCTGCCCTCAAAATTTCCTGGCATAAACAGGTGAGCAGGTCCAGGGCTACATCATAGCTATATTTAGATGAAAAACGTCAATTGGTATCTTATTGAGTGCTAGGGTCTTATTGTTCTACCAATGTCTTCAGGGAAGCTTGAACAACTTCTTTTGTTACAATTGGGTTTTGTTCATATGGTACTTTCTGAAATTTTTTTTATGTCAACCAAATATTTTGGGCACAGTGACTGTGTGTATTCCTTATATCTTCTTTTGATATTACCTCTATCATTCTAGATTTTGCCCATAGCTCAAGATTTACAATTCAAAGCTTGGCTTCATCTTTCAATTCTTTCAAGTTTGGAAATGCCAAATGAGTTCTTCCCTTTTTATTCTACAACTCCAGCTCTTTGCACATTAGGTTATAATATTTTGCTTTGTCTTCTCAAATAGTTTTTGAAATCTTCTGTTCTTCTCTTTTACTTCAACATCTCTTCCCTTTGTGTTGGTTTCTTGATGCTCTAGTGCCATTTTCAAAGTCTCTTCTAACATCCATTTTTGCCTTTTCTTCTTCTTTCTTTTTAATGACCTTTTGCTCTCTACATAGATAATATCTTTGATGGCATTCCATAATTCATCTGTTCTTTGATCACTAGTGTTCAAGATCTAAAACTTATTCTGAGAGATTTAATACTTACATGATATTTATTGACTTTGAAAATGATTTTTCTTTTTGTTTCCTGGTAATGAATGTTTTCCACTATATTATCTACTCAGAATATTTAAACATTAAGAAACTAATGAAAAAACTTGTTATAAAATACTTATTTGTTTGCCATGTAAAATTTACATAATAAAATTGGCCTTGGTTAACCTTTTAGATCTCATTGAAAAGGAATACTTGATAAAAGGCCTTCCATTATCAGGCACATGTGAGTTAAAAACAACAACTGGGATTTCAGATTATCTTATGAAAACAGCTTTAGTCCTAACTCAGAATTTTTAAGCAATATATTCATACTTTTGAAGCCCTATGTCAGGCCAATTTACAGATGGTCTAGTGAGCCCCAGGAAAATAGCCCCATTTAGCTCATGAATCATAAATAGTTACTCTAAATAGTTATTAATGCAACTTCTCCAGGCATCTGCCTTACGCCAAGGGAATGTTTTGCCCATAAGGTTAAATCTTTCTCAAAGCCAAATAGGTGGATTGATGCCGTGCTTATGAAGGAGGCTGCTTTATAATGAAGTCCTCTGGGTACTTCGTAATCTAAATTCCTTACACTAGAAATGCAAACCCAAACCCACTTTAATCAAGTCAATTCTGACTTAAAGCAAACCTCTGCTTAACTCATTGCCTAGAGTCAGAACAGACTCATAGCTGAACTTCCAATGATGATTGCTGGGGCTGTTAATCACAGGAAGGAAATTACCAATCTTTCTCCTACAGAGCAGCTGGTGGATTTGAACTGTCAAACAGGCAGCTTCGGGTTAACAGTTCAGCTCTGGGTGGAGCAGAGTAAGCCTAAAACTCTATATATTTCTTCTGAAAAATATTTAATTACAGATTCTTATAAAAGATCCTCCATAGGCCAATGAAATATCCCATACACCACATAGCCAGCAATGGCACTACCAATATACCAAGTGGTTCTCTGACTTATAAAGTCTCTTTTCTCATTCCGTGGAGAAACCTAGTCTAGTGACTGGCAACATGATATAAACTAGATAAGCATTCAGACAGTGCTGTTTTGTCAAAAAATAGTTGAAACTCCAACTTGATGTTTTCTCCCTCAACTCTATGTCTCTCTGGGATAGAGAAATTAAAAGTCATGTCTCTCTTAAAAAACAAAATGAACAAGCAAAAGTCCATTCTTTTTGGTTCAGGAACCCTACAGTTGATCATGGAATAGAGCTATTAGAACACACTACAGTCATGTCAGTGTACACAAGCCAATAAAAGATAAGAGAGAGATAGATGCCAATAAGCCAGGGCCAGGGCTAAAGCTATTTCCAGGTAAAAGGTTGGGGGGTTTAGTTTGTTTTTCTTTTCTTTTGGGGGGTATATTTTATTTGTTGTTGTTGTATATTATCAAGTCAGAACAGACCTATAGCTGATCCTCCGGCAGGTTTTCAGAGGCAGTTCATCACATAGGAGAAGATTGCTCATCTTTCTCCCACAGAGCAGCTGGTGTATTTGAACCAAATGCCTTTGGGATTGCAGTTTCTTGCCATTAGGCTACCAGAGCTTTTGAAGCTCTGCCTCACTTACTTTAAGCATGAGGCCAGGAGAAATCGGTCCTTAGAGAAAGACATCATGCTCGGAAGAGTGGACACACAGTGCAGGAGAGGAAGACCCCCAGATGAGATAGATTGATACAGTAACTGGGGCAATCGGGGTTGGTGTGTCAGGATTAGTGAGACTGGCTCAGGACAGGGAAGGGTTCAGAGCAGATCTACATAGGGTCACTATGCATTGCAGGTGACTCAATGGCACATAATACTATGACAGGTTGGGAAGCAGGTGTGACATCCACTTCCTAAATAACATGCCTCTAGAAACTATGAACTTTGAAAAATGTCAATAGTTGTCAAAGGGCTTCAGGCCTTTTGTTCATAAAGTCACTATGAGTTGTGCTCTATTTGAAGGCAATCAACAATAACAATAATTTTACATACGGTTGGCATACAATGTTAGTATACATTGTGTTTCAAACTTTCTTTCATTTACATTATGTTCCACACAATATTCTTATTTGTTATGTTTTATAACACCAATTGCCATTAAGGCATGCCCATCATTACCCTGTCTTTCCAGATCCCTGCCAATCCTACCCACATCCTTTGACCCCCCCCAATTCCACCCACCAAATTGTGCAGCCCTATCATTTCTGCCCTGCTCACCCTCATCCCTCTGTTGCCACCCCCGCTCCACTTGGATCCTCATACATGGTTTAATAGATATCCTTTTGTTTTTACAATAATGATTCTATGCAATATTTATCCTTATGAGACTGAATTAGTTCATGCAGCAAAAGAGTTCTCTGAAAGGAAAACATTCAGATGGCAAACAGACATGTAAAGAAATGCTCAAAATCACTGGCAATAGAGATACAAATCAAAACTGCAATGAGATACAATCTTATCCCAGTAGGAGTGGCAAAGTTGAGTAGAACAGCAAGCAATAAATGTTGGAGAGGTTACGGTGAGATAGGAGTTTTCATACACTGTTGGCGGGATTGTAAAATGGTACAACCACTCTGAAAAGCAGTTTGGTGTTTCCTCAAAAAGCTGAATGTAGAAATTCTATATGATCCATCTATTCTACTCCTAAACCCTGTGAACCTGGAGAAATGATTAAAGTTATACAAAGTGTTCAGGTCTTTCATTCACAGGGTCACTAAAAGTCACCTAACTCGATAGCACTTAACAACAACAAACAACATACTACTATAAGGAATATACCCCAAGGAAATTAGAACTGAGACACAAACATAGATTTAATGGATTGAGAAATCATGGTACGTTCACTTGATGGTCTACTACGCAGCACTCAGGAGCAACAATTTCAAAAATTACTACATCACTTGGGAGAGACTGGAGGGCCTTACCCTTGACTAGTGGTTTTTAAAACAAGAGGTTTTAAAACTGTTAAACTCAGTCACATTCTTCATGAGAAATTTAAATTAAATATATTTGTTTCAAATTCTTTTGGATGTTTATTAGAAGAGTCTAGGCTACCTTTTAGATCAAATAGATAGAACCGGCTCTCAGTAAAATTGCCAATAGGTTATTTTCATTCAAACAAAAGTCTAAAACTGTTTTGCTGCTAACAAGTATATAAAATTTAGTTATTAGACTCAATCTCTTGAGTATATATATTTATAGTATTTTATTTATTATTTCTTTCTTATTATCTATTGATTATTTAATTAATACTCTCAATATCTTGAGGTGCTTAAAATTCATTTTTAGGTTTTGGCTAAATGTTTTTCAAAATTTTAAATTATTAAGTTGGTAAGCCATTAGTAGCTAATGAGCACCTTTATTTTTATTGTTTATTATCTAGCCATCTCTTTGTCTGTTACGACTGTCAAGTGTACATTTCCAAAGAATGAAGGATCTGTCAAAGCCACTTCTCACAAGTGCTACTTGCAATGGGCCACATAACAATAAAGAAGCAAGAAAATAATCAAGTAACAAAAATTAAAATCTAGCTTACCACTTGACATACAGTTTCATGACAGAAAAACATTAACAAGTCAGATCTTAGTGAAATTCGAAATATACTTACTGTTCACATTTACAACAAGCTTTTTAAAAAAATCTACTATCCAACTAGTTTGCATATTAACTATAAACATCTGGTAATAACCAACACTGAATTGTAAGGTGAGAGTAATGCTGGCTGTTGTGGTTAAGTTTATGAGTCAACTTGATAAAGCCAAATTCTCAGTGATTTGAAAGTTATACAATGATATAGTACTCTTTGATATTGTGATCTAATGTTGCCATCTTCCATTTTTAAATGATGCTTAGTTCCGAATTATGATCAGGTCTTTGGAATAAAATACGCCAATATGTGAGCAATGGGCATATCTTTCAACATCACAAGTAAACAAGTCATCATAGTATGAAAAACTGTCACGCAGTTGCTTTTGACGTGTAATCAATAAGGATCATTCACTAGAAAAAGGTTATTACTTTCTATGAAGTATAATTACTTTTGATGAAGGAGAATGACATCAAGGACTTACACATTTAAAAACAAAAAATTAATTGAAAAAACAAAAAGGAGACTTTCAAGGGGGAAATAAAGAAGACCGAACTGGGGAGGAGGGTTAGAGAAAATAGTGCAACAATGAATGAATGAAAACCTCAAATCTCTGTAAATGCTCATTAAAATTAATAAAATTTAATATAACAAACATTAAATTACATGCTTCTTGAAAAAAAACAAAAAGTAAAAAGTACCAAAATTTAATAATTTTCATGAGAAAAAGAAATTTTAATACTCACATTTTATTAACAAGAGTACTCAAAAGCTCAAATTAGTTACTTAAGCTGAGTCAGTAACATGTCTTCTCAGTACTACTCTTGAAACTAAAAAACAAAAATGTTATTTTGGGCAAATAAAACTGAAATACTTTAAAAAAATGAAATAAAACCTAAATTGTATGTCAGAAGATATTCTGAAACTTGCTCTAGGACACAAAGTAGCTAAAAGCAAATGGGGAAAATGATGAGAGAAAAGAGCTGAATTAAATATTTCAATGTATGACTATAGAAGATCAAGTAAAACACTATACTAAAATGTGCAAAGATCTGAAGTTAGAAAATGGAAAAGGAAGAATGGGCTTAGTACTCCTCAAGCTGAAAGAACTGAAGAAAAAGGTGAAGCTTGAAATTTTAATACTGAAGAAGTCTATGAACAAAAATTGAACAAGATAGGAAGCATTTTTTAAAAAAATGAAAAGATGAAAGAAGCACATAGGATCAGTATACCAGAAAGAATTGGTCAACTCTCAACTATTTCAGGAGGTAACAAATGACCAAGAACTGATGAAATAAATCCAAGATACATTTAAGGCATTGGCAAAAAAAACCAACAACAATATAGGGATCCAGGAATAGACACAGTATCGTTTGAAATGTTTCAGTACATGGATGCAAGACTCGAAGCACTCACTTATTTATATCAAGAAATTTGGATGCTCTTGAGACTAGGCCAAGAGACTGGAATAGATTTACACTAGTCCTCATTCCAAAAAAGGTGACTCAACAGAATACTGAAATTATTGGATGATATCATTAATATCATAAGCAAGTAAAATTGTTATAAAGATAATTTAAAAATTACTGGAGCAAGCACATCAACAAGGAACAAGCAAGATTCAGAAGAAGACATGGAATGAGGGATACCAGATGAATCATGGCTGAACAGATAGAATACTGGGAAAAGGTTTACCTGCTTTTTGACTATGTGTAACATAACTAATTATGGATAACGTTGTGAAGAGTGGGAACTCCAAAACAAAAGAGAACAATAAAGGTACTCTTTTGAAACCTATACAAAGACTAAGAGAGCAAGGGAATATTGCATAGCTTAAAATCAGGAAACGTGTGCATCACAGCTCTAGATTTTTCACTAGATTTATTCCATCGATACACTGGACAAATGATCCAAGTACCTGAAACATATGAAGAAGAGTTGGGATCAGTATTGCACAAAAACTCATTAATGACATGCAATATACAGATACCATAACCTTATTTGCTAAAATGAAAGAGAACTTGAAGAACTTATTAATACACTTCCTAAATAACATGCCTCTGGAAACTCTATGAACTCTGACAAATGTCGATAGTTGTAGAGGGGCTTCAGGCCTTCTGTTCTTAGGGTCATTGTGAGTCTTACTCAACTTGAAGGCAATCCACAACAACAACAACGACAGGATATAGCCACCCGTATCGATTAACCCTCATCTAAAACAAAGATATTCACAACTGCCGAATATGCAGCAGCATAATAAATGGAAGGAAAGAAATGATACTATCAAGAATTTCATTTTACATGAATCCATAACCAATGCTCATAGAAGCATCCATCAGTAAATCAAGTGATGTATTATTGCATTTGGCAAATATGCTGCTAAAGATCTCTTTAATGTGTTAAAAAGCAAAATATGTCACTTCAGAAATTGGTGTGCACTTGATCAAGCCAAGATATTTTCAATGACTTCATATGCATGTAAAAGTTGGAATGAACAAGAAAGATGGAAGAAGAGCTGATGAGTTTGAATTGTGCTAATGGAGAACACTGAATATATCATGCACTGCCAAAAGTACAAATCTATCTTGGAAGAAATATGCCGAGGATGTTCCTTATCAGAATTATTTGGTCCCTGGAAAAAAACAACAAAGTTGGTAAATAGAAGTTAATTTTTTAAAAAATCCCTCAAAGAGATAGATTGATATAATGACTGTAACAACAGCTTATGCACAACAGCAATTGTGTCTGATCAGGCAATATTTCATCCCATATGTCTAAGGTCACTTTGAATCAGAACTAACATGATAGTATATAAAATCAACAACTGGATAACCCTTAATTTGCAAAAGAGAAAATGTACTTTTACACAAATTAATCAGCAAATGAATTTAAAATGTTCTTTCCTCTTTGATAAATACTATACAACCAGGGTTAGTGACAGAATAAGCCTGCATACAGCAACAACAAAACCAGACAAACAAAATCAGCTTCTCAGAGAAAGTCTTTTTCACTGTGACAATAGTCACACAGGTGGAGTTACAGATCAGATTTATTAAATTTTCCATGTTGACACACCAGGTACACTCATTTATTGCAACAAGAGAACGCTCTGTATTCATGGCTCTGGGTTTTATATTGGATTATTTGGGGAGGATAAACACATCTCCTGCTTTAAAGAGTGACAGCATGTACCATTGGAGACATTCATTGCCTTACCACCTAGGTAACTTCCAGGATATTCAATAATACTTACTGATATTCAAGTGGGGGCTTCATTTGATGACAGTCAACTTAGTTCTTTTGTTGGAACAGGCGCTGTCACTTTGTCCCACTGCTCATTATGATTCCTGCAGGGTTCCAGGAACTGTCCCCAGTGTGATGTCTCGAGAGCAATGGAAAAAAGCATCCCATTTTGTAGAACTCTTTTTTTTTCCATTTTCAAATGTTCAAAACAAATTATGGATAGCAAAGGACAAGTTTTTCTTAATTCTCCAAACCCCTCCCTTTTAAAGCAGCATGCACAGCTTTGGGGGGGGAGGGGGAAAGCAGAAAACAATACAGTGGACAATGAGAGAATGGGGATGTTTTTGTCACTGTAATAAAACGCAGCAATGAGGTATGCAATAAAGCAGTATTTCTGACTGACCTGACTAACTCTTCCAGTCTTTCTCAGGCTCAGAAAAAGTTCAGAATCCGTCTCCTTTAAAGGCAAAGTGCACGGCAGCCTAACGCTGTCCTCTTGAGAGGTGTTTGAGTTCCTGACTATACCTTGACCTTTCACCTATTTCAGGTGTCCAGGCTTTGATTTCCCACATCAACTGTAAAGCATTTTAATTTCATGAGTATGTTTCCTCCCAATAAGAGATTCCGAATATTTGGTTCTAAAACTCAAGCTAGAAAGGCCTTGCCGATTGAATGTCAGTAAGCGCAATCCTTTATGCTTCTGACTGTAAACAATTTTTTTTTATAAAGTATAAACAGTTTCTTGGAAGACTAGAGTTACACCTCATTTTATTGCATTTCCCAGATATTACTCTTTAAAAAAAAAAACCAAACAATTTGACATTATGTGGAAATCTTGGGTTGAGCACATGCTCATTTCATGTCTCTAGCTTGATAAGCCTCTCAATATTTCAAACATTTTCACAATCTGTAGCACACTTACGTGACTAAAGCCCAGAGTATTGAGATTATGTTTACTGAGAAACCAAAAATTTGATGTGACTCTTTTGATTGCACTAGTTGCTTTACTGTGAAATCTGCTTAATTTCAATAGTCACTATTATAGGAATAGATGGGAGCTCTGACGGCCTAGTGGCAAGAAGTTGCACTGCAATCCCGAAGCTAGCCAGTTCTAATTTACCCGCTGCTCTGCGGAAGAAGGATGGGCAATCTATTTGTTTTATTGTGACATTTATTTTGTTGAGGTGGTCTGAAATCAAATTCATAATATCTCCAAGTTATAGTTCACCAAGTTATGAATGAAAGAACCCTGCGGAGAATGCAGAGTTTCTCTTGGGCATATCTAATCTCCACCTTTTTAATTAGCACATTATGATTAACAGGTTAAAATTCATTGACCTTTTCATTACTGAATTATCAGCGCGGGAGGAACCCCACAGCTTTACACATGGCAGGATCTGAGACAGTCTTCTAAATTTTCCTAGTCAGGTAACGCCCATTCTCCCAGAATTCTACCAATAAACACCACCATCATACCAGATCTAGAGAAGACCTAGACCTCACCTTAGAAATTATTTTATTGCAACAGCAGTGTGGTGCAAAATGAAGAGCAGAGACACTAAGTCAAAAAATGACAGTCCTGGAGCAGAAGTTCAGGGGGAAAAAACCCTTTCCCTAATATTGTTTCTGTAAACTCTATGAACTTGGACTAATTATAGAAAGGCTTTAAATATTTTGTTCACAGGGTCTCTGTGAGTTGTGTTCAACTCGATGGCAATCAACAACAACAGTATTCCTTCAGAACTTAACAGAACAGCAAACAACAAATGCTAGCAAGGCTGTGGAGAAACTGCTGGAACCCTTATTCACTGTTGGTGGGAGTGTAAAATAGTACAACCAGTATGGAAGACTGTATGGTGCTTTCTCAAAAAGTTTCAAATAGAGATACCATTTTACTCAGTAATTCCACTACTGGGAATATACCCCAAAGAGACCATAACCACCACGCAAGCAGATATATGTACACCCATGTTTATCATGGCTTTGTTCACAAAAGCAAAGAGTTGGAAACAACCATCAAAAAATGAATGGGTAGAGAAACTCTGGTATATTCACATAATGGAATACTATGCAGCATTGAAAAGCAAGGAACTCATGTAATATTCAAAATGGGTGATCCTGGAGGACATGATGCTGAGTGAAATATCTCAGTCACAAAAGGACAAATACTGCATAGTGCCACTGTTGTAAAACAGGACTGACATCGGGGTTTAGGGAGACTGAGAAAGATGAGATAAGTTATTTAAACTGCATTGAAACAGATGAGGGAGAGAACTGTTTTAAAGGGATATATGATCAGGTATTATTGTCACGACAGGAGTCCAGAATTAAGGACTCCATAGTGGAGTGGACTTGGGGGGAGGGATTGTATAACAATGAAAGAATTTTTCTTTTACTTTTCAAAACAAAGGCTGTATAATGGAGTGGACTTAGGTGGAGGGATTGTATAACAAAGAAAATTTTACTTTTCAAAGAAAAGAACAAACTGAAGGGGAGGTTGGGCAGGGAGAAAAGAGAAACAATGAATGAATGGAAATCCAAAGTCTCTGTAAACATTCATTAAAATTAATTTAAAAAAACAAAAAAATTTTAGTGGTGTTGCAGGACCATATGTATATGTAGGTTCACAATGACATGATTAAGGGGACAATGTATTTGGTAATGACCAAAACAAGTAGATAGAATTGTAAATCTAAAACTAAATGTAGATTATAACTCCGTAGATGTTCTGTGCTCAGGTTGTGAGTCACACACAGGACATTGATTTTTATAAAAAGATGAGTTCTTTTTGTTTTAGCTGAAGGTTAGCTGTGCACTGGTTGGTTGGTTTTATTTTATTCACATCCGAGCTGATTGGATTGGATGATTTTGGCTGGCAATGAGCTGTGGGCCAACAGGCCTCTTGGTGGAGCCAATCAGGGCCTGGTATACTTGCCTGAATTGTTTCGTTGTTTTTTAAAATTCGGTTGGGCCTGGTGCTAATTTGTGTTCGGCATGAACATTTTCCAAAGTGGTACAGCACTGCTCTGTCAATTTGCTGTACTGAGGTAACTTGGGATTGCTGTGATACTGAACTCTGTACCATTGGTGTCTCAAATGCCATAATGGTTACACATGGCTAACAGTGTTTTGTGGAGCTCCCAGATTAAGACATACTTGGAAGGAGGAATAACATGCCTCTGGAAACTCTATGAACTTAGAGAAATGACAATAGTTATAAAAGAGTTAAGGGCTTTTGTTGATAGGGTCTCTATGAGTCATGCTCAACTCGACACCACTTAACAAAAACAACATACTTAGTAAGAGGGAAATCTGGTGGCCTAATGTTAAGAAGCTGCACTTCAACCTAAAGGCATATGGTTCAAATCCACCAATTGCTCTCTGGGAGAACAATGGAAATTCTCCTCTAATGCAATTAACTATCTCTGAAAACCTGCTGGAGGGTTAGCTATAGGTCATAATGGTACATAACAAACAACAACATAGTTATAACAATAAAAACCATTTTTATAAACCCAGGTTAAATGGATAAATACACTATAAAGTTAAAAGTCAGTCTTCTTTGACTCACTGTTTTATTATTTGTTGTTGCTGTTAGGTGCCTTTGTGTCCAGTAGGACTCATACAAACCTATAAACAGTATATCTAAAAAACAAACAAACAAACAAATAACAAACCAGTATGTCTAAACCCTGTCTTAATCTGCATCATCTGACACACTTGAGCCCATAGCCACAGACACTGTATTTATCTACCTCATTGAGGATCTTCCTCTCCTCCACTGACCCTCTACCTTTTCAAGCATGATATCCTTTCCTAACAAAATATGGAAACAAAGCTTTGCCATCTTGCCTCCAAGGAGGGTCTTATTTTGCACTTTCTCCAAGACATATTTGTCTATTCTTTTGGTAGTCCATGAGATATTCAAAACTCTTTTCCAATACCACATTTCAATTACTTTGATTCTTCTCCTATCATCCTTATTCATTGTCCAGCTCTCAGATGCATAACAGATTATTAGAAAGACTATGGCTTGAATCAGACATACCTTAGTCTTTAAACTGATGTCATTGCTCTTTAGGACTTAGGAAAGAGTCATGAAAGCAGACTGTCTCCTGATCTCCTGACTGCTGAAATCATTGACAATTTCAATCTTTTCTCTATCTATCATGATGTTGCCTACTGGCCCCGTGGTGAAGATTTTTGTCATCTGGATGTTGAAATGTAATCTACGTTGAAGGCTGTAACCCTTGATACTCTGCAGCAAGCAACTCAGGTCCTCCCTCGCTTTCAAAGCAAAGTTTTGTCATCTGCACAATGCAGGCTGTTGATGAGTCTTCCTCCAATCTTAATGCCACACTCTTTTTCATAAAATCCAGCTTGTCAAAATATTTGCTCAGCATACAGAGTGAATATGTATAGAGAAAGAATACAGTCCTTATGCATACCTTTCCCAATTTAAACAAGGCAGGGTTTCCTTGCTCTGTTTAAACAACAGCCTCTTTGTTTAGATACAGATTTCATATAAGCATGATTAAGTTGTTCTGAGATTCCCATTCTTCTTAATGTTAGCCATGGTTTGCTATGATCCAAGAGTCAAGTGCCTTTAAATAGTCAATAAAGCACAAATAGATATTCTATTGGTATTCTCTGCTTTCAGCCAGGATCCATCTTACATCAGCAATGAATGATATGTCTGGTGCCACAGCCTCTTCTAAACCCAGCCTGAATTTCTGAAATTTCCCTGCCAAGGTACTGTTTTAGTCATATATATATATTTTTTTTTCTTCAGCTACATTTCACTTCCATTTTATATTAATGATATTGTTCCATAATTTCCACATTGGACCTGGTATTTATCTTCCAAATTTCCTGTAACAGACAACTCAGCACGCCTAGGGACGCATCTGTTATATGAAACACGTCAGTTGGTATCTCACTGATTCCTGGGGACTTTTTTATTGCAAATGCCTTCAGAGCAGCTTGAACTTCCTTCATCATTGCTGTCAAGTCAACCACAACTCACAACAACCCTATGCACAATAGCCCTCAATCCTCTTCTATCCTAGACCAATCTCATTGTCTTTAACACACCTACCCTCATTATTCCAGTTACTGTGTTGATTTGTCTCGCTCAGGGTCTTCCTCTCCACTCTGCCAAGCACTCGTCCCTTCTGGCAACCTGACCAAAGTAAATGAGATGAGGCCTCAAAATTCTTGCCTCTAAGGAAAAGCTTGGCTTTATCCTCTCCAGGACAGTTCTGGTTAGTTCTCTTAGCAATCTGAGTCTTCTCCAGAACTATAACTCAAAGACATTAATTCTTCTTCTGTCCTCTTTGGTCATTGTCCAGCTCTCTGATGCATAACAGGTAATTGCAAAAACAATGGTCTGTATCAGGTGCAGCTTATCCTGTGCTACTTCCTGAAACATTTGTGTCAATCAATTTTTTTAACAATAACACTGTGTATTCCTCTATCTTCTTTTGATGCTTCCAGGATTTTTCAAAATTTTGCCTATAGAATCTCTCAGTATTGCAACTCTAGACTTGCATTTGTTTTCAGTTCTTTAAATTTGAGAAATGGAAGCAAGTTCTTTTTCTTTCTCCAGCACCAGGTCTTTGCACATTCCATTACAATATTTTGCTTTAAAGAACACTTTATTAGTTTCTGTAATTAAATTCATTCGGATAAAAAAGTACGTATTTAATACAGGTGTTACCCCTGAACAAATGGGGATGGGGAAATAAGCTTAACAATGATAATTTACTTTGTGAGTCTTCTAACGCTCTCTGAGGAAGCTTTGGTGTCCTAGTTTTAAGGAATTGCCCTGCCAACCCAAAGACACATGCTCTGAATCCATCAGCTGCTCCAAGACCTCCACTAAAAGCCTACTGGAGGAGTCGCTGAGTCAATTCCTACTCAATGACACATAACAGCAACAGTGACAACAATGACCTCTAGTCAAAAATGTCATTATTACACTAGTATAATGATACTTTGAATAAAAATGGTTTTGTCTGTTTTTTATAGCTATTGATTTTGTCAGATTTTCTTGTGCTTTAGCTATAATATTGAGGTAATTCCTGTATATGAACCTATATAAATAACTTTGAAAGTGAAGTTGTTACTAAAGGAAAAGAAGAAGTATTTTTGTGTGACAAGGAATTATTGTTCAAAATGGCTTTCCTAGCCATTGATTGACTTTGATTTTGCAATATGGATGATTGTGATGATACAAATAGAGCGTGTAGTCTATCCACAATGAAATTGGCTAGTCTTGCCATCCCACTAGGTTTAAACAGGGCAGTTTCAGCAGCTGAAATTGAAAATCTCAAGGAAAATAAGGAAGAGGAAGCAACATACATTGTTCAGGGTCAGAGTCCAGCACCAACAAGACTGAACCTACAGGATGAACGGCAGCAGAGAGAGAAACTTGATGTGAGACAGAACTGGCCTTAGGACTGCTACCGCAGGGAACAAGACCTAGGAGCCTTCACCCAAGCTTGCTACTGGACTGAGAAAAGATGCTATAACTGGTCAGACTAAGGGAACTTTCTGACACTGTCCTATCTAATGAGGCTGAAGGTTAAAGGGCCTATGACCATGTTTGAGAAACTGTGTGCAGGACTGAGGGATTGTATCTTCTAGTCAACCTGAATAATAGCCTGTTAACTTTCCAACGTAAGTGTGATTATGATTGTATAAGGTCTATGTAGTCATTGCAGCAGATTACAGACTGAGTAAAGCAGTAAGGTTGTTGATATAATTAGTAGAAGTAGTTGCAGGAATTTGGGGAAACATGTCTGACCTTACAGGAATTCGTTTTGTTCTGTGGATGCTGTTGATGGACATAGTCCTTCTTTGTGAAAATAGTAGGAACTGTCCCTGTGCTATCCTTGCTCTTCTTATAGTTTTTAAAAGGTTTTTTCTAAGTTACTAATAATGTCATAACTATTAATGCAGTGATTCAGTGGAAGCAGGAGTGGCATCCACTTCCTAAATAACATGCCTCCAGAAACTATGAACTTTGAGAAATATCCATAGTTGTAAAGGGGTTTCAGGCCTTTTGTTCATAGGTTTGCTATGAGTTGTGCTCAACTTAAAGGCAATCAACAACAAAAACAGTAACATAATATGAGAAATTATATTTAAACAATTTACAGCTGCATTCATCACATATTATTATTCTATGATTAAAATTAGGAGCTCTGATGGCCTAGTGGCAAGAAGCTGTGCTGCAATCCTGAAGGCACACGGTTCAAGGCCACCAGCTGCTCCATAGGAGAAGGATGGGCAATCTCCTCCTATACAATTAACTGCTTCTGAAAACCTACAGGGTCAGCTATGGGTCGTTTCTGACTCAACAGTACACAACAACAACAGCAACAATGATTAAAATTTATAATAAATATTAATAAGATTCTATAGGCTCTGATATAAGCATTATGAAGGGAGAATGATATTGTTAGAGCAGTTTGTGATATCAATTCTAAGTGACACCACTTTGTGTGTGTCTCCACAAACGTACTTTTTTAAAAAGTCTTCTGCAAATAATCAATGAATAGCAAATTCCCAGTAAAGAATATTAGTAAAAGCCTAAATGGAAAGTCATCAAATATTCAATAGTTGGTAAATAGAGAAACAAATTGTAATGCAGTGACATAATAGAACACTCCTCAGAAATAAAAAGGAACAAAGTTCCAGAACACATCTGGCAAAGATAATCTCAGAATCATTATGCAGAGAGAAACAAGGCATTCTGTAAGTTCCCATTCATATGAAACACCAGAAATAGCTAGATGATAAGATGATGGGAAACAGATCAGTGGCCACTTTAGCTGGAGTGCAGACTGATAGAGAAAAAGCTCAAGGTAGTCGCAAGCGACTCCACGGCACATAACAACAACATTATTAATTTCAATGAAAATTAACAGAGACTTTGGATTTCCACTCATTCATTGTTGCACTTTTCTCCCCTCCCTACCCTCCCCCCTAGTACACTACCCTCTTGAAAAAGTAAAAGAAAAACTCTTTCATTCTTTTACAAACCCTCCCCCAGGTCTACTCCACTATGAAGCTTTCTCTCTGGACCCCTGCCATGACAAAAATACCTAATCACATATCCCTTTGAAACAGTTTTATCCCTTATCTGTTTCAATGCAGTGTATATTATTTATCCCATCTTTCTCAGTCTCCCCCCAACCCCAATGTCAGTCCTGTTTTACAACAGTATTAGGCACCATGCAGTATTTTTCCTTTTGTGACTGATATATTTCACTCAGCATAATGTCCTCCAGGGTCATCCATTTTGAATAATATTGCATGAGTTCCTTGGTTTCCAATGCAGCTTAGTATTCCATAGTGTGAATATACCACAGCTTCTCTATCCATTAGTTTGTTGATGAGCACTTAAGTTGTTTCCAACTCCCTGATATTGTGAACAAAGCCACAAAAAACATGGGTGTGCATATATCTGCTTGAGTGGTGGTTATGGTCTCTTTGGGATAAATTCCCAGTAGTACAATTGCTGGGTCAAATGGTATCTCTATTTGCATACCACCTTCCACAGTGGTTGCACCATTTTACACTCCCACCGACAATGAATAAGGGTTCCAGTTTCTCCACAACCTCGCCAGCATTTGTTGCTTGCTGTTCTGTTAAATTTTGCTATTCTGACTGGGGTGAGATGATATCTCATAGTTGTTTTGTGAATTTTTTTTATAATGGAGGCATTTGATATGTTGATTATTTTAGTGGTTTCATACTTGTATCCTTTTTTCAAAGTCATCCTCTCTATACTTAAAATGTTTTGTATTTTAAGCATTTATTGTATAAAAATTTTATCTCAATAAAGTTATTTTAGAATAAAGTTAAGATTAAAAGTGGTGATAAATAAAGAAATACACAAGGATGAGGAAAAGGAGCACATGAAATAAGAGAAATGATAATTATAACAAAGTTAGGAAGAGGAAAAAGAAAATGAAAAGGTAAAATAGAGGAAGTTTAAAATAAAAAAAACCCTTGGATTCACTTGTATAGGTTTGACCTTTTAGTATTTCTTTTAATCCATATAACCTTGTAAGTTAAATATAATTATCCTATCTTACTGATATGAAAGCTGAGAGGTCAAATGTTTGTCCCAACTTTCATATTTTGTCAGTGGCTCCCGTACTCTTTTTACTCCATATTGCTACTATCTTTTGCAGGTCAGTTTTCATGGGGTAGGTTTCCAGATGCAGATATGGAGTTTGGCATGTTGTTTTTGTTGTTGTTATTTGCCCTTTAGCTGGTTCCAAATAATAAAGAGCTAATGTGTGATGTAACCAAACATTGCACACTCTTATGCCATCTTTATGATAATGGATATGTCTGTGTTTATGATTGCAGTTGTTATGTCAATCCATTTCATTAAGGGCATCCCTCACCCTCACTGACCTTCTACTTTACAGAACATAATATCTTTTTCTAGTCATTGGTCTTTTCTGGTGACATGTCCCTAGTAAGTGAGACAGAGTCTCATCATACTCACTCTTCAAGAGCTCTCTCCTATTTCTTCTAAGGCAGAATTGTTCTTTTAGCCGTCCCCAGTACATTCAATAGACAGAAGAAGAACTGATGTATTTAAATTATGCTATCACTGAACGACATTGCCCATGCCAGAGTGTTTGTAAATGATCAACTTCTGTAGGAGAGAATGAGAAAAAGAAAAATTGGGCAAAAGAAGACATCAAACGTGTTTCCTAACAAAGCATCTGGCCAAACTACGTGGTCACTGAGTGGTCTGTGGATCTCAGGGTGACCCATGTTAAGCCAAAATGGATAGGCTATACAACCCTGTCTTTGACTAATCATTAAACACAGGCTGCCACAGGAAAATCATAGCTTTAGTGAAATGGCTCATTGCAGTGGACAGCTGACACCTGGAGGTCATATCCTTCAGCTGGAGTTGCAAATCTTGCCTTGAAGGGGGCTTTGAATGACCCATCTCTGTGCCTATCACATCAATAAAGAGGAGGAAAACATTAAAGTTTTTCCCAGCAGAAAATGGTATTGTGTGGCTTCATCAGCAACTTTCTCTCATCCTGTTTCTCCACACACTTTGCTTTTTCTGTAGGTCCACAGGGAGGTCCTTTTGCAGAATTCACCTTCCTCTTCTCTAGAACAAGAAAGCAAGTAGGGATCATATCAATAACAATAATAATATAAACAATTGTCAATATGCTTTACGTTCTGGGCATTGTTCAAAGCACATGTCTCAATGCCTTAAAAACTCCAAGCCAGCCTTCAAGTTAGATACTGTTTCCAATCTCTACTTCACACCACAGAAACTGAGGCAAAGAGAAATTCAGCTTTTAGACTGAAATTACTTAGCTAGTATTTAGAGACACTACCACAAGATTCCATAGTCTGACTTTAGGCAAATCAGATATTATCTTAACCCTTACACAATATGATTCACCCAGCATCAAAAACAAAAAAGACACCTAGCCCTTTTTACTGACATACTCTAGAAAACTTGATTGTCACCTGAATTTCCTCAGCTCTTCTAAAAAAAAAAAAACACCCACCAAAATCCTAAGGCAGTTCTTCCATTTGAAACAAGAAGCTTCTGATTAAACACATCTTTCTCCTCAGCAATCAGCTCTGACCCACTTGGCCTTGCAGCCAGCAGTTTTGCACATAGGAGCCTCCTACAGCAGCTTACACAGCCACTAGGAAAAGTTCTAGTGAAAGCCAAGAGCCACTTTGATGGAAACCAAAATGGGCTTATTTTGCATTTGAAATGAAGGGGTTTTGGGTGCTGATACCCTGCCTCCACTAAACCCAGATTGGTCTGTAACACAATCTGACTCTTGAATACTTAAAAATAGACATAATTGAACACCCCACGCTGGAATGTGGGGCCTTGAAATTCAGTGCTGAATTCAGTGGTGGGAGTGCTGATTTGCATTAACTTAGTCATGCCCACCTCGTCAACTTAGATAACTGATGCTAGGTCCCCAGAGTTTCCTAGGAGCCCAAATGCAAACTAGGAGCACACTAGACTAGCAATCAGAAGACTAGGTTTTATTGCTATCTCTAAGATGTTAGACAATTTATCCAACTTCCTGAGGATTTCAGCTCCTTCAGCCACAAAATGTATGGCTTGACTTCTAATGTGCTTTCCCTACTAATTCTACAATTCTCAGGAATCAATCAGAAAACTTAAAGGAGACTGTTGTATAATGAAGGCCTAAAAGCCTTTAAATGAAAAAAACATACTTCACAAAAATGCTCCTTAAGACTGCTCAAAATCACAGAGGCAACTGTTTCTTCTTTCACCCATAATAAGCCTCCTAAACAGTGTCTTCCACATTCTTATGTTGACTTGGATGCTGTAACAGACCAACCACAAAGGGGTCAGCACATTGTCTGGGGGCAGCACAATTTTAATTTGTGGGAAGAGACAGGGGTGGATGAAAACTCCAGAATAGCTCTGTCATGACTCATCCTACCTTCTCCATTGTTCAACAGGCTTCATGGCAACTGTGTCATCCCCACAGAGAGGGTCAGAGGACAGGAAGATAGAAGAGATGAAAAACTGTCAGAAATTGTGACTATAAAATGATCTGAGCTCAAAGAACAACAAAAGCAAAATAAGATTTACCTCACTGATTGTACATCAAAGTAGGATATATTTTTAGTTCATTAGGGATAGAAAAGAAAGTCGAATTGAGCCTGATTAGGTCAGTTCTCCCATTTTCTTGTTAGAGAAATTAACTGTCAACAAATGGACGTTTTCATAATTACACAGAAAACTAGTGGCAGGACTACTATTAAAATCTGGATGTGCCTTCATTCAGTAAATATTTACTGCTTTCCAATATGGAGCCTGATTCAAGCTATAGTCTTTCCCATTACCTGATAGGCATCTCAGGGCTGGACAATGAATAAGGATGACAGGAGAAGAATCAATGCCTTTAAGTTGTGGTTTTGGAGAAGAGTACTGGATATCTGATGGACTGTCAAAAGAACAAAAAGATGCGTCATGGAAATAAGGAAACCAGAGTGCTCCTTGGAGGCAAGGCTGGTGAAGCTTCAACTCACATATCTTGGGCATGTTGTTTGAAGAGACTATTCCTTGCAGAGGGAAACCAAGCTTGGCAAATGAAGGGGAAAGGAAAGAAGATACTCAAGTGTGTCGGGAATGATAAAGATAGTGGAGGAGAGGATAGGTGCAGATCTGTTTTCACAGAGTCACTATGAATTGCAGTTTACTTGGAGAGATACATATTTATTCCCATTCCCACAAAAGACAATACAATAGAGGGTGGGAATTATCCAACAATATCACCAATATCACACACAAGCAAATTCCTCCAAAAGATTATCCAAAAATGACTGGAATACAAGCTGGCTTTAGAAGAGGCAGTGGCAATAGAGATAGCATAGCCAGTGTCAGATGGATCTTGCCCACAAGCAGAGAGTACCAGAGGAATGTCTATCGGTGTTTTATTGATTATGCAAAGGCTTTTGACTGTGTGGATCATAACAAATTGTAGCTAACATTGAGAAGAATGGTAATCCCAGAACAATGGCCTGTGCTCATGAAAAACCTCCACTTAGACCAGGAAGCAGTCATCAAAACAGAGCAAGGAAACATTGCATGGTTCAAAATCAAGAAAGGAGTGCATATGGGATGCGTCCTTTCTCCATACCCTTTAAATCTATATGCAGACTCATCAACAACCTGAGATATGCAGATATCTCAACCTTGCAAATCTGAGGAGGACCTGAGGTATTTGCTGTAGAAGGTCAAGAACTATAGTCTTCAATATGGATTGTACCTGAACATCAAGAAAACAGATCTCCCCACCAGGCCAACTGGCAGCATAGTGATAGATGAAGAAGACACTGAGATTGTTAACCATTTCATCTTGCTTGGATCCACAATCACCAATCTTAGCACCAGCAGTCAAAAGACCAAAAGATGATTTGCTTTCTAAAGTGTGCTGTCAGGGACCTCTCTAGAGTGCTAAGGAGCAATGCTGTCAACCTAGAGAATAAGTTGTACTCCATCCAGGCCATAATCCTCTCAACTACTTGCTATGCATCAGAGAGCTGTAAGATGACTGTAAAATGACAGAAGAACAATCAATTCCTTTGAGTTGTAGTGCTGGAGAAGAGTATTGAATATACTATAGACTGCCAAGAGAGCAAACAGGTCTGTCCTGGAGAGGGTGAAGCCATGTTGCTCCTTGAAGGCAAAGAGTTTAAAACTCCATCGCACACATACTTTGGTCATGTTTCCAGGAAGGACTAGTCCTTGGACATCAGTTTTGGAAAGGTAGAGGGTCAGTGCAGGAGAGGAAGACTCTGGATGAGATAGACTGGCACAGTGACTGTGGCAATGGGAGTAGATGTATGAGAAACAGTGAGATTCACTCAAGATAGGGCAGGATTCAGAGGTACTGTTCATAGGGTCACTATAAGTCATAGTCAACTCAACAGCATATAACAACAACACAACAATATAGAGCAGACGCTGCCCTACTATTGTGGGTGTACAAATAATACCATAAGTAAACATAAAATAGCGTCAAGGAATTAAGAGTAAAACACATAGTGTTAAGCTATGAGAACACATAAAATCTGGCCTATCTAGACACCAGGGATTCCTTAGAGAGTTGCTCACTGCTAATCCAAAGGAGACCCCTCTCTGGCAATTCAAATTCATTAGCAGTTCTGAGGGGGAAAGATGGAAAATATCCTCCAGCCCAATTTACTGCAAACCCACTGGAGGGTCAGCTATGGCAATGACTTGTTATTGAGACACTCTCATTCTCCTTGAGTCACAGGAGAAAAGAGATCGGGCATTCTGCTCCTGTAAAAACTACAGCCTACAAAAATCTATTATATAGGGTTCCTCTGAAGAGAGAAAAAGGGCGGGGCAAAGTGTCCCAGTTAAAAACAATGGCATGCACAATGCACAGGTTTTAGAAATTGACAACAAAAGCTGGAACACAGAGAGGGTATGGTGTAGAAGGTGAATGGATAGGGCAGTATATTATCCAAGACTTTGTATCCAATGTTCATTCATTTATTTATTGATTTATTCTTACGCTGTTAAATTATCTATTCAACAAATATTTTTGATCACCAACCAAGAAGCAAGAACGATTCTCATGGTGAACAAAGCAGAGTCCTTGCCCTACTGAAGATTACATTCTAATTGGGAGTGGGACACAAAAGGAGGAAGGCAGTAGAGAGGGAATTAGTAAAGGAGGGAGAAAAAATATATAGCATATCATAAAATTATAAGTACCATGTTGAGAAAGAAAGGTAGGAAAAATGAATAGAGAGTATTATTGGTGTGCAGGGTGACCAGGAATTCTTCTTTCTTAAGATGAATTCTGAGCAGAAAAAGAAGTGAAAAATCATTTAACTATGAGAAGGATAAGTGTTCAGGTCATAGGAAACCATGCATGCCCTGAGCAAATGATGAGTGTGTTTAAAAGAGCACCAAAGAGATCAACATGCTTGGAATCCTGTGTGCCAAGATCCAGATGAGAAGGAACAAGTTTAAAGTTGTTGTTGTTGTTGTTATGTACCATCAAGTCGCTTGTGACTACATAACAACCCTATGTAAAACAGCTCTAAACGCCGTTCTATTCAGTGCCAACCCAGCCATCTCAAACGCATTTATTCCCACCACTCCAGTCACAGACAATCCATCTCATCGAAGGTCTTCCTCTCCTTCGCCGCCCCTCCACCTTGCC
>NW_006399760.1:31574130-31589482 GCF_000299155.1 Elephantulus edwardii
AATCACACTGCCTCTGACACACTCATCCCAATTACCCCAGTCACTGAATCAGTCTACCTCATACAGGGTCTTCCCCTCCTACGCCGTCCCTCTACCCTCCCAAGCATGATGTCCTTCTCCAAGGACTGGTCCCTCCTTACAACATGTCCATAGTATATCAGACAAAGCCCCAGAATCCTTGCCTCCAAGAAGCACCCTAGTCTAATCCTCTCCAGGATGAATCTGTTTGTTTTCTTGCCAGTCCATGGTACATTCAATACTCTTTTCCAGCACCACAGCTCAAAGGCATCAATTCTCCTTCCATCCTTCCTAATCATTGTCCAACTCTCTGATGCATAACAAGTGATTAGGTGCATTAAAACCATCTAGTTAACTGAAAAATGTTCAACTATTGCACATCAGAGCTCCCCGAGGGAGCTGCTAAATTGCTCTGTAAATTGTAGAAGGACCTTAAATTAACTTTTCTTTCTATGGCTGTTACTTGGAGCTGGTGACATGCTAAAGTCAATTGTATGCATCTCTTTCCAACTTTGCATTCAATGAATTCACTTTGGAAGTTTGAAATCTGCCTTGGTGGGAGTATTTATACCATGGTTGTTGTTAGTTGCCATGGAGCTGGCTCAGACTTCTTGAACACCTTATGTGTAACAGAACGGCCATGAAAATTAGGGAACATGACAAACAAGAGCTTTTTTCTTTCTGTTCTGAGAGTGTATTACAAGGCATGTATCTGCACACCACTGCCAGCAGTGTTTTCTTTCAGAAGTCTATCAAGTAACACAGGCCTGGTGCATAGAGTCTTGCGGCATTGATGAGAAATTTTAATGTAAGGGAGTCAATTCTAAGTTAGCTGGGTCAAATTGGACACTGAGAAAGTCATCTCTGCTTGTTGTGTTGTTGTTGAGTGCCATCGAGTCGTAGGCGACTCATAGAGACCCTACGAACGAAAGTCCTCGACGCTTGCATGCGTGACTTTCATTCTTTCTCCAGGTTCATAGGGTTTCCAGAAGCAAGCTGTTTACAGAAGTGGATGCCACTCCTACTTCCAAGCTAGTTTTAACCAGGGAGCGCTACCAAACACTGTCCACCATGGGTAACCGTTATTGGATTTGACACATCAGTGTCACAGTGTACAGCTTCACAGAGACCACAGTTACCTCTGTACAACAAGTAGACACACCAGGGCTATATGACCTAGAATGTTTGACCAAATCCAACTTAAAACAGGCCGTAGGGCCATGGATTAGAGTCTCTGCTTAAGTCTCATTTTATGCAGGAACCCAAACTTCTGTTACCTAAAAAACACAGTCATGCTGGCTGCCACCAAATAAACCAGTCTTGGACACAGAGGTCACAGTGGAAAGAGCAGATATTTTATTGAAACTGCTTGTAAGAGTCAGGGGATATGAGTTTCCCAAATCCACATCTCCCTTGTTAGATAGAGACCTACACGGGAGATGCAGACAATAAGTGAGAAGTCCCATAATATCTTCTCTTGTGAAAATGTCGAGGTCTGGTGAGAATTTTGGGCAAGTAAATCCAGCCTTGCCAAGGACTCAAGACAGCCATCATCATTCAATGTTTTAATGATTTCCGGGTAGGAAAAGTGAAAGCTACAAATAATGAGTTCTTTAATTTACTGAGCAACTGGGTAAAAAATCTTGAAATGTCAGGAAGTCAGTCAACTACTTCCATGAGGTTCAATAAAATGAGAAAAGCAGTTCTTCCTTTGTTATTGTTAGGTATTGAGGAGTTGAGTACAACTCCTCACAACCCTATAAACAACAGATCTGAACATTGTTCTAGCCTGTGCCATCTGCATTTCTGACACACTTGAGCCCACTGCAGCAGTCACTGTGTCAATTCATCCCATTGGAAGGGGCGGGGGGTGTCTTCTTTTCCACTGACCCTCCACCTTTCCAGGCATAATATCCTTCTCCAAGGAATAACCTCTCCTAACAACATGCGCAAAATGCCTAAGGGTTATTTTCTTCCCTTAAGATAGAATTTTATTTCTAATTAAAACATACTTTGCTTTTTAAGGATAAGGACCTTTGGGGACTCTTCTGCCCAAGCTGGTTTGTAGCCAAACTCCTCAACCCATTTTTTTTTTCTGAGAGGGTTGGGGTAGGATGGGTGGTGATAGTAGAAGAGTGGAATCCTTAATTAACAACTCTAAGAATTTGTTAAAGGACTTTAAAAATCATTTGGCCTCGTAGTCCAACTGATGATCCACAGAGACTAAGTAACAAAGGTCTCAAGGTTGATCAACGGCTGTGTTATCCAGCTCCATATCTAGAACTTTCCCCAGCTCTATCTGAATAATTCTGAAGTCATTTGTCTAGTGGACAGAAAGTTATGCTCCCAAGCCCAAGGTGGGTGATTTTGATCTGCGAGACTCAAGTCTGGTTTAAATTATTTTATTTTAATTTTTTTTTTGTCAAACATTCTTCTATGTGGTATAGCACTGGTCTGTGCATTGCTGTACAGAGGTAACTCATGGTTGCTGTGATGCTGAACACTGTGACACTGATGTGCCAAATCCGATAATGGTTAACCATGGTGTTTGGTGGAGTTTCCCCGATTAAAACAAGCTTGGAAGCAGGAGTGGCATCCACTTCCGAAATGGCTTGCCTCCAGAAACCCTATGAAGAGTGCTCAGGTCTTTTGTTCATAGGGTCGCTATGAGTCATCTACAACTCGACGCCACTTAACAACAACAACAAATGCGCAAAGTATATGAAACAAAACTTTGTCATATTTGCCTCCAAGGAGTTTTCGTTTTCCTCCTAGTTTAGTTTATTATAAGAAGTTGTTATTATATACTATTGAGTCAGAACCAACTCCTAGCTAACCCTCAGCTGCGTTTTCAGAGAGTAAATCATACATAAAGAGATTGTCACTGTGCACTTTTGGACTGGCAGCACAACTTCTTACCACCAAGTCAGCAGAGTCAGTAACTATTAGTTGAGGAATTAGTTTCCTATCTCCATCTGTTGGCTACAAATTACAGTTTTCCTTACCTAATGGAGTTGGATAAAAGATGTCAAAGGCATCTTGGGAAAATAAAATGTAGTATTATAATGAAATGTGCCAAGAGTTGGAATCAGAAAATCAAAAGGGCTGAACTCGCTCCGCATTTCTTAAGCTGAAGGAATTGAAAAACAAATTCAAGCCACGAGTTACAGTTCTTAAGGATACTTAAAAGAAGATTGAAGGATCATACAGAGTCACTGCACTAGAAGGAATTGGACGACACAGAAGAATTTACTGAAACAACATATGAGCAAGAGGTCTGTGGTGATGAAGGAAGAAGTCCAAGCTGTTCTAAAAGAATTGGCAAAAAACAAGGCTCCAGGAATTGAAGGCATACCAATTAATATAGTTCAACAAACAGACACTGCCCTGAATGCACTCACTAAGTTGTGCCAAGAAATCTGGAGGACAACCACCTGGCCAGCTGACTGCAAGAGGTTGTTGTACATAGGGTCGCTATGAGTCACAAGCAGCTCAAAGGTACATAACAATAACAACAACAATGGCCATGTTAAATCCTACTTTTGTTATAGGATTGTTGTTTGTTTTTATGTACCTTTGAGTCAATTATGACTCATAGGGACTTTATGTGCAACACCTCTGGACCTTCTTCTATCCTGAGCCAACCTCATTGTCTCTGACACACCCACCTCCTTTACCTCAGTCACTGAGTCAGCCCATCTCATCTAAGGTCTTTCTCTCTTGTGCTGTCTCTCCAACCCTCCCAAGCATGATGTCCCTCTCCAAGAACTGGTCCCTTTTTGCAACATGCCGAAAGTATGTCAGACAAAGATTTGAAATATTTTCCTCCAAGGAGCAGCTTGATATCATTCTCTCCAGGATAAATGTGTTCTCCTAGCCATCCATGACATATTCAATACTCCTCTCTAGCATGACAACTCAAAGGCATCAATTCTTCTATCACCCTTATTCATTGTCCAGCTTTCTGATGTATAGTAAGTAATTGTGAAAACTATGGCCTGAATCAGGCACACCTTAGTCTCCAGAATGACATCATTGCTCTTTAGTATTCTGGAGATGTCCCTGACAACAGATTTTCCCAATGTAATTCATCTTTTGATTTCTTGGCTGCTGGTACCAAGAATATTAATTGTGGAGCCAAGCAATGTGAGGCTGTCAACATTCTCAGTCTCTTTTACATCTATCATGATGCTACCATTCAGCCTAGTAATGAGAATCTTTGTTTTTCTGATGTTGAGCTTCTATCCATATTGAAGGCCACAGTTCTTGACCTTCTTCAGCAAATGCCTCAGATCCTCCTCAGTTTCAGCAAACAAGCTTATGTCATCTGCATAACACAGATGGTTGAGGATACTTCTTCCAATCCTGAAGTCATAGTCTTCCTCATAGAGTGCAGCCTCCAGGAGGATCTGTTCCAAAATAGATTGAAACAATATGGAGATAAGATGCATCCCTGGCATACACGTTTCATGATTTTGTTTCCTTGCTCTATTCTGATGTCTGCCTCCTGGTCCAAATATAGGTAATAGGGTTGTTGTTGTTGTTAAGTGCCATTGAGTCTCAGGTTACTCAAAGTGACCCTATGAAGGAGAGTCCTCAACGACTGTGTCTTTCATCCTTTCTCCAGGTTCATAGGGTTTCCGGAGGCAAGGTATTACAGAAGTGGATGCCACTCCTGCTTCCTAGCTTCCACACTGTCCGCATTGGATATCCAATCACTAACACATTTGACACATCAGTGTCACAGTGCTCAGCCTCACAGCAATCACAAATTACCACTGTGTGGGAAGTGGACACACCAGGACTATACGACCTAGAGGAATGTTTGAACAAAAACAATGAAAGACATGCCAGAGGACCACGGATTAAAAGTCACCCACCTTCAGCTTGGTAGCATCACTTTCTGTCCACCGGGCCAGCTGATCTCTCTCTATGTTGATGTTATTGTTGTTAAGTGCCATCGAGTTGCAGGCGACTCATAGCAACCCTAAGAAGGAGAGACCTCAACTCTTGGGTGTGTTTCATCCTCTCTCCAGGTTCATAGGGTTTCCGGAGGCAAGCTATTACGGAAGTGGTAGCTCCTGCTTCCAAGCTAATAGGGTAGCTATTTAAATAATATTTAAATAATTTCTTTAAAAAAAGAAACCAGTTTCCCAACTTGTTGTTGTTAGGTGCCATCTAGTTGATCACACTCATAGCTACCTTATAAATAGCAGACTTGAACTTTACCCTATCTTGCACCATCCTCGCTATCTCTGATATGTTGTTGTTGTTGATTGCCTTTGAGTTGAGCATGACTCATAGCAACCCTATGAACAAAAGGCCTAAAGCCCCTTTACAACTATTGCCATTTATCAAAGTTCATAGAGTTTCCAGAAGCATGTTATTTAGGAAGTGGATGCCACTCCTGCTTTCAAAGCACTGATATACTTGATCCAATTGCTACAGATAATAGTGTTAATCCTTCTCGTTGAATGTATCCCCCTCCTTCTCTGACCCTCCACTCTTCCAAGCATGATGTCCTTTTCTAAGGACTGACTCCTTGGAACAATATGGCCGAATTATATAAAATGAAGTTTAATCATCCTGACTTCTAAGGAGCTGCACTTTCCCCAAGACATGTATGATTATATTTTTTGGCAGTCCATGAGATATCCCGTTCTCTTCTCTAACATTACATCTCAGTATTAGAAAATGTCAGATTTTTCCACTACATTATAATCTCTTATGCTTATTTTGAACTAAAATCAACTAAAGTTGAATGGCATATGGTTCCTTCTGTTAAGGGTTCATTAAATCCAAAAGAGTTCTTTTCCTTTTTGTGTGTGGGCCTCAGGTTCTTCTAGGATATGAGGTTTTCAGAATGAAGAAAACAAGGATAGCAATCCCAGAGAGTCACTACTTTACATTCACAATTTCTGAGCCCTTTATTGCTTACTCTACTGCTGCTCCCCTTCTGGGTTTCCCACTGTTTTACATTACACTCTGACCCTTGTTGTATCTCTTTTAAAAAATTTCTTGCCTCTTCTCTCTTCATTTCTTCCCTTAAATTCTTTCCTCCTGCTTCTCTTTCTGCCTGAAATAAAGATCTGTGCATGACTAACTGTCATGTATACCATTTCTTGTCAATTTCAAAGGAGAATGATGTAGTGTGAAGAAAGGTTAATGGTTCAAATCTACCACCTGCTCCATGGGAGAAAGATGAACACTCTCCTGTGAAGATTTCTTGATATTGAGATATAATCCACATTGAAAGCTACAGTCTTTTATCCTTTCCCATAAGTCCTTCAAGTAACTTCTGCACTTTCAGCTAACCAAGTTGTGTCATTTGCACAATATCACCCCTGGTCTGTCAGTTTGTTGTACTGTGGTGGCTTATGTGTTGCTTAATGCTGGAAGTTATGACACCAGTGTTTAAATACCAGCAGTGTGACCCATAGTGTCCAGGTTTCTGCATAGTTTCCAGCCAGAAAAGCAGGACTGGCCATCCAGGCCTGTGAAACCCTAAGAATAACAGATATATTGTTGGGTATAGTGCTGGAAGATAAATCCCTCAAATGGGAAGGCACTCAGGGAACTCAATTAGGGAAGAGTTACCTTCTCATGGTAGAATCTATTGTAATGAAGATCTGCTTATGTGGCAAGACATAAAATGAGGAGAAACCGCTGAAAATATCCATTGATAGATAACTGAAACATGAAATGTATGAATATTAATCTAAGAAAAATGGACATTGTAAAAAAATAAAAAGGAAATCATAAAGATTGACATCCTAGACATCTGTAGGTGAGATGGAGTAGTACCAGCCAGTTTGAATCAGATAATCATTTGACCTTCAGTACTTTGGAGAGGCCCCTAATAGCAGACTTTCCCATTGCAATGTTGTTGTTGTTGTTTAATGCCGTTGAGTCGTAGACGACTCATAGCGACCCTATGAATGAACAGCCCGTACATTGTTAGTACATAGAGTTTCCAGAGGCAAGCCATTTTGGGAGTGGATGCCGCTCCTGCTTCCAGGCTTGATTTAGTCGGGAAGCTCCAGCCAACACTGTCCACCATGGGTGCCCATTACCACGATTGGCACATCACTGTCACAGGCTTCAGCATCACAGCAACCACGAGGTACCTCTGTACAGCAACACACAGACCAGTGCTATACCACCTAGAAGAATGTTTGACAGGAAGACAATTTGAACCTAGCCGAGGACCACAGAAGACAATCACCCACCTTCGGCTTGGTAGCACAGCTTCCTTCCACTAGGCCAACGTAGCTCTCTCTTGGTAGTCATCATTATTATTGTTGTTTAATGCCATCGAGTTGTAGACGACTCATAGCAATACATCTTTTAATTTTCTGGCTGTTGGTGCCAAGAATGTAGACTGTGGAGCCAAGCAAACTAAAGCTGTTTATAATCTCAATCTCTTCACCATCCATCCTGATACTGCCAGTTGGCCCAGTGGTGAGAATCTTTGCCTTGATATTGAGCCTCAATCCATATTGAAGGTCATGGTCTTTGCAATCACTTGCTATAAGTCAGAGAGCTGGGCGATGGCTAGGGAGGATAGAAAGAGAATTGATGCCTTTGAGCTGTGGTGTTGGAGAAGAGTATTGAATATACCATGGACTGCTAAGAAAACGAACAGTTTCATCCTATAGAAGGTTAAACCAGCCTGTTCCTTCGAGGCAAGTATTCTGAAGCCTTATCTGACATACTTCAGACATGTCACAAGGAGGGACCAGTCCTTGGAGAAGGACGTCATGCTTGGGAGGGTAGAGGGACAGCACAGGAGAGGAACACCCTCTATGAGATGGATTGATTCAGTTTCTGGGGTGTGGGTACAGACGTGTCAGAGACGGTAAGATTAGTAAGGGATAGAGCAGGGTTTAGGGCTGTTGTACATAGGCTTGCTATGAGTCATAGGTGACTCAGGGACACATAACAATAATAACAACAATCATATGACCTACTGTGTTGCCGATGACAAATTGAAGAGAAATAATGTACATAAGATGCACATAAGTTTTAAACTGGCCTTCCCTCAAGTTTTAATTTTTTAAGTGAATATATATTATCTGTAGGTTAAATGGAGAGTTTTTGTAGCCTAGTAATATGGAGTTTCCAACACAAGTCACATAATTGAAACCCACCAGCTGCTCTGTGGGAGAGAGATGGGAAAACTTCTATGTAATTTGCAACCCCTGTAAACTTGCTGGAGGTTCAATGATGAATTGGTTTTGACTTGATACCACAAAAAAACAGCATGTTTTCAACAGGGAGCTTTGATGGTATAGTCCAGAGTAAGGCATTCACCAAAAAAAAAGAGCATTTAGAGATTTGTCCTCAAGTACATATTGTTAGTAACAGCATAATATCTATATGGAAGGAAGACCTATTACTGTGACAACAATTCAAATATACACACACCATTCATTTAAGCCAAAGGTAAAGAAATGGAATACCTCTATCAAGTTCTGAAATCTGAAATTTATAGCACAATATAATCAAAGTTGCATTACAATAATTGGTGACTGAATGCAAAAGTTTGAAACAAAGAATGGTTGAAAACATGATCTTGTTGACATGCAGTCAAAGTTCACAAAGCAGAATTTCATACCCAAAAAAAGTGACATTCATTGTTAATGTTGTTGTTGTTGACTGCCTTCGAGTCTAGCATGACCCTAGCATAGTGACCCTTGAACAAAAGGCCTGAAGCCTCTCTACAACGATCAACCTTTATCAAAGTTTATAGAGTTTCCAGAGGCATGTTATTTAGGAAGTGGATGCCATATCTGCTACCTTAAAAAAAACCCTATATACTATGGCAATACACATGGACCTTACCTGATACAATACATAAGGATAAAGTTGACCATATTTCTGTAAAGAGACCTTGGAAAAGCACATTATCAGTCAGATTGAGGCCAAGAACCCCACTTGTCTATAAATTGCTTATATATGAGTTTAAATTGAAGATGAAAAATATTAAAATGAGTAAATGAAAGCCAAATACAACCTTGAGTTTATTCAACCTGAATTTAGAAATCAATTCAGGAATAGATTTGAAGTGTTATACACCAAGGACAAAGACCAGATGAGCTGTTGGGTGACATCAGGACATAAAATGTGAAAAGAATGTCACTAAAAAGAAAAGTCAAGATCAAAATGGATGTGAGAAGAGATCTGAAACTTGATCTAGATTGGAGAGAAACAAAAGCAAAAGAAGACATTACAAGAGACCTGAACAGAAGATCACAACGGAAGCTCATGAAGACAAAGCAAAGCATTATAACAAAATATACAAAGATTTAAGTTAGAAAACCAAAAGGGAAAAACACACTTCTCAAACTGAAAGAACCGAAGAATGAATTCAAGCCAAATGGGATTGTTGCAGTCACTGATCTCTTGCATTGAAGGTCTTCCTCCTTTTCATACCATCTAACTTTCCAAGCACGATATTCCCTTTCAAGGTCTGGTCTCTTCTGACATGTCCAATATATGTGAGGCGCAAAGTCTCACCATTTTACCTCTAACAATCCCCTAATTGTATTTTTTCCAAGACAGATTTGCTTGCTATTTTGGGAGCTCAAGTTGTAATTAATACTCTTTGCCAGCACTATATATAATTCAAAGGCTACAATTCTTCTTTGTTCTTCCTTATTCATTGTATAACTTTCATATTCTAAGAAGCAATTTTAAAATATCATAGCTTAAGTTAGTAGTCCTGTAGCTTTTAAATTGGCATTCCCCTTAAGTTTTATTTTTAATGAATATGCTTTATTTCATTTAAAAAATTCTAGGTGGTATAGCACTGGTCTGTGCATTGCTGTACAGAGGTAACTCATGGTTTCTGTGATGCTAAACTCTATGACACTGATGTGCCAAATGTGTTAATGATTACCCCTGGTGGACAGTGTTTGGTGGAGCTCCCGAGTAAAACAAGCTTGGAAGCAGGAGTGGCATCCACTTCTGAAATGGCTTGCCTCCAGAAACTCTATGAAGAGTGCTCAGGTCTTTTGTTCATAGGGTTGCTATGAGTTGTTTATGACTCAATGGCACCTAACAACTACAACAACATGCATTACTTATGCATTAAATGGAAAGCTCTGGAGTTTCACTACTAACCCAAAGGCTGTGTGTGTTTCTCTAACAACTGGAACTCATCAATTGCTCTCCTGGAGAAAGATGGACAATCTCTCCCTGTGTGGTTATGTTGTTGTTGTGAGGTGTGAAAACCCACTGGAGTGTCAGCTGTAAGTTGATTCTGCTATGATGGCATGGAGTCCAAGATTTTCTGAAATCCATTAAATGTGGGAAATACAAAGTCAAATTCAGATCTCCCAGGAGCAGAAATTAAAAAGACAAAGACTTTCCTCCAAGTTGTTGGACTAACTTGAGTTGATATACTAGTTCATATAGCATAGTTCATGATAGTTGGTAGTATATAATGATAATACAGGATATTATTAGTATAGCTGATATACTAGCTCATGTAAAACTTGTAGAAAATTTTTGGTACATGTTACATGACTTATGAGGCCACCAGCTTCTCTGTGGGAGAAGGATGGGCAATCTCCTCTCATGGGATTAACTGTTTCTGAAAAGCCACCAAAGGGTCAGCGATGGGTCATTCTGACTCTTACTGTACACAACAACAACATGTTGTTTTTATGTGCCATCAAGTCAACTGTGACTAATTGTGGCCCTATAAAAACCAGATCAGAACTTGGCCCTATCCAGGGCCATTCACACCATCTTCCAATATACTTGAGCCCATTGTTTCAGTCACCATGTAATTCCATCTTGTTGTGGGTCTTCTGTGCTCTCTACCTTTCTAAGCATGATGTCTTTCAAGGACTTGTCCCTCCTGACAACATGCCCAAAGTATATGAGACAGAGCTTCACCATCTTTGCTTCCAAGGATCACCCTGGCTGTACTTTCTCCAAGACATACTTGTTTGTTCCTTTGTCAGCCCATTCAGTACTCTTCTCCAACATCAAAACTCAAAAGCCCTGGTGGCCTAGTCTGAAGGGAGTTGGCCACTTACTAAAAGGTCACCAAAAAGCAGCTTGAAGGGACAAAGATGGGCAATCTACTCCCTGAGGCTCACAGGTTCAGAAAACCAATGGAGGGTTAACTATGAGTCAGGTCTGATGTGACAACAATGAGATTGAATTTGAAATTTCTAAAGAGCTCTGATGATGTAGTGCATGATGTTTGGAGTGTTGGTAATTTAGAGGTTAGCAGTTCAAATTGACCAACTGCTCTACGGGAGAAAGATGGACCATCTCATCCCGTAAAGATTTAAAGCTTTGGAAATCCAGTGGAGTTTCACTGAGTTGGAATTGGCTCATAGGTTATTGTTATATCTATTATAAAAATTTTAAGATAAGACTCTAAAGCAGGGGCTTTGATAATGATGGAGGTTAGGTGAGAGAGGATGGGGACAGGGGAGCAAGGCTGGCTTGTGTAGAGCTCCCGTGTAGAGCTCGGTGACCACACCTGGAGAAAGAGACAGCATGGAACATGCCACAACACACTGAGGGCATCTTTGTATCTTTGCAAGGTTTTCATCTTTGAAGGCAGAAGCTGGACTCTTCATTTGATGTTTCCTGAAAAAACTACTTTTAGTTTGGTTCTCAATAAATTATTAGTACAAGAAAGAAAAGAATATAAGCAAGTGGGAACACTTAAAACTGATTTGATAGAAGAATGTTGGGAAGAGCATGACCAAGTCCAGAAGGGAAGGCCTGGGACCCAGAGGTGGGAAGTGAACACCTCTGAGAGCAAAGAATACATGGCCCACAATCTCTCAGTCTTCACAATTTTGGGACAATTGTATCAATCGTATTTACTGTCTACTTGTCTGCAAAATCAACTTCTTTATTAACATAAAAATCACATTTTCACAATACTCAGTCTGTTAGACCATCAATCACTATTTTCCAAATGAAAAGAAAAAAGAAAGAAGAGCAACCCAAAGTCGTTGTCATTTAGGCAGAACCAACTCCTGGCTGACCCTTTAACCAGTTTTCAGGTTATAAATCACACAGGAAGAGACTGGTTCTCTTCCTCAGGGTGGGGGGGAAACTACCAGAGAGGGGATTAGCAGTGAAACTCCCTGTGGACTATGCTACCAGAGCTCATCAGGAGACGCTAGATTATTTAAATAAGGATCTGTTTACCTTTTGGAAAGGAAGAAACAAAAGGGCTTACAGAAACAAAAAGAGCACAACAACTTTCATCTACCTCTCTTCTCTGCCCTTCTTGTCCGATTCTTGATTGACAGAGAGGATAGGCAAAGCCATCACAAGCTGGCATATCACACTGTCAGAGGAGACAGTGAGACCAGGGTGAGGCCTTTTGGAACAATCAGTGCGCCTGGGAACCTGGCCCATTGGTGTTGAAAGGCTATTTTTCCTCAAGATAAATGCTTTTGCCCAACACTGTTGCAACTTTCATCCAATACACACTGTCCTATGGTGTGAACTCCTCCCCACTCTGCCAATGCTGCAAATGTCCCCTCTGGAGCCAGTGCTTGTTTACCAGACATGGAGGCAGGGGGCAAATGATCCCAAGTGCTGAGGACATAATCCCTAAGCTTGGTTCCTTAGCTCATTGGCCTCACAAACCTTACATACGCCACAGCATTAGTTACTTCCACTGCCCAATTCACCCAGTCTCTCTCTTTGTAGGAGAAGATAGAGTTTAGAAAGAATTTTTCTAACCCAGAAGTTTTCTCTCTAACCTGTGGGAGGTGAGATTGGGAGTTTCCTGGTATGAATGACTTAAAGAATGAAAAGTATCCTAAGACTCTTCCTCAGTAACCCATGTGAGTCCTAAACCAGTGCTTCTCAAACTTTTGCACCTATGTCCTCCTCGCTTAGAGTTTCCAGTCCTGTTGATCTGGAACGTAGCCTGCTAACTTGCATTTCTAATGATTTCCCAATCAATAATGGTCTTTTGGTCCCAGGAATATATTTTGCCCTAAACACAAGCCCTGAAGTATCAACTAAAAGTCTAAAAAATAAACAAACAAATTCACTTAGCAGCAGAGAGGGGGAAAAAAAAACATTAAAAAAAAATTTAAGAATTTAAAACCATACTTTCTGGAGGCAAAGATGAATTATAATTGTATGGAGAGAGTGTCAGAATGGTCAGAGGGGAATTCCAGGCCATATGGAACCCATTTTATACTTATTATCTGATTTTTCTAAGATGACACAGCAAGAACTGGATTTTCCCTCCTGTCAGAAGTGAAGGTGGTGGGGGTAGGGCAAAAGATAGAGGAATGGAACAAATAGTTTCCAAGACACTGGACATCCAGAAATACAGGACAGTTGACACCTGAAAGGTGGAAAGAAATAGTTTGAGCTAAACTAGATCTTAAAAACAAGAATCACCAAGACTAAATTGTTCCCAATACTGTATCAAAGAGCAAAGGTTAGCAACAGAAATGTATTTTCTTTGGATTATGCAATAAACAAGATAAGTTTGAATTTCTTTTATAATCTTTGGCCTACTCACAAGAAGCTGCGCTTCAATCTAGAAGGTATGTGGTTCAAGGACACCAGCTGTTCCTTGGGAGAAGGATGGATAATCTCCTCCTGTGCAATTAACTGCCTCTGAAAACCTGCTGAAGGGTCAGAACCAACCCAGGTTCTGACTCTATGGTACACAACGAAACAACAGGAGATAATTTAACATTTATCACCATGCTTCTAAGTATGGTGGGCATCTATTTCTCTCTCAATCTTACAACAGTCATCTACAGAATTAAAGGCTCTTTTCAAATTTACCCTCTCTAATGGAGATAGAGGATGTCTTCAAACTTACTCTTTCCAATGAAAATAATGTTCCCAGTAAGTGAGATAAGCACAAGGACACCTATCAACCAGTAAAGCTCTAGTGGCCAAGTGGTAAGAAGCTGCACTGCAATCTCAAAGCCATGTGGTTCAAATGTACCAGCTGCACTGCAGGAGGATGGGCGATCTCCTCTCATGTGATTAATTGCCTCTGGAGGGTCGGCTTTGGTTTGTTTCTGACTTGAGGTACTCAATAACAACCAACCGTGAATAATTTTAGAAAGAATTAGTAAATGAGTAAGAATAAGTTCATGCTTACCTACCTGACTGGTTACTCTGCACTGTGTATATTATACACAAAAATTTACTTCTGGTTTCACACTTAGCTTTTTCCTTCCTCTTATGTTCTAACAAAAAGATGCTTATGATAGAGAACACATAATTGTCACATTGTGTACCCATTCCAAAAAAGAGTGCAGGGAAATTATTGAACAATGTAATTAATATCATATGTAAGTAAAATCTTGAAGATTATTTAAAAATGGTTAACAGTAAGTTCATCAATGGAGAATTGCCAGATATTCAAGCTGAGTTTAAAAGAAGTTGTGAAAAAAAAAATAAAAGAAGTCGTGGTACCAGAGATAGTACTGCTGACATCAGCTAGATCTCGGTTGAAAGCAGACAATAACAGAAAGATGTTTAATTGTGTTTTATTGGCTGTGCAAAGGAATTTGACTGTATGGATCATAACAAATTATGGATAACATTGAGAAGAAAGGAAATCCCAGAACAACTAATTGTTTTCAGGAGAAGCTCATACATAGACCAAGTGTCCATACAGAGCACGAGAACGATGCTTGGTGCAAAGTCAGAAAGGTGTGCATCAATCTGAGCAAATTATTCCAATAGCTGGATTCTATGAAGAATGTGGCATCAGGATCAGAGGAAGACTTATCAAGACCATGATATGGTTAAGATGTGTCAAGCAGATTGACACAATCTTTCTTACAGACTTGAAACACTTATTGTGGAAGATCAAAGGCTAGTAGTCTTCAATGTTGAGTCTTACAACTCAACATCAAGAAAACAAAAATCTTCACCACTGGACCAATAAGCAACATAGTGGATAGAGAACAAAATTGAAGTTGTCAACTATTTCATTTCACTTGGATCCACAATCAGTACCCATGGTAACATCAAGAGAAAGGTGCTGCATCAAGAAAATCTGCCCTCAAGGACCAACCCAAAGTGCTCAAGAGTAAGGATAACAGTTTTAAGACTAAGATATACTTGATACAAGCCATTGTATTTCTAATTGCTTATTATGTATCTGAAAGTTGGACAATGAATAAGGATAGTTGAGGAAGAAGCAATGCCTTTGAATTGCAGTGATGGTGAAGAGTATTGAATATACCATGGACTGCCAAAAGATCAATGGCTTCATGTGATTTATGAAGCAATTCTTAATTACAGACACACACACACCCCCACACGTGGGGGGGATGCTGTGTAATGTGTAATATATATA
>NW_006399760.1:31589582-31613100 GCF_000299155.1 Elephantulus edwardii
ATAAAACTTTGGTGGTGTAGTCTGTAAGTTGTGTTACTAATCCAAAGACAATTCCTTTTTTATTAATCATTTCTTAATTACAGATACACATACACACACACACACACAGGCAGGGGGATGTCTGGAGAAAGAAAGCATTGTTGTTGTTGTTGTTGTTGTGTACCATCAAGCTGGAACTGACCCCATAGCTGATCTTCCAGCAGGTTTTCAGAGGCACTAAATCACACAAGAGGAGGGGCCCATCTCTGGCCTATGGTGAAGCTGAAGGATTTCAAACATGTGCCTTCAGGGTGGTGGCACAGCTCCACATAATACTAATTCAAGGGTAGTAGCACTCCCAGTCTTACCCTGTCTCACAGCAAAGGAAGAAAAGTGGATGATCCCTAATATTGAGCAAGTGAAAATGTGTCCCTCTTCCAAAGCATTTGTTTTCTTCCCGTGTATTGAACTGGCTTGCTTCTAAGGTTGATCCAGTTAAGTAGATTTACAAATTACATACTTTTATCCAAATTAACTCTTAAAAAATGACAAGTGTGTTAAGATAATTTCCTGAAAGGAAACTAGAGGTTACACTTAATGTTCATAATGAAAAGCAAACGTGAATAAGAACATGGCAGAGTTGACCCTTTCAGTATTCTTAATGTAAGCTCTGCGTCACCACACTGCCTGTTAAATCAATGAATACCAGATATAATTAAATACATTAGCAAAAGTGGGGGGAAGGGAGTAATTTAGAGGGAGGATGGATTGCTAAGAATGGAGCTCTGGTGGAGTAGTTGGTAGCGAATGTGCTGATAACGCAGAGGTTGTGCCTTTCTGGAGGCTCAAATCCACCAGCAACTCTGAGGGAGAAAGATGGACAATCTCCTGCTGAGCAATTTGCAGCCTCTGAAAATCTGCTGGAGGGTCAGTGATGAATCACTTCTGACACCATGACAATGATTTTTGACTTTGTCATTATTCGAAAACATTAAATAATGTAGATTTTAAAAAATTAGCCAGGTATACCACATCCTGTATAAAAATAATAGGCATTCCAGATAGAATTGTGTGGGCAAAGACAATATTTTAAAAATTCTGTTGTGGAAAAAAAATGTCACAAGGACTAAAAAAGCAGAATATGTAAGATTTCTCAGCATCAACGTGAAAAGCTGGATGCACTAATGCTCTCAAAATTCTGAGAGAAACCTTAAATAGAATTCTATACTCAACCAAACTCTTAATTTGTGTGAAGGTAGGATAAACATTTTCAGACTTGAAAGATCTCCAAAAATTTACTCTTTCTTGGGAAGATATTGGATGATACACTTCAACAAGGAAGCAAATGCTAAGGGAGATACTTGTAACCAGAATTTCTATCCAAGAATAAGCCAAAGGGAAGTCACAGGATAGTTATAAAGGTAGATTCCAGGTCGGCGGTAAGAGATCTAACAGCAACCAGTCCAGCTTCAAACAAGAAGACAACGGGTTTATTATCAATGGGCTAATACTGGTAGGTAGATTATCTTGGGTGAGTGGACTGAGGGCTGAGACAGATCCTGGCAGTGTTTGGTTAGCAAGCAACAGTACACTGAAAACTACAGAGCTCTAGTAAATCAGTAGTAAGCAGTTGTACTGCCAGCTCAACAGCATGGACTTTGAATCCACCAGCTGCTCCTTAGGAGAACAAATGGGCACTTTCCTCCCCTGTGACTTACTGTCTCTAAAAAAGGGATCAGCTACAAGGCAATCCCAACTCAACGGTACATAACAACAACACTGGAAACCACTGGAAATGAAAAAAGAGGAAAATCATTGACTTGCAAAAAACCAAAAAGATTTATGCGTAAGGAAATGTTATCATTGCAGAATAACATTTACTCAATATAAATTAAAAATTGCACTGGGTATTGACTTGACCCCAAATTATAATAAACTATGAAGGCCCTCTATGAGATGGATTGATTCAGTGACTGGGATAATTGGGATGAGTGTGTAGAAGACAGTGCGATTGGCACAGGACAGAGCGGAGTTTAGGGCTGTTGTACATAGGGTCGCTATGAGTCTCAGGCGACTCGACGGCACATAACAACAACAACAACAACATATGAGGGAAAAGGGAGCTCTAACGGCTTAATGGTAAGGAATTGCACTGTCATCTCAAAGATAATGCAGTTTGAATCCACAAGCCAGCCACTCTGTGGGAGAAAGATGGACAATTCCCTCTTGTATGATTTACTACATCTGTAAACCTGCTGGAGGGTCAGCTAAAGGTCAGTTCCAACTTGTGGGGTACACACCACAACACTATCATGAGAAGAGGAGTTTTTATCTTTGGCTCACTGTTTTTCCACCATCTGGTACAGAGGCACTCAGTATCTGTTGAGTCCATGAATGAATATAAAGAAAGAAGCCATGTATGTGTGGGATGAAGGTGAGGAGAAACTTTAAGTGCTAAATTTGCATCTTCAACAGTTATGTGCGTAACATCAGAGGGATTCTGACTCCTAACATCATCCAGGACAGTGTAACATTGCCAAACAGGGTCTTCTAGAAGGCTCCAAGTATTTACAGAAGCAGACTGCCACATCTTTCTCCTGAGGTTCTGGTGGATTTGAACCGTGTTCCTTTCACTTAGCGGCTGAGGGCTTACTATTTCTGCCAGTGGTGATTTTTTTCTTTCATAGTAGGGAGTTGATAAGATAATGTCTACAACCAATAAAGCAGAAAATAGAAGGGTAATTAAGTTATTTAGAAAAACAAAGACAAAACCCAGAGAAAACCATTTAAAAGTAGAAAGTGACTGCTATGGGAAATGGAAGTGAGAAAGCCAGAGTGTTACTGCTTTTTATTATAAACCATGTAGAATGGTTTCATTTTGTAGACAAGGACCTGTGTAACTTAGAAAAAATTATTAAAGTAAAAAATTCACTGTAATTGCTAGTCACCCACTGAGTTGCTTAATAACTGGCAGAATGGTCTGACCTCTCAGACCAGCACAACATTGCCATTCTTTTCATTCCATAATATCTTCTGTTTATAGGAAGGTAGAAAACACAGAAAATAGAATAATACAATTCTGAGTAGCACCACTCAAATATAGACCTGTTAAGTATTTTGGCTTAACTCCTTCCAGCCCTTTTCCTAGGCATTGTTTCAACAACTGAGTTCATACCTAACATGTAAATTCGTATCCACTTCTAAATTTGTACTCATTTCTAAAAGTGTAGAAATTGAACAAGAAAAGATCATACGCTGAAAAAAGGCAACCTCTTTCTACTCCCAGAGCAGTGATTCAGAATGCACATCCTACAGAAAAGAAGCCAATGACATCATATTCATGTAAAAAGCAAGCAGGAAAATGTATAATTCCTTTTAACAGGAAACAACAGAGAGACTCATAGCTCTGGGATCCATTCGATTGGGTTTAAATATCAGTCTGTTTCAGTTATAGATGGGTAGTATAACCATGAGCCTATTCCTCAACTTGTCCAGTAAAAATTATAACAGTTGGCACAGGACATTCAGATGTATTGTTCATAGGGTCATTACGAATTGTACTCTAGAGCACATAACAAACAGCAGTGCCTATCAGGGAGCCCTGGTAGCCTAGTGGGTAGAGAAATGTGCTGCTACCTAAAGGTGGTGGTGCCTCTCTAGGGGTTTGGAACCATCAGTGGCTGTGGGAGAAAGATGGGGAATCTCTTCCCATGACGTACAGCCTCTGAAAAGCCACTGCAGAATCAGCTACCAGTAGGTTCTCCTCAACGGCAATGAGATTTTGTGGGAAGATTTTTTTGGTGTGTGGCATTTGTTTTTTGTTTTAGTGCCTATCATTTCCAGTCTATGCCAGGAAATTTGGAAGACATCTGCTTGGCCAACTGACCATATTTGTTTTCATTCCCAAGAAAGATGATCCAACAGAATGTGGAAATTATAGAACAGTATCATTAATTTGCATGCAAGCAAAACATTGCTGAAGATCATCCAAAAAAAGGCGGAACAGCACATTGACAATAAACTTCCAAAATTCTATTGGGGTTTGGAAGAGGCAACGGTACTGCTGTCAAATGGATCTTGACTCAAAGCAGACAATATCAAAAGAATGACTAATTATGTTTTATTGACCATGCAAAAACATTTGACTGTGTGGATCATAACAAACTATAGCCAACATTGAAAGAATGAGAATCCCAGAAGACTTAATTGTGCTCATGAGAAATTATACCTAAACACTGTTGTCTAAACTGGGAAAAAATTAAAAAAAAATTAAACTGCCTTAAAAATCAGCAAGAATATGTGTCAAGGTTGTATCTTTTCTCCATACCTATTCGATTTGCATGCTGGTAAAATAATTCATGAAGCTGGACTCTATGAAGAGGAACATGGCATCAAGATCAGAGGATTATCAATAACCTGCCTCATGCAGATGACACAACATTGCATGCTGAAAGTGAGGAAAACTTCAAACACTTGGTGCAGAAGATCAAAACTAGACTTCAATGTGGATTACATCTCAACAAGAAAACAAAGTTCTTCACCACAGGACCAATAGGCAGGGTAACAAAAGATGGAAAAGGATTGAAATTGTCAATGATTTCATCTTGCTTGGATCAACAACCCTTGGTACCAGTTGTCAGGAGATCAGGAGAAGCATTGAATTGTGCAAGTCTGCTATCAGAGACCTCTCCAAAATACTGAAGAGCAATGATGTCAATTTGAAGACTAAGGGGTGTCTGATTCAGTCTTTTCAATCACTTGCAATACACATCTGAGAGCTGGACAATAAGGATGACAAAAGAAAAAAATGATGCCTTTGAGATGTGGCGATGAAGAATATCCCACGGGCTGCCAAAAAACAGATATGTCTTGGAGAAAGTGCAGCCAGAGTGTTCCCTGGAGGCACAGATGGCAAAGCTTCATCTCACATACTTTGGGTGTTTTACTAGGAGAGGCTATTCCTTGAAAAGTGTCCTCATGCTTGGAAAGATGGAGGATCAGAAAAAGATAGGAAGACACCCCCCCCCGCCCCAAAGAGATGGATTGATACACTGGCTTCAGGAATGGGCTCAAGTATGTCAGAGATAATGAGGATGGCACAAGATAGGACAGGGTTCAGGTCTGTTGTTCATAGGGCTGCTATGAGTCAAATTCTACTCAATAGCACTTAACAACAACATTCATTTCTATGAAGAGTCACAAAAAAAGCTTGAAAAGAGTGGCCACAGTGCCTAATATATTACAATGCGGGATGAAGGAAGAGCTGTAATGAAACTAGACAAATAGGGTTATCAATTTAAGAGCAAAAAGGGAGGGAAGCCTTAAGGAGGGATGTGTGGCCACAGGGTTGAGTTTGTGAAGAAGAGGAAGGGAATGGGAAAAGGATATAGAGAATGAGAGCTAGTAAGAAGAATGCAAAGAATCTGGTTAATGGGCCTCAGCCCTACAGACATTTCCACTTGGCTGTTTCGCAAGCATCCACAAAGTTTTAAAGCATCTATATTTACATTGCTAATCTGTATTGCCCATCCTCTATAAACACACAAAACCCATTCCCTCTTCTTTACTTCAGCCAGAGGCACCAACATATACCCACTGCCTTAAGCCATAAAATACTCATGTTCTCTATTTTCCTTTATCTCCTCCTCCATTCTGGCCAAACAAAAAGCCTTCTCCAAACAACAACTACAAATAAGAGCTAAGAAAAAAAAAAATTATAAAACTTTTCTGGATTTACTTCCAAAATATTTCATACTCATGGCTTTACTTCCAGGTATGTTTTTGCCAATCTGGTCCAGTCCACCATCACTTTTCATCCTATCCCCAAGTTTCCGTTCATGGTCTCCAGTAACATTTAATCTAGACCTACTGGTCGCAGTGAACGGAGTACGTTGATCTCCTACTTATTACACATCAACAGTTCTACCCAAATTATTGCCTGCAGTCTCAGCTCAGCTGCATCTCTTCTCACTTACCTGCAGCTGCTTAGCTGTCTTTTCCAGTCTTTGAGTGCACCCTGCTAGCCTGGGGAACCCTGTCCTCAGATGGTCCTTCACAAAGACAACTGACAGATCACCATCTCTTTCAGAGCGTGGCTAAGTGTACCCTACTTCTCTGAGAGGCTTTCTCAGACCACACTATCTAAAGAAACCCTCTTCCCACACCTCACCTGGTTTATTCCTACTTTGTACAATTTAACCTTCCCCAGTTCTTGATCATATGTTGTTTCATGAAATCCTTCTGTGTCAGCCAATTCCTTTTTGGTATAGTGGCCCTGTATACTTCTTCCGTCTTCTTTCTATGCTTTCTGGATCATTCCTGGATGCCTTCAGTATCCTTACATATTGCAACTGAAGGCTTGAATTTTTCAGTTCCTTCAGTTTAAGAAAAGCAGAGCTAGTTCTTGCCTTTTGATTTTCTGACTCCAGCTCCTTGCACATTTCATTATAATACTTGCTTTGTCTTCCTGCACTGCCCTTTGAAATCTTCTGTTCAGCTCCTTAACTTCATTTCTTCCCATTGCTTTGGCTTCTCGGCATTATAGTTAGTACACTATTCAAAGTCTCTTCTGACATCCATCTTGGTCTTTCTCCTGCTTTGCAGTGACTTTTTGCAATCTTCATGAATGATACTCTTAATATCCTCCCACAGCTCATCTGGTCTCTGCTCATTAGTGCTCAAAGGCTTCAAACCTGTTTTTTAGATAGTCTTTAAATTCCGGTGGGATAGACTCAAGGTCAAATTTTTATTCTTATGGATTTAATTTTATTTTTCTTTAGTATCTATTTAATCTTGCATATGAGTATTTGACGGTCTGTTCCACAATCAGCACCTGGCCTACTTTTCACAGCTGATATTAAGCTTCTCCAATTTTTTTTTTCCACAGATATAGTCAATTTAATTCCTATGTAGCTCTTCAAGTGAAGTCCATGGGTATAGTTGCCATTTATGTTTCTTATAAAAGGCGTTTGCAATAAACAGGTCATTGATTTGTACAGAATTCTATACTTTGGGCACGTGTCCAGGAGATACCAGTCCTTGGAGAGGAACATCATGCTTGGAAGAGTGATGAGGCAGCACAGGAGAGGAAGATCCAGGGTGAGATGGATTGACTCAGTGACTGGAGCAATGGGATTAGGTCTGTCAGAGTCAATGAAATTGGCTCAGGATAGGGCAGCTTTCAGAGCTAATTTACAGAGGATTGCTATGAGTCAGACAACTCGATGGCCCATAACCACCACCACCACTACCAGTAACCAGTCTGTCTCTTCTTCTACCTACGTAAGACAGCTTTGGCACTTGATTAAGTGGTAAAGAGTTGTGCTGCCAACCCAAAGGCACATGTTTCGAACCCACCAGCTGTTCTGGAGGAGACAGATGAGCAATCTCCTCCCACGCATTTACAGCTTCTAGAAATCTACTGGAGGATTAGCTCAGAGTCAGTTCCAACTCTGCAGCACATAAGAAGAAAAGCTCAACATGATTGTTGAGAGAATTATGTACACCCTTTATGGCAAAGAAGGCACGCTGGTGACAGTCAGTAGCACAGTCTTTTTTTTTTTAATGCCTAAGTCTTTTTTTTTTCTGGTTCAAAAGCAGCAGAAGCCCTATGACAAACAGACAGGCAATCTCTTCCCATTACTAAAATTTACAACCCTGGAAATTGGATGAGGGGCACTAGAAGCTGAACTTGACTGGATGGCAATGTGTCTGGTTTTTGGTTTTATGACAGAGTTTTCAAGTGATTTTAGCAACATTGTCAGACTTTGGGGTTGACATAGGAAAGACTGTATGTGATGGGTGTGGTGGTTCAAGTAGTAGAAACTTTCAAAATTGGGGTACATCAGTGAATGAAGTGCAGAATACATGTACCACAGGGCAAGACCCCTCTGAAATGTGCATTGATAAGGCTTTGAAGTATGACATCTTAAGCTCTGATGGGGAGAAGCTTTAGAAAGAGTTTGATGGCCAAAGAATCACCAGAGATGATACAGACTGCTGATGACTCTGGTGAACCTTTTAGACATTTCAAATTGCGTGGAGAAATTATTTTGTTTAGGGATTTGGGGTAAGGAGAGCACAAGGGAGTGAAAAAACAGCTTTGTGGAAAAGCTAACCTAAAAAAAAAAAAAAGATTAGTCAAGAAGTGTGTTACTTGATCCTCCTGTGAAAACAAATACATTAAGAAAGAAAACAGTAAGGGCTAGGCCAACTGACCTTTTTTCTTAGTGGTTCTTTCAGGGGGAAAAACAAATATGGAAGGATAATAGGAATAAATATAAAGAAATAACAGAGAAGTCTGCCCTAAAAATTTAAAATGATACTAATTAATTAGTTGAGACTCTACACTTCACTTGTGCCTCAGTTTTCTGATATGTAAATAGAGGATATAACATGTGTTACCTATCTGAAAAACAAAGTTAGGACAGAAAAAATGGGTTAATGTCTTCTTAGGAGACAGATTACACCAGTAGGCATACAAAAAATAATTTCATACAAAGAACTGTTAATTTTGTATTAAAAACCCTAACAATATGAGTACGTTAGTAGGCTTATAAAAATAATTTCATACAAACAACTGTTAATTTTGTATTATAAAAAACCCTTAACAATATGAGTAAAAAGACTGAAAGAGAATACAAAAGTATCAGAAAACCCACCATGAAGGCTGGAGGAATAGAGGTTGGAATTATTAGAATGTAGAGCTTTCTGGAGACTTCTTCCTTAGGGAGTAGCAGTGCTAATCCAAATAGCAAGCCTCTCTGTAAGTTCAAATTCACACGTGGTTCTGGGAGTAGCAGTGCTAATCCAAATAGCAAGCCTCTCTGTAGGTTCAAATTCACACGTGGTTCTCAGAGAGACAGATGGGTAATTTTTCTCCTGTCATGTAATTTACAGCTTTGGGAACCCACTAGAGAATCAGCTATGAGCAGATTACAACTTGATGACAGTGAGTCTTTTGAGAGGTTTACTAAATAACATCTGCAAGGCTGGCGTTCACACTTCTGAGGAGCTGGTGTGCTGAGCTGAGGCCACTGTCTCTGGGTGTAGAGGAAAAGGCTTCAGGGAGCTGAACCCTGACCTTTGCTCAGGGGCATGGCTCATGCTGAGATCTCCAGGTGAGGACACCATGAAGTTGTTTTTGCCCATCAGACTGGCAACCTGGAGTTACCTGCTGCTGCTCTTGGAAGGTCTTGTAGTGAAGTAAGAATCAGGGCTTCAAACCAGTTTGTTCTGGTTCATGCCTCTGCTAAGAATCCCCCCCCCCAATTCAGATATTCTGATAAGTCTACAGTTTAACAGAGCCCCCAGGTGATTCTTGCCTAAGAATTGTTGGGGGATCTTGTTAAACAATAGTTTCTGATTTATTATATCAGGCGTGGAAATGTAACATTCCAGAAGGGAGTCAGTCAAAGCAGGATGAATCAGTTCAAAGCCTTGAGAAGGAAGGAGGTTGGAGTGATGCAAACAGGACAGGAAACAGAAGAAAGTTTCTCCTTTAGCATTCTCATCTGCCTCTCATGTCTTCTTTTGCAGAACTAAGCTGGTGGCATTGCAGCCCTCCACATAGCCTATAAAAGGGTGGGTTTTTAAGCTGAGAAGCAACAGCTTAATACCTGGCACAACATACACAAGAGATATCCTAACAGCTTGTCTTAAGGTCCTTTGAATGAGAATTTCTCTATTACAAGACATGTGTTACTTGATCTTTTCATGGAAACAAACACATTAAAAAATAAAACAAGGGTGAGGCCATATGACCTTTTCCCATAGTCTTTCTCCCAAGGAGAAAAACAACTGGGAGAGAAAATGGTGGCCTAGTGGTAAGAAATCTACACTGCAATTCCAAAGGCACACAGTTCAAATCCACCAGCTGCTCTGTGGGAGAAGGGTAGGCAATCTCCTCTTCTGTGATTACTGCCTCTGAAAACCTGCTGGAAGGTCGGTTCTGACTCGATGGCACACAAGAAGAAGACAGAGAATTGAGCAAACCAAATGGGTCCTCATCCTAGTACACTCAATGTGACTACAGAGTTCAAAGAAAGCCATAACATGTGACAGTGAAATTAGTTCTTTTTGAAGACTGATTTGTGGCCCTGGGAAAATTACACTGGACTTGAAATCAGAGGATGTGATGATATATTACATGCTGAATTGCCAACTGCAAGGTTGTCTGTTTGAACCACTAGCTGTTCCTTGAAAGAAAGTCCCCTCCTGCAAAGATTTATAGCCTCAGAAACCGACAGAAGGGCTCTATGTTGTTATGTGCCATTGAGTCACCTGTAAGTCATAGCGACCCTATGTACAACAGCTATGAAGCCTGCCCTGTCCTAAGCCAGTCTCGATGACTCCAACACACCTATCCCCATTACTCCAGTTATTGTATCAATCCAGCTCATCTGGAGTCTTCCTCTCTTCTGCTGTCCCTCCACCCTTCTGAGCACGATGTCCTTCTCCAAGGACTGGTACCTCTGAAACCAATGTGATGAGAGTGGGTTTGGAAGATCAGGAAAATTCTCTGTCCTTAATTTCCTTATTCACTGCCAAGATAACATGATTCCAGGTAAATCTGTTTTTCTAAAGAGATTGTTTCATCATGTCTTTTATCCATTCCTCCACCCCTTTCAAATACATACATGTGAAGTGGTGTTAGATTGCACACTCAGCAAGTAAAAAGTGGAGTATAATAAACAAGACCTTTTAGCCTGACAGTCTATACAACCAGATTGTCCTATAGTGAGAGTAACTGCTATTTTCTTGGTTAAGCATGAAATGAAGTCATTAAGACTGTTCATACTTCTAGGGGGAAAAATGGTTGTTAAAGTTATATAAAAAAATATTGCATATTACTAAAGGCTGGGCCGACAGTCGGTGAGAACATGGGAACTGCTATCTATATACATATTTATTCATCCTTGAGTTCTTTTAGTCTCTGAACAGAATGGCAAAATAGCTATTCTAACAACGTCGTATCACTTACTCACGCCCTTTCTCTACTTTGTTTTGCGGAGACAGGTGTATAATAGCCACGAGGATGACTATACTGGAAAAAAACCCTCAACCCTCTAAACTCTTATATAAGGCGTATAGGAATATAAATTGGCACAACCTCTTTCGGAAAATTGTTAGTAATTATCAATTAAAGCTGAGCATTTTGACATAACCTATGATGCAATGACTCCACTCTTAGATATATATATACTCACCAGCATCCATACTGTATGATTCCATTTATAAAATGTTCAATAATAAGTGAACACATGTAGTCTCCATGAGTCAGAAGCAACTTGACAGCAGTTTTATTTTTTTGGTTTGTTTTTTTCTTTAAAAAAAATAATCTAAGCTATTGGGAGTCAGGATAGCAGTTACTTTTGGAGTAGGGGGAGTACAAGGGAGCAGGAAGAACTTCCGGAATGCTGGCGATGCTTGTTGACCAAGTGCTATTTGTTTTCAATTTAAATAAATATTCACTAAGCTGCGCACTTATGATTTGGATAGTCTTCTATATGTATCCATAAAAATAAGGGGAAATATGGCTGGCGTGATGTAAATCCTATATATATGTGTGTGTAAAGAAAGAGATGGATCACTTCTAAGGAACCAGAAAATGTATCCTAAGTAAGTTATTAACCTCCTTTGGGTAATGTTCTATAATTTTCCCACTTCATCTTTCATTGAGGTACTCTATATCCTACTTTGCCACTCCTACTGAACACAAGGAGTAAATCAAGTCAATATTATCTCTCCTCAGAAAGGTTAAAGTAAGAGAACCTTAGTATTAGAATAAAAATGCTTTCACCTTTCCTCCCCTCATTTATATTCAAAACACTAGTGAGGGAGGCAGATCACCTCAAAGTTAGTGAAACTGAGGAAAAGAACACAGTAAAATAAAACCAAAAAAATGAAATTACTATTTTCTGATATCAAATTTAAGTCACACAATATCTCAGTAGTCCTGTCCAGATCATTATCAGACTTACAGAGCAAATTCAACTTCCAGATGAGTTTTGTTGTTCTAACATTTTGTGCATGTTCTGCTCCAATAAAATGCTGTGAACAACACAGCTCTTTTTCATACATGCAAAAATAACTTCAGTGTTTGACTTGAAAACATTTTATTTAATTTATACAAATAACTACTAAATACAAAAAGTAGATTAAAACAAAATAGTTATTTTTCTGGCAGAGTTTAAATGCACATAATGGATAATTCCGAAGAAATGCATTTCCCCCACAGCGTTCAGGACTAAAACTCTACTGAAATCTTTGTTTCTAAATCAGTAATATATTCGGTGGTGTCACATGAGTAATGGCTAAATACGTTCGGCATATGAACTGAAAAAAAACAAAACAAAACAAAACAACAAAGTTACAGTCTACGCACATACAAATGTGAAGCACTTAAAAGGTGAATTTAACTGATAATAAAAGAAAATGTCCATTCGGAGTATAGTGTTAAAAACATTTTGGTAATAAAATCATAAGACCACATAAAAATAAGCTTTAACGTCTGCACAAAGCTGTTTTGTAAAAACTGCTAAGTGCACAAGTAATAAATAATTTGCAAAGTTGTGTATAAACAATTCCTAATGTTCAGCATCATTGTAAACATCAGCACATGTGTAAAATGCAGCAAAAGTCTGACACTACATTTTGTTTTGCCAAATTGAATTCCTATGATCCAGAGACAGACCAATGGAGTACACAGCCAATGTTTTAGCAAGTTGGGTCTTTAAAATTAAGAGTAACAGTGCAAGTAAGGAATGCAAAGAATTCCTAGTGCAATAAAGAAGAGAAGCACAGGCAATATTGCTGATTAAAAATTCACCACCTCCTCGAGTTTCCCGTGGGGAGTGTCTCGGAGACCCGTGAAAGATGCAAAGCCGCTGTCGTAATGCCCAGATCTCTTTTAGGATTTCTCTGTGTTCCTCCAGTTCCCTACCTTTGCAACAGTGTCTGTCCAACTTTAGTCTCTGCAGTGTGAACAGTTTGTGAAATGCCCAGTTCACAGTCATTGAGTGAGGTTAGGGTGGTTCTGGTGTCTCCTCAACACATGGCTGGGTAAGATGTCTGCCTTGTCAAAGCAGCCACTCTGGGAGGGAGACAGATGGATTCTGTTTTGACAACCAGTCAGGCCAGCATTAGGTCCCAGCTGGACAACGACATCCAATCTTCCTTCCAGACATCATGACAATGTCAACAGTCAGTTTTCAATTTGTCTAGGGAATTATCAATTTTGGTCAGAGTCTTTTTGATACGCAGAGCTGTGAGTCTCGCGGATGGATTCTGATACCAGCACTCTTTCATCAGCTTAGCCAGGGAGGTGAGCGTCTGAGGAGAAACAGAAGACATGTCATTGTGACATCTAGGTTTTCTAGTGATCCGAGAAGGTGGGATGATGTCATGTCAACTGCTTTACAAGTCTTGTCAAGTTAAAAAGATATTATTGCTTTCTTCTCTAAATAAGTAATCAAAGCCTTAGCTACTGTTTTTTTTAAAAAAACACTCTTGAGTTTCATGAAGTCTAACCTTTGGTCTCCCACTGCTGCCAAGTGACTTTACCAGGCATACTATGCTAGATCCCTTGATGGTTTTATGGGTACTACAAACACTAATGCTAATTCCAAGATAATACTGACATTTGCAAATAAGGTTATTTCTCATAGTTTTAGATTTGCTACTACTTAAGAGCAGCAACACAAGACTTTGGGCATTAAGCAACCTGTGTTCTGAATTTCAGAGGGAGGAAGGAGTTAAAGGCATCTACTCAAAATCTCTTGGTAAAAGACATGGAAACTTCAGCTCCAGGGCTGGTGGCAGCAATCACAAGCATTGAAATTAATCCTGATGTTGGTCAATCTTAGAAATTCCTGATACTATTGTCATTCATTAATATGATCTATCAGCTATCAATCCTTCAAGAAGGAGATCCAATCTAGGAGAATACAAATCTACTCAATTAAGTTGGGGGCTCTTCTGCATACGACATGGTGAGAAAAACAACAGATACATAGAGAGCACTCAAGGGGGACACAGTTGAAACTTTATAGCTGAGGTCAGTTTTAAAACTGGGTATCTGGCACTCTTACCGGGTCTGAGAACCATCTGTTGGGTATGTTTGGCCTCTGTTGATCCACACAGACCACCTTCCTCATATCTTCAAAACTTGGGTCATTGGGAACCACATCGTAGAAGGGTGGCTTATAATCCTCCACAATCCCTAAACACAAGAACAAGAATTGTGTTAGATTAGCAAGAGAACTAAGCTTCCCACACAATCTCATTAGAGGGTGTCACTGATTAGACTACAATAGGGCATAGTAATGATTCTGTTCTTCATATTTCAAGATGACCCGAAATAAGAGGAGAACAAGGCAGTAAATAGAGAGCCTATAGAAAATAGTAGAACATCAACTGTCACTGGAAAGTATGTGACTATTTCTCATAAAACAACAAAAGAATGCAAATGAGCAGTTAGTAATTCTTTAAAAGATTCAGGATAATATACTATGTTGACCAAAAAGAGACATGACATTGCAAGAAGAAACATGGATCTAGTGGTTTCAAACCATAAATACGAAGCTACAGACAAAACAGAAGCAAATAATCTATGACCATCATTAAAATGACTATCATTTAGTATAAAATGACTTCATCAATTAGGAGAAAAAAAGAATTGCAACAAAACCATCTCTCCCATGGGAACAATATAAAACGTGAAATGTATACTATTCATGTCTTCATTTAGTTACTTCTTTTCTATGTACTGACTAGCCTAAGTCCCAGACAGGGCTGTTTGATGGTTCTTTAACTGTTCTACAAGGTAGAATGGTTAAGAAAGAGAATTTTTTCCCTTATCTCAAAGAAACCCCAAAGGATACCAAAGATTAATTTCAACTTTTGTACCTGTATAATTTCTAACACATTAGGAATCACCTCCCTTTCTCTACCCCCAAATTGTATCAACTGCTTACTTTTCACAAATATCCATAAACAAAAACAATTAAAAACACTATCATTTGAAATAAGAAAAGATATTCTTCCCCTTTTAGAAATGAAATCAAGAAAATCCACTTGGTTTTCGTCTTCATCGTGTTTCAACAAGGCCAGTGACCTGCATGGCTTTCTGCTCTTTCCTACCTCCATGTAACTTTTATTCTCAAATTCATTACAAGTGGTTGCAGGCGAGGGAAAGAGGCTCTAAGGAAAATTATAATTAAGGTTTTTCTAGTTCCTACAAACTACCCAATAAGCTTTAATCCCTTTTCACTTATCATAGAAATTAAGGATGATAATCCATTCTTACAAATACAGAATGTCTGTGCAAGAGATTAGATATGGTAAGTGGCATCTGTTAAAAAAATACTACAGATTATAAATAACTTTACAGACTCATGCTAAATAAAGTTCATTTTTAAAATAGAAAGTAATCTAAATTAGAGAGAAAACCTTCTAGTTGATACTCTTTCTTACATCCTTAGATCACTTATCCAGACTGCATAATTGCATTTATAATGTGTATCAGTCAATGGACTAAAAAAAAATCCTTTCTGGCAAATCATAAAGAGGCTCATCTTGGGCATAGACTGTTGATTTTGAAGAGACTTGGGGCATCTCATCTCAGGGGCTCTGCCCATCTTTCTTTTCTTGTACAGATCCCAGGAAGCATTCAAACAAAAACTTATTTATTCCTTTCGCAGTAGTATGGGACTTCACAAAATACACAAGTGTACATGGACCTGCGAGATAACCTTTCTAAAGGCCACATGAATTTATAGGAAGGAATAAGAGAAATTTCTTTCACCATCCCTTGAACTTCCTGGAGAGGGGGGCAAGAAATGCATTCAACAGGCTGGTTTTAAGTCCTGAATAGTCAGATATTGAGGTAATGTTGGCTAGGGGGTTGTTGGAAAGGGGTTGTTGTTGTTGTTGTTGTTTAATGCTACTGAGTCAACAATGATCTATATTGACCCAATGAACACTAGGGTAAAGAGATTGTGGTTGTTTTTGTTAGGTGCCTTATCACTTATTGCAACACTATGAACAATAGACCTGAACTCTATCCCATTTTGTACAAATAAGACAAAATGGTATTTTGCTATAAAGGTAAAAGTGGGAATAAAGAAATGAATTGTCAGATTTTTAAAAAACATGTCTTTTGGTAATAGACAAAAATGAACTTCACTGCACAAAGCTGACATTTTCTCTTGTGTTCATATTTTAATCTCATTAAATGCTCTTATGTTTCAACAAAAATAATCACGTTTAAGAGGAGGACCGTTTAATTGATTATGCTGGGATTAGTCACACTTCTCTTTTGCCAACCACTGGCCAGTTAAGGACTGTTTCCACCTGACCGTGGTTGGGTGACTCCTGAATAAAGTAACCTTGGGGTTAGTCACTTAGAACTCCTTCTACTCAATGAAAACAACTACTTCAACCAAAGTACTGAAAAGCAATGGTGTCTCTCTGGAGACTAAGGTGCGTCTGATACAGGCCACGGTCTTTGCTATCACTTGTTATGCATCAGAGAGTTGAACAATGACTAAGCAGGATAGAAGGAGAATTGATGCCTTTGAGCTGTGGTGCTGGAGAAGAGTATTGAGGGTATCATGGACTGCTAGGAAAACAAACAGATTCATACTGGAAAGGGTTAAATCGGGCTGCTCCTTGGAGGCAAGGATTCTGAGGCTCCGTCTAACATACTTTGGACATGTTCTAAAAAGGACTTTGGACATGTTCTAAGGAAGGACCCGTCCTTGGTGAGGGACATCATGCTTGGTAGGGTTGAGGGACAGCACAGGAGAGGAAGGCCCTCTATGAGGTGGACTGATTCAGTGACTGGGGTAATTGGGATGGGTATATCAAAGACAGTGCAATTGGCACAGGACAGAGCAGAGTTTAGGGTTGTTGTACATAGGGTCACTATGAGTCGCAAGCAACTCTATGGCACATAACAACAACAACTTCAATCAATACACACCCATTACATGTATGACATCTTGTGGAGGGTAAAGCATAAGGCATGCTCTTGTTTTTCAAAGAACGAAAAACCGTAGGAAAGAAAAGGTCAAATAAATAATATCCCTTTTTCTTAAGCAAAAGAAATCTTGACCAAAAAAGACTGCCAGAATTTTCTTTTCACCCCACCCCTTGATTCTGATCCATATTTTCAATGGCTTCCTATGCATCTGAAAGCTGCACAATAAATACTGATAACTGAAGACTCGACACTTTTGAATTGAGTTATTGGCAAAGAACACAGAACATTCTATGGACTGCCAAAAGAACAAACAAGTTTGTATTGGACGAACTGCAACCACGGTGCTCCTTAAAGCCAAGGAGGGTAAAACGCGGCCTCACATTCTTTGGGTAAGTGGTCAGGAGGGGCGAGTCCTTAGAAAGGAACACCCGATTGAGAAGGGAGTAGGGCCAGAGAAGAGGATGATGATCCTCAACAAGATGGACACATTTTCTATAACAATGGGCTTGACCGTATCAGACTGAGGATGGCACATGACAGGTCAAGGCTCAGATGTGCTGTTCACAGGGTCAAAGCTGACTCGACGGTATACAAAAAACAAGAGTAACTTGCTTCTACCTTAGAAGACAGCAGGCTAACAATTTTTAGCCATATTATTACTTAACGAGTCTTGGTGGCACAAAGAACTGGGTAATCAATTGCTGACCAGAAGGCCTGTGGTTTGAGCCCTGGCAGGTAAAAGATGTGGCAGTTGGCTTCAGTAAGCACTGCAGCTTTGGAAGTGGTCCTGGAGAGGGGCCATGAGTTGGAATCAACACCAACTGACTGAGTTGTATTTTTTACTTGTGAGTTCCAACATTAAGTCAACTACCATTTTTAAGGTTTTTAGTCTATGTCCCATAACTTGGACTATAAAAAGAAGTGGCCTTGGCCCAAGGATGAGAATACTGGGGAAAATACGTTAAGAAAAAGCTAAATGACATACTATCAACAGAGCTATTACAAGAAGCAGGGAACAGTGATAGCTAGCAGGTGTCACAGAAGGAAATACTTTTGGTTTTTTAAATGTCATATATAAGTCCGTTTTTGTACATGGTGTCACTCTGGAGACTAAGGTGAATCTGATACAGGCCAAGGGATGGTGCAGGAGGGGAAGACCCTCTATGAGGTGGATTGATTCACTGACTGGGGTAATTGGGATGGATGTGTCTAGGGCAATGCGACTGGCGCAGGATAGAGCAGGGTTTAGGGCTGTTGTACATAGGGTCGCTATGAGTCGACGGCACATAACAACAACAACAATAGTCCTCTTTGACAGAGAGTGGAGTGGAGCTCACCGATTAAAACAAGCTTGGAAGGAGGAGTGGCATCCACTTCTGTAATAGCTTGCCTCCGGAAACCCTATGAACCTGGAGAGAGGATGAAAGACACCCAAGCGTTGAGAACTCTCCTTCATTGGGTTGCTATGAGTCGCCTGTGACTCTACGGCAATTAACAACAACAACAACAACAAGCTGGGTGCAATGAAAATATAAGGACATTTTCAAGGGGACACGGGACTTGGGGTGACTGAGAGAGATGAGGAATTTGCAAGGAGGAATGAAATGAAGTGACATGAAAACAACTGTCACAGACTGACTCTGACAATGGAAACCTCATATGGGTATATGGGTAAAGAGTAGAATTTATTAAAAAAAAAATCGTAGAATTTATGTTTCACGGGCTTTTCAATGCCTGGTTTTAGCTCCTCAGTGCTTTCTTCTAAGGTGCTGCTGGATGGACTAGAACCTCCATCCTTCTGGTAACAGTCAAGCATGCTGTCCCACCAAGGAAGTCTACTTAGGAGGGCAAAGGAAGACCAAGGAGAGGGGTGTTCATTTAGATGGAGCAGTACAGTGCAAAGATCAAGAATTAGAAAGGATTTATCCATGTCGGAAAGAATAGGGAGAAAGAAATTCCCTGTGGCTGCAAATAAGTAGTGAGGAAAAGGGAGGGAGAAAAGCAGGAGACAAGGAAAAAAGTTGAAGGCTGATTACAAAGAGACACATTGTCAAGGTATGACGTTTACGTACAACTGATTTTCATAGCTGCCTGCAAGCAAGTGACAAGCAATCAGGATAGCAAAGCAAAAAAGTGAACTCTTAAATTTTTAAGGCAGCACCCAATGAGCAATTGCCAAGCCGTGGGCCAGCAAAGAGGACAGCATGTATTCAGGAAAAGTAACTAAAAATACAAGGTACTTCAAGTGCCAAATGAGTGGTACACACAACAAATGATACAGGAATGCAGGGGAAGAGGAGCTCTCAAGAGTGGTCAAGGAGGAACAGACTGTGCCACCCTACTACGTTCCCGTGTGAGGAGGCCAGTGACGCAAAGAGGTCACAGAGAAATGAGAGAAATTATTCACCACCATCTCGCCCACAACTTATGGCATGTGTATCTGGTTTGGATTACAGTTTATCTTTCTCCCCCCCACCCCCCCACCCTTGGGCATATGTCTAATTGAATGTTTTCTCTTCTCTGGAAGAAACATCTTTACCAACCAAAAGCTCTGCCACTCATTTGCTACATTGCTCCAAGAAAGTCTTTGAGTTGTCATAACTCTATTTATGCCTTTATAGGGTGTAGTATAATACCAAAGTTTCTATCAGCTGGAATACCCTAGACAGGGCTCTAAAAAAGCACAAAATGCCAGCGTGATCTTTTTAAAGTTAAGCCTCTGCAAACTAGGAAATTCTCTGGGTTTTTCTCCATACTTATTACACCCTGGTTTATCCATTCCTTCACAACTATAGCTTCATCTCTCTGCCTCAAATTTCTCTACAAACTTCTACTACACTCCACTGCCTCAAAGGAGACCTGTGAGAGAAAAACCAAACAAATGTTCCCCTCAAAATATAAACCCTAAACAAGAAAAATACAATAAAATAAAAAGTAAACCAAACCCAACCCTTGTCATGTATTCTGACTCTTAATTTGATCCCCTTATGGCAGGATAAAATGACTCCTTTAAGGATTCCAAAGCTGTAAATCTTTAGGGAAGCAATTGCCACATCATTCCCTTCCTAAGGCAGGACTGATGGATTCAAACCAGTGACCTTTCAGTTAACAGGTGAAAAGAAAAGCTCATTTCATTACTCCTCTGCCTATATCACAACCACATCCCACTGCCCACAGGACTGCACGATAAAACACATTCCACACCACTGTAGTTCTTTACACATCCCAGGAGTCAGCCACACAAAACCACCTGAGGTTCTGTTAGCAGGGCACCTTTATGACATTCTACAGCTCTTCCTTCTGCCTGGAATACTCCTCAGGGTCACTGTCTGAGTTTACATCTCATTCCTACCTGTACGTCACATCGTCCCAAGTTTGTCTGAGTAGCTTCTGCTTATTATTCCATTGGGACTAAGTTCATACGTTCTATCTTCTAAAAAGAAGCCCCTCGACCTGTTACGACAACTCTGGACAAAGTAGTGCCAACCTTGCCTCAGTCACCTCTCTGAACGTCCCCACCACAGTTACAGCAGCAACTGCCACTGAATCCACTCCAACTAGTGGCAAACCTATGTGCATAGGGGTAACTGTGGTGCCTGAGTTTTCTTTAGCTAGTCATGGGGAAGTTAGCTGTTAATCATTTGAGTTATATCTGGACTAGACTACAGGAGCTTATTCTATTAATTTATTAACAATCTATATCCTTAACACATGAGTAAATCCGAACAGTGAATCACAAAGCAGGTGATGCAGACACATTTAAATCAGACTTGGGAGTGGGGAGGAAGCTCAACTGATTCCTCTTAACACAGTACCTGGCATGTTTCTAGACTAAACAATGAATAAGATATTGATTTTAAGTCCAAAATTCTTAAGGTTGGGTGTTTTCGACCAATTTCTATTTTTTCCCCATTTTACAAAGATAACAGGAAGTATATAACATGTTTTATGTGACACTCCCTTGAGAATCTGAGAAACACAGTTCTGTAGTAAATATTAAGAACTGTACTAAGTGGAAAAAGCATGGGCTATAAATAGACTCATGTCAGTTAAGGTCAAGTTTGACCATCAAATGAGTTCGCTCAGGTCAGGTTTTCTGCCAAAATCATTATGAAAACTTGATTTTCAAAGCTTTGAGGATTTCTCAACTGCAGATAGAGAACTGTGGTCTTGGTTAGACTGAATAAGCAGAAGGAGAGGTCAAAACACAAGACATAAAATGTGAGTCAGCTGGTCATATCCTTCCTTTTCTTCTTCAGAAAACATTCATATGCACACAGGAAAAGTTCATAGGTAAATACTTAATAAAAAAGCGAAGGATCAGAGTCCCATACTCTGCCTCTCAACAGGCAGTGATGAGATAAGCAAACAAATTTCTCTGTCCATAGGAAATGAATCTTCTGTCCTGCCAAAAGGTTATGTCTTGGAAAAGGTGAAGTCAGCGTGCTCTCTGGAGGCAAGGGTGGCAAAGCCTCATCTCTTATACTATGGGCATGCTGCTAAGAGGCTAGTCCTTGGAAAGGAATGCTACACTTGGAAACGTGGAAGGTCAGCAAAAAAGAGGAAGATCACCAATGACATGGTGCCTTCAGCAATGGGCTCACGTGTATCAGAAATGGTGAGGTGGCACAGGATGAGGCAGATTCAGATCTGTTGTTCACAGGGTTGCTATGAGTCATACTTGAATTAAAAGCACCTAACAACGACAACACCAACAGAGTGCTTGCTTGTAATCACAGAGTCCTGTGCCTAATCCTCCAGCTTGGAACTCACATCAGAAACCCTAGTAACACATGAGGCCATTGGCACTTAAGTCCATAGAGTGGTCTCGTTTTATCAGCACTGAGGTCATTAGAACGAAACCATTTTAGAGAACTGATAGTTCTTTGCCTTTCTGAGAGGACTTTAAGTTAACATATTCTGAGGGGGCGTATAAGAAAATGTGATAGGATTAATGGGCAAAACTTTCTGATATTATTATTAATTGTGTACTTATTTATATAATTACTTTCTACTTTATGTCCAAGGATATTGGTTTTTCTTTAAAGTCACCAAATACTTCTCTTTTAAATTAATCTGAGTTTGAAAGACCTTAGACAAGGTAACAACAGCTATGGGGGGAAAAAAGTCATGGCGGCTGTACATGGACCAATGGATAATGGGAAACGTGGAGCTTGCAGATGGAGGCCTTCTTCCTGGCAAGACACCATTTAAAATGGCATAGCCAGAATCTATAGCCTTGATCTCTAAATTCTGGATATGAAATTATAAAACAAGCAGAAATGTCCTTCTTCCCTAACCTGCCTCCAATTTCCTCTTCAAGCTACTTAAACATTGGTATAGTGGCATCCGCTTCCTAAATAACATGCCTCTGGAAACTCTATGAACTCTGGTAAGTGTCAATAGTTGTAGAGCAGCTTCAGGCCTTTTGTTCATGGAGTCACTATGAATCATGTTTGATTCAAAGGCAATCAACAACATATGCCCAAATGTTAATAAGGCATAGATGATATTAATGAATATGGGGGGATGGTCTAAACAATCCCTCTTTATGTTCAAATCTTAATATGCACGAAGGTAGTAAGTTAAAATTGTGAAACATGTCACACATTGAGTTGCTGAAGAAAATCAGAGGAGTCATAGATTTCATACACACAAGTCAGTTGTGTTTAGGAACAGAAGGACATGGAGTTCCCTGGTAAGCTCAAGATTAAAGACAAGAGATTTTTCCAAAGTACTTGCGCCAAGCACAAGCTCTTCCTAACTAGTATCTCCTAGTCCCCACTTGCATGAAGAGTGAAGCTTGGCCAGTGAGAATTTTTCTGAGATACAAATAATTTTTGACACACTTAACAGTGGACTGCATCCCCAAACAAAGTTGTAAACAAAGTTGTTCCTTAAAAAGGAACAAGGATTCCATTGTGCGAATATACCACAACTTCTCTACCCATTCGTTTGTTGATGGGCATTTAGGTTGTTTCCAACTCCTTGCTATTGTAAACGAAGCCGCGATAAACAAAGGTATGCATATATCTACTTGGATGCCATTTATGGTCTCTTTAGGGTATATTCCCAGTAGTGGAAATGCTGGGTCAAATGGTATCTCTATTTGCAACTTTTTGAGAAAGCGCCACATCACTTTCCACAGTGGTTGCACCATTTTACACTCCCACCAACAGTGAATAAGGGTTCCAGTCACTCCACAACCTCACCAGCATTTGTTGCTTGCTGGTCTGTTAAATTTTGCTAGTCTTACTGGAGAGAGATATCATCTCATGGTTGTCTTGATTTGCATCTCTCTCAGAGCTAGGGATTTTGAACATTTCTTCATGTGCTTGTTGGCCATCTGAATGTCTTCCTTGGTGAAGTGTCTGTTCATATCCTGTGCCCATTTTTCAATCAGATTATTCACCTTTATCTTGTTGTGGAGAAGCTGTGGTATATTCGCACAATGGAATACTATGCTGCATTGAAAAACAAGGAGCTCATGCAATATTATTCAAAATAGGTGACCCTGGAGGACATTATGCTGAGTGAGGTATCACAGTCACAAAG
>NW_006399760.1:31613445-31666187 GCF_000299155.1 Elephantulus edwardii
AAAAAAAAGGAACAAGGAAGCGCCCATGTAAACGTCCTTTGGGCAGTAAAGAGAGAGCACTTTAGGAGTCAGGTGGCAGCATGGTAGAGATTGATCATGAGAGGTGAGAAGGATCCTCAAAGCTTTAAGCACACTAGTGGCAATGATTCACTTTCAATAAAAACGTAACAGCACTAATGACTGACAATAAGCATTTAATATGCCAGGGAGCTCTGGTGGTGCGGCCTGTAAGGGGCTTTGCTGCATACCCAAAGGCCATGCCTCTATTAGGGTTCATATACAAGAGAGTCAATGGAGCAGCAGCTCCAAGTCAGGTCCAAGTTAACGATAATGAGTTACTACATGCCAGCTGCAAACTGATGCTTTACATTTAATCACCAAAATCCTCCAAAGCACACATCATTATTATTACTTTTATTATTACCCATTTTTTTTGCACAAGGAAACTTATATAAGTGATTACTATGTACTGAGCTGAGTTTCAAAATAGCACATGCTGAATTCTTGGCATTTGTGTCTATGAACATCACCTTGTTCAAAATAAGGTTTTTCCTTTGCTGTTTTGACCAAGTCATAGCTGTGCAGTATGGATCCTAAACCTAATAATTTCTGAGTTGTAAAAAGATAAAGACAGGTAGAGGAAAACACAGATAGTACAGGATTATCCACAAACAAGGGCCTGTCAACCAGAAAAGAACCGTCTGGTTGGGAACGCGACTTGAACGTTTAATCTGCCATTCTGTGAGAAAATTCCTGTTCTTTAAAGCGGTCCTGCGGCACTTGTGTTACAGCAGTACTAGGTAATTAAGACAGTTAACAGCATGATCCCAGGCTAGACTGTGCACCATCCTATTTCACTGCCCTCTACTAGTCCAAAAGGAGCACTGACAGCACTCGTGTGTAATATTTTAAGCTGCTAACTGAAAGGCTGGCAATTCAAATCCACCACCCGCTCTGTAGAAGAATGATAAGCCATCCTCCTGTGATGATTTACAGTCTCAAAAACCTAACTGTAAGTCATCCTCAGTTGGCATCAGCTCAATAGTGGGTCTGGGAGAAGCACTGCATGGTTCTAGGAGGCATCATTCCTACAGACCTCTGTGAGCAAGGCAACAGCCCTGGGGAGAACTGTAGCAAGGGGAGGCAGCAGCACAGTAAAGAAGAGGTAACAGCCAAATCTATATAGGCTAGATGCAAAAGCTTTTAAAAATTCTTGTGCAAATGTTGAGGGGACCTTGAGCACAATCTTACTAATCTTAGGTACTCTTAAAAATAACCATGTTATTGTTGATAGTGAAGTACACCAACGACAAGTTTACAGGACATTTAACTCAAACTTTCTATTTGCTATTTTTAAAACATACTGAAGTAGAGTCTAAGCTCCTGGAAATGAATCGAAGACTCATGGCGTAAGGATTATTCTAAGTCTGAAATGCTCTGGATGATGAGCATTGAAGAACATTTTTGTTCCTTTGTAAATCAATGTGGCAAATGACTACAGTATTGAAGAAACAAACTAGAGATTCTGCACACAGAGATCCACTCTACTAGGGCCAAAGGATAAAGCTCACAAAAAGGACCTACTAAGAGAGCACATGATCTTAAATTGCTTGGAAGGTTTCTGAGCAAAGCAAAGCATTTAGCTTTAACACAAGTCCACAGTTAGGATGTACTCATTTAATTAGAGATTCCTCCTACCAAAATTGCAGACCAAAACCAAGTATGTCTGCAGAAGGACAGAAGAAATGAAGAAATACTGCCAGAGAAGCAGTGAAAGAAATGCCAAGGCTCAAAGGAAAGGCTCTTAAAGGAGAATCTGAGTCCCATTAAGCCTGGAAAGGAGGAAGCCTCCCCAGAATCACTAGAGAGGAGAAAGCTCAGGCCCACTCGAACTACCCTAACTCGGGAAGGACCTCCGTGACTCTGACACACTCTCAAGTTTAAGGACTATGGATCTAAGCAAATTTGGCCTTAAGTTCATACAGAAAATTCACCCAAAAGGATATAAAATGATTTTCTTTCCAACCAATTCTAAGCTCAGTGTCAAACTAAACTCAGAAGTAAAATCTAAAAGACACTCTTGAGAAATTTTCAGTGGTGAAAATGGACTTACTACTCATTTCCTACATAGAAACAGCATGAAGTTTATTATTAGTAGCAAATAAATGTAAAACTCCAATGAAAATATAAAATGCAACCTATTTTTATGTTCCTCGTTCAGCTGAGGATCACACTGTTGCAAGGAAACTATCTGGTCATCAATTTTTATAATGGACTAAGAAACTCAAAAGATGCATAATTATAATGACCTAATGTAAGATATGCATATATTTTAATGAGGTACATTTTATATGCAATAATTTTAAAAATATATATTCTCTTAATGACAGTTGCTGAAGACGATAAGGAAGTAAAACAAGTATATCATACTCTGGGGTGAGGAGAATCCTGTAAATTAGCACAACTCTTATGGAAAGTAATTTGACAACACATGCTGAGTCACAAAAACATCCATACTATTTGACCTACCAAGTCTACCTCTCTTCATATCAAAAACGAATTCCCCAAATGAAAAGGTTAAAAGTGCAAAGATATCTGCTTAAAGGCCCCAAATGAAGGCTACAGGATGGAAATGGTTATATATCAATAAAACATTACATGATCATATACTACAAGACCTTTTAGTAACATTAAAAGCAACACAAATGAGAGGTGGAAAGATACAGAATTTCCATCCAATGAGAACTAAGTCAAAATTACAGACATGGATGCATTAGATAAAACATAAAAATGAATAGGAATGCTGGCCAGGTCATGTTTATTTTCTCCTTCCAAGTAATTTTTTCTATTTTTTTATTGGGAAAGAGGGAATTCTAATACATCATTAATAAAACCTTTATGAACACTGACATTTCACTAGATAAAATGCTCTGCAACTTTGTGTTTGTGTCCACGGACACATGAATGCCAATGAGAGAAAGGGAATAGAAAGAGAGAAGAGAAAGTAACAAATTAGTCACCGCAAAGGATGCTGGTTTGCAATGCAAGGTGATACCCTTACCTCTCCCTCCAAATCAAACCCCACATTATATTACAGAAAATCAACCTACAAAATATTAGGAACTGCAAAAAGTCCACATGATGATGTCAGGGAGAGACCAGACCAAAAAAAAACCCAATCAAAATGTTCTTCCTGACAGTCAAGATTAATAGTAATAATAATTATAAAAACAAAGGCAGAACTAAATTTTCAACTGATGACTACAACTTCAAACTCACTGTTAATCTCAGTTGATCTTTAAAAGCCATTTGGGTTTATGCCCATGACACAGGGTTTGCAACACGAGTTCTTACAAAGCCTAAGCTTCAGCCAAGTTCTTTCATCAGGCAGGCTTGCCCAGCTCTGCTCCGGCACACCCAGGGCTGGAAACACTACTGTCCTGGCTCCGGAAAGCCAGTGTCCTCTTCATCTGGGGCAAGTTCACTATCACATCATTTATTTTATACAAATCTTTCTAGAATCAGTTAAAGCAAACTATTATAATTCAATATCCAGTTCCAAGTGCCCAAAGTTTATAGGGGGCTGGGAAATCAAGTCGATGTGCAATTTCAGACAAAGTTCAAAACTTTATAAATCAGCAAAACAATCTCTCTGTTGCAAACAATTCTCAAGGCGCTTGTATGGCACAAACTTCAAGTCAGTAGCATCCGAAGATTGAGAAACAACTACTGAGAAAACATTCATGACTCCCACCCCGCCAAAAAAAGTACTTTTAAAAGAATTTGTATACTAGCGTCCACGTGTATTCATGTTTAACACTAGCTCTGAAATCCCTAGATGGTGATTCAAAGCAGACACGCTCTGCAGATAGAAGAAAAGTTACCTTGAAGGCATGCCAATTACTAAAAGGACATTAAATTGCTCGGATTCCACATCCTTCACTGACTCTCCTAATCTCTGGCTGTGCTATTCGTGAAAACTATGACTCTTCCAAGGATGTCAATCCTTAGAAAGTACCAGTGAGAGAGGAATGGGCTCGGGATGTTAGCAAGCCGAAGTTCTGTTTTTCTCAGGCAGGATTCTGACAGGTCACAGGAGGATACAATATCTATTGGAAATGAATTTTAATCTAGCAGCATGACATTTTCATCTGTTTTCCTGGAATCCTTTTGGATAATCTGTGAAGTAACACTTTTCATGGTAAATCTATAGCAGCTGACGTAGTGAATTCAGATGATTCTACTATAATGATCACTTGTGGGTAAATGGGGTGTGTGCAATTTGGAAAAAAGCACACTTCCTTAATGCTCTCAGAAGGCTTAAATTTCCACTGTGTATTTGTGGCTGTTCTGGTTGCACCTGAATGAGGGTAGCCTGTAGGGTTGTGAGGAGTAGAAAATGGCAAATGCTTCTCTATCTGCTACAGCAACAGCAATCTATTAAACCCCTTGACTTGTAAGAGGCTCAGCACAAGCTCAATAATCATGGCTTCTTGAATTTAAACCTGGATATTCTGGAAGACACAGCCTGCTTTGTACAAGGAAATAAAATTGGAAACTTTTCTTATAATCCACACTTTAAAAAGTATCTAAAATAGGAAAGTTCATATTTAGGTTAATTTACATTTCCCCTTTAAGTCAAAAGACTTTTGTGTAAGAAGCAGAGAAGGAGGAAGGGTGGGAGGAAGGATGGATGAAAGAACTCAAATATGAATGGACCAAAAGGAAGACCGAGAAATAAATAACATCTTCCAGAAATATCTCTTCCCAACTGTCTTTCCCTCTTGTGTATTTACAACATAATATTATTCCATCTCACCTACCAATCATCAATCAAATATGAACAGACTGATAGATATGATGATAGATTTAAATATTCCATTTGTCCCTCTAAAGTCAGCTGAACCAAGGACATCATATTACATTATATACCTACCATTGCTCACCATCCGCCTGGCTACTTCCCACAAAACAAGTCCAAAGGCCCAAATATCGACTCTCTTGTAAGAATCAAAACAATCCACCTGGATGGTTTCATCTAGAACTTCGGGGGCCATGTACCGTTTGGTGCCCACACGGGGGTTATTTCCTACGTCAAGCTGATTGGTGCTCTGGGAATGCATGACTGCCAGGCCTGAAAGGAAGAAGATAAATCAACTCAATAGGACCTTTCTCACAAGAGGTCACTGAAGGATTTTAAGTCAAACCCAACCATGGTGCCCTCTTGTGGCACTCATGGTCACTGCTGTCTTACATCTAGAATAATCCCTGGAATATCCTTAGTACTTGTAGAGCGAGGAAAGGGGAAAAGTTAACATAAAAGGAACATCCTACAGCAGTTTAGTTGATATGTGAAGCTCTAAGCGACAAAAAAAGGGGCTTTGGTAGCTTAATGGTAAAGAGTTGAGTTGCCAAATCAAAGACATGGGATTGTAATTCACCAGCTGGTTTGAAGGAGAAAGATGGGCAATCTCCTCCCATGCAATTTATGGTCTCTGAAAACCTGCTGGTGGGTCCAACTATGAGCTGGCTCTAACTTAACAGCACATTAACAAAAGACAAAATGTTCTGGGTAAATAATAGACTAATGCATTCTTGAACATGAGATCAATGACTGAAGTCCACAGGGGGGGGGGAAAGTGCTTATGTTAAATCTTGAGCCTCAAACAAGAGGCAAATTGAGCTCTGAAATGTCACCACAACTCCCACCAGCCTTCAAACACTAATTTGAAAACCTTGTGAAAAAGAATTTCAGTCAATCTATCACCATATAGAGTGCGAACTGCTCTAAGTATTGTTGCATGCTTAAAGGAAGAATTACACATTTGCACAATAAAGGTGGTGAAATCCACTCTTTCAGCCACGTGAGCACACAAAGCAGTACATTGGATTTCAACCAAAGCACACATCTCTCATAAAAATGTGCTCTCTCTTAGCTTATTCAGGATGAGGACACTCTCCCAGCCTGTGAAGAGGCCACATGATGAAGAACTGAGGCCTCCTGCCAACAGCCTAAAAGGAAGGGAGGGAGCCATCTTGTAAGTCGACTTCAAATAATTATAGCCCTGACTGACAGTTTATCTGCAATATTCAGGAGACCTAGAGCCAGAACCATATATATATATATATATAATGAAATAATTCCAAAACTCCTGACTCTCTGGGACACTTGTAATAAATGCTTGTCATTTTAAAAGGCATTTATTACCCGCTAGTAGATAACCAAGGAGACATGCCAACCAAACTGCAATGAGGAAAAAAGTGGGAAAATCTGAAAATGGATATTAAATTACATTAGAGAACTATGCTTTAGGTGTGACAATGAGTCTGAGAAAAGAGCAAATGGCCTTAACTCAAGAACGCATTTTGAAATACCTAGAAATAAAGTGCTATGGTGCCTGGAGCTTATTTTCCAGTGGTTTAACAAACACACAATCAAATATCGATAAAAGACATACGGAAGAATTTAATTTTTAAGCCATGGTGTTGAGCTTATAAGTGATTGCTGATATTATCTTTCAATTATCCTGCATATTGGGCATTTTTATAAGAATCTAGAAAAATTAATGGAAAACTACCAGTAGAACATTACCACTAATAAATGATCCCCAATTTCTGGATATAAATACACATATATGAATAACTTAAGATCTAATTAGAGTGGCCTCCTGCATTACTTATCTACTCCCTGAACAAGGACTCTTTAACACAGTTGTTGTTTTTTTATCCTTATCCATGTAAACAACTGGAAAACTGTGGGCTAGAAGAAATGAAGTTGAAGAATTAACTAGCTGGATTTATTGCAAAAGATCCCCTCCTAACTACGCCCCATAAACCAAGGCCAATTGCTGGCTCACTCCATCCCTTTTTCCTGGATCACTGGATCAGAACAGCAGCTATCACTTTAATGATTATTATCTGCATTTAAAATAATTCCTAACTCTTTCAAGAACTCTGGGAGGCAGGCACAGTGGGTGTTTTTAGTTACATGAGTAACCCATGAACACAATTTCGCGAAATCATTAAACAATCCTCAAGTACAGTGTTGTGTCAAGCACTGATGGTCAACCCTCATTTCAATGTTAGCACTTAGGAGAAGTTAAACAGACAGGAGTATTTGCATAAAAGCACAGGGTGAATCATTGAAAAAGCCAGAGCTCAATCCAAATTGCTCTGGCTCTAACAGCCATGGCATTTATCTTCTGCACTGCAACTAAGAACTGCCCACAAAGAGCTTTCATTTTGATGCTTTTTCAATATTTATCTTAAATATGTTCTCTCTTATCTGGGAAAAAATGTAAAATAATTTTTAAGTTTAACAGAAAAGACTTTAAAGAGATTAAAAGAAAGCATTTTTTTGATTGGTCAAAGTACCTGCTCTTAAAAATACACATGAAAATATTTTTCTTTTCTTAAGAGCCTCTCAGTGTCTGCCTCTGCCTCAGTGGTGATGTGCTGACTTCCCCCAACTGTATATTGCCTTTCTTTTCATTCAAGTTAATACTTTAAAACTTCATTATTTACATAATAAATAGCTTAAGCCTACATTTGTCCAATAATTTCAATAATATTTATACAAACCATTTTTAATCAGGTAGGATAAGGAGTCTCAATAGTCCACTGTAATGAATAATTACTATTCAAGCTTGTCCTTATTAACACAATTATTTGGCAAATACTGAGTGTCTACAATAAATACAGTTTTATGTAAAACATTGCTATAAATGAAAAAAAAAATCTTACTTGTACTCAAAGCATCACTGAACATTATCATAACATTCCAAAAATGAGATTTCCCAATAGGATAAAGGGTGAATTGGTTTAGGGATTGGTTTTTCTCTTTTTCAATTGATTATTTTGACTTGAATAAGAAGAACAATTGTAGAAAACAGTATTTAAAACAAGACCATTCCCTAGGTTCTTTACTTACTCCATATACTGTATACCTAATCTCTCACAAAATCAAGAATAACAACCACACTGGCTGGTTGCCTCTGGGAGTAAGATGTGGCAGGGAACTTTTTTATTTAAATTAAACAAGTATCAGCTGACTTGCTGAAGTAACTGGAAGGTTTATCTCATTGTGGATTTAGCCTATACAGCATTTGATAAAACTCAAAAGAATGTGAACATAATAAGCTTTTTGTATTTTATGGTACATATAAATTTTATCTATGAAAAAATAATAACTTCTAGCTTACATGTTGGTGACTAAAGTCTTGAAAAGAAAGGATTATTTTATTTGTAGTTTACTTCACAACATGTCAAAAATTAAGGTGGGTTATAAGATAGGAAATACATGAGATAAAGTTTGAGGTGGACTGATTCAGTGACTGGGGTAATCGGGATGGGTGTGTCAGAGACAGTGCGATTGGCACAGGACAGAGCAGAGTTTAGGGCTGTTATACATATGGTCACTATGAGTTGCAAACAACACGACAGCACATAACAACAACAACAACAATATGTTTACAGATTTTTTTGGGTGCAGTTATACTATTGTTCATTGTAAAATTCAGTTTTTTGGCATAGTTGAAAATTTTTATAATAAAATGTTGGGAAAAGAAAAAAAAAAAAAGAATGAACTCTGGCAAAACAATAGCATATTACAAAAGTAAAAGTAATAAGTAAAACACACTTGTTAAAAATGTACCCAAATCTAAAAGGGATATATGATTAGGTATTATTGTCATGTCAGGAGTCAAGAATAAAGGCTGCACAGTACGGTGGACTTGGGGGGAGGGACTGCATAGCAATGAAAGAATTTTTCTTTTATTCATCAAGGAGAAAAGTGAATTCGGGGTGAGGGGGTGGACAGGGAGAAAAGTGCAACAATGAATGACTGGAAACCCTAAGTCTCTGTATACTTTCATTAAAATTAATTTAAAAAAAAAAAACCAGCAAAAAAACCCAAACAAACCAAAAACAACCTCTTACCCAAATCTGCTATGCAACACTGTCCATTCTTCTTGACCAGGATGTTTTTGCTCTTCAAATCTCGATGGGCAATGGCTGGTTTCCCTTGGGTCCCAAATATCTCTATGTGCAAATGTGCAAGACCACTGGCTATCGAGAGCACTATTCGAAGGCAGCTAACCGTATCCAGGGTAGTTAGCTGTAGATAGTCATACAAGGATCCCATTTCATGATAATGTGTAATTAACCACAATTGGGTACTGGAGTGCCGAGATGTCATGTCTGAAGCAATGAAACCTAGAAAGAGGACAAAAAAGAAATAAATACCTACCTCAGAAGTCAAAGCACCCTGTAAGGCTTAGATTCTGTAAACAATCCTCTACATAGGGTTGTTAGGTGTCATTAAGTCAAGTATGATCCACAGCGAACCTGTAAACAACAGATCTGAATCCTGACCTCTTTTGTGCCATCCTCACAATCTCTGACACTCTTCTTCTCTTCCACTGAACCTCCATTTTCCCAAGAATGATGTCCCTTTCCAATAAACAACAGCCTCTCTTAAGCAACATGCACAAGGTATGTGAGATGAAACTTCACCACCTTTGCCTCCAAAGAGCACTCTTGCTGCACCTTCTTCAAGATATATCTGCTTGTTCTTTTGGCAGTCCATAGGATATTCACAGTAGATATTATTAAAAATACAAACAAATTGATGATTGCCACCAATGGAGATTTACAATAGTATCAACTAATAAAACCACTCAAAATCCCTCACTGTCACCAGGTTAGTTCCCACTCACAAGTACCCATTCTTCCACTGAGTTTCTGAGGATGTGAATATCAATGGATGGAGACTGCTCATTGCTCTCCTTTGGAGCCAGGGCTAGATATGAGACATCTGAGATGTGCAGCTTTTGGTTAACAGGGCAACAAGGTAGGGACTACACTGCCAGAGTTCCCCAAATAACCAACAGGGAGAAAAATTAGTATCCATTCTTTAAAAGACTGTTGCCCAGCCCATGAGTGTATAATTTTATTGCTAAGTATCATTGAAATACTTTTCAAAAATATTCTAAATTGTATTAAGGCTTAAACAGAAGTAACATTTATAAACATTTTCAGTAGTTTCATATACACATGAAAGTTGGACAGTGAATAAGGAAACTGAAGAATTGATGGCTCAGAATTACAGTGTCGGCAAAAAGTATTGGACTGTTAAAATCTAACTGTCAATGTTGGAACCAATTTAGGGCTGACCTACCAATAGGCTTTCAAAAGTTGTCAACAGCACAGGAAGAGATTGCCCATCCTTCTCTCATTGAGCTGCTGGTGATTTGAACTGCCAGAGGCATCATCTTTGTGATAGCAGTGTAACTCCCTACCCACGAGGCCACGAGAGCTCCCTGGACTTCCAAAATAACAAACAAATCTGTTCTGGAGGAAATGAACGCAACAAAGGTACTCCTTAAATGTTAGAATGGTGAGACTTCATCTCAGATACTTCGAGCATGTTGTCAGGAAGAGCCAGTTATTTTTAAAAAGGCATTATGCTGGGAAAAGTGGGGGGTCAGACAAATAGAAGACCTTCAATTAGAGACTGACACTGTGACTGCAAAAAGGGGCTTCAGCATGGCAGAGACTGAGAATCGTGCAGGACAGGGTAAGGTTCAGATCTGTTTTCAAAGGGTCCCTATGAGTTATAAGTCTACAGGGGGACAGCTAACACAACTCATTCAAAATGAGACAGTGTGAAACTCTCCCTCATGTTAATATCCTAAGTAGAGGCCACTTCTCAACTATCAAAAAAGGAATACCCATCTCAAAACTCAAGAGACCTACAACCTAGTCATGACTCTTGACTGAAGTCTGCAGTGTAATAATGCATAACTCATAGAGGAATTCTCTGGTCTGTGACTGTAAGTCTAGATCAAATCACAGATTCATCAAGTAATAAAAGAACAGGCAAAAAGAAATGAGCTTTAATGATGTTCTTTGATAAAAAGGAAAGCCAGGCAATGGCTTTTGTTGTATAGAAAAGATAGATGATGTAAAAATACTGAAACTGCAATGTTGCAAGATGTAAATAAGAGAAAGAACATGCAGGGAGATAGTCTGTAGTTTCTGCATTTCCCCCCATAAATCAAAAACTACTCTTAAAAAAAATGAGGTTTATTTTAAAATATTACACCATGTTAACGTACTGTAATAATTTGCTACCTGCAAAAAAAAGCAGCCAGAGCCCAGTATAAAAATCCATGCTAGACATTACTGCCACTGGAAAAAAGAACAAATTAGGAGACCTTGAGAAGTAAGATAGTGACAAAAACTGGACATAGAGTTAGGAAGGGATCTTTCTAGACACTTCTAGGGAGAATCTGAAGCACATTAAATACATGAGCCCCAGAAATTAGTGCATTGTTTATCCTATCAAACACTTAACATATGTATGCTTGTCTTTCCTGCTGTGGAGCTGCCTCTCTAGAATTTTGTATATGAGATGTGATCAGGGACTAAGAAGGTTGAGATTTACAAACAGAACTTAAAAAAATCGCTTGAAGGAATTATGACCGAAGTGATCAGTTAAGAAGAAACATAACATTACAGATGCATAGTACTTTATATAAAATTTTAAGTCAATTTCACAGATGTTTTTTCATGAGATTTATCAAGTATAACTGTATGCCTTTTATAGATAATACATTTCTGTGGAAAGAGACAACAGAGAATAACATCAGTCAGAACAAAGTCAGAGGCTGGCAGCATAATAGACCATCAAATGCTTATATACAAGAAAATATCCACCTGAATTTAGAGACCATCTTAAGAAACTAAAGACCAAAGACTAGGTAAGTTATGTGGTACAACATCAAGGACACAAGACAGGAAGAAAGCAAAAGGTAATTGAAAAGATGGGAACGTGAAGACCAAAATGATGTCAGAAGAGACTCTGAAATTTGCTCAAGAACATAAAGAAGCAAAAGTGAAAGGAACAATGAATGGAAATCCAGAATCTCTGGAAGTGTTCATTAAAATTAATTAAAAACATTTTCTAAAAAAATAAATAAAGGTACTCTTATAGAACCTAGTAAAAGAGAATATCTTATGCACTGTATGTATGACAACAGTCGGAAACAAGGGGTGCTTTGTGGAGTGGGTTGAGGAAGGGAGAGAGGAGGGGAGTAAAATGTTCCAAAAATTAAAAAGTAAAAATATTAGATTTAAAAAACAAAAAGTGAAAGGAAGAAATGAAGTGAGCTGAAGAGAAGATTCTAAAGGGCCACTCAAGAAGACATAGTATAAAGACCTGGAGCTAGTAATCCAAAAGGGAAAATCATGCTTGCATTTCTCAAGCTGGAAGACCTGAGGAAGAGAGTCAAGCCTCAAGATGCAATACTGAAGGATTCTATGAGCAAAATTCTCAAGGATCTAGAAAGCATCAAAAAAAGAAATAGAGCAAATGATCAAAAGCAATGATGATGAACCAAGTTGTCCAAACTTCCCCGAAGGCAATGGTGAAAGACAAGGCTCCAGAAATTTACAGAATTCCAATTGAGATGTATCAACAAATAAATACATCCCTACTATATGTACTCATTCATCTACTCCAAGAAATTTGGAAGATAGCTTATCTAGTCAATTAACTTGAAGAGATCCATATTTATGCCCATTTCAGAGAAAGGTGATCTAGCAGAATACAGAAATTATTCAGTAATATCAACAACACCACATACCAATAACATTTACTAAAGATAATTAAATTGGCTAAAGCAGTACACAGAGAAAAGAACTGACAAATTCAAGCTAGATTCAGAAGAGGAACTGGAACAATGGATGTCACTGCTGATACAAGGGAGATCTTGAATGAAAGCAGAGAATACCAGAAAGCTGTTTACTTATGTTTTATTGATATGTAAAAGCATTTCAGTGTGGTGGATAAAAAATTATGAATAACATTGTAAAGAATGTTATTCTTTCCAAAGTTCTCTCCAGAACACTTATTTTTGCCCAAGTGGCATTTGTACACAGACCAAGGAATAGTCGTTCGAACAGAACAAGGCAATACTTTAGGGTTGAAAATCAGTAATTATGTGTATATGTGTCTGGATTATAACCTCTCACCACACTCAATCTGTATGCTTTACCTATGAAGAGGAAAGTAGCATATGGGTTGGAGGAGGTCTATTTAAGAATATGAATTATGGAGACGATACAACCTTGCTTATTTTAAGTGAAGGGGACTTGATGACTGTAACCTTCAGAATTAATTTCACATCAACAAAAAGCAAAAACTCTCACAAATAGACCAATAAACAACATCATGATAAATGAAGAACAGATTTAAGTTGTCAATGACTCCATCTTACTTGGATCCATAATCAATATCCATGGAAACAGCAGTCAAGAACTCAAATACTGGGAATATCTGCTCAAAACACCTCTTTGAAGTGCTCAGAGGAAAAAATATCACTTTGAATACTAAAGTGTATTGACACTAAGTATGACAGTAAACTACAGCATCTTCACCAGCTTCAATTACATGCAAAAGCTCGGCAATGGTAAGAAAGAACAAAGAACTGATGTCCTTCAATTACGTTGTTGGAGTACAATACTGAACATCAAGAATTCCAAAAAAATTTCTTGGAAGAAGTACAGCTGGAATTCTTAGGAAATAGAATGACTGTACTTCATCACATACCCTAACATATTTAGGGTAAGTTTCAGGCATGGTCAATTCTTGGAAAAGGAAATCATGCTTGGAAAAATACTGGGATAGTGAAGGAGAGGAAGAACCTCAATGAGACAGACTGATACAGAGGCTATAATAATGGGCTCAACCACAGCAACTTGTGAGGATGGTGTAGGAGCAGGCAGTGTTCTGTTAAATGAGGCTGGAACTCACGCAGTGGCAGCTAACAAAAACAGTTTTATTGTTATTTAAAGATGTTACATGGTTTGCCTATGATCACAGCATTATTAGGTAGCTAGCAAACCAAGGTTTAGTAGGAGAGGGTCTAGTATACCACGTCTTGCACAGGAAGAAAACAACCACCACCACAGCAGCAGTAGCTCATACTCATTATTGCATTCTATGTGCCAAGCATTTCATATCTATTCTCTCATTTCACTTTCTAGAATAAGCACGAATTCAGTAGACCAGCCTACTGGAAAAGAAGATGGCTCCTATCTACAGAAGAGCAATGTAACATTTGCATCCACATAACATTGCTAAATGTATTAACTTGCGCCTGCCTCTGTATCCCTCTTCCTCTAAGCCAGATGGGTGGTGGCTTCTGGTCATATCCCTCCTTCCTCCCTGCTCTTCACTATCTCCTTGTCTCCTTCTACCCTTTTTACTTGGAGTCTTTAGCAAGTTAACATCGTTGTACGTCAGTATTAGTTATTCTTACTAAAGGTCCTTGCTTTATGATTTTTTTTTTTTATTTTAAATATTATCCTTGTCTTTAATATCATTTCATTGTAAATGCTTTATGATTTTTAAATTGAATTCTTTTAAACGTTAATGTCTTGGTCAAAAACAAACACCCTTAAGTAAAAAGTACCACTCAAAACAAACTTAATTACTGCTGTATTCTGTGTGGCCTCTACTGATTTCTTCCCCAAAGGATGAACAGCCTCTGGTTACATACATGAATAATAAACAAAGAAGACATGTTTACTTTCACACCTTCCCTGAGTCCCCTAGGTCTTATGGAAGGATTCACTGTCCTGTTAATTATGCTTTAGACCTTCAGGAAAAATTACTTAAGTAAGTGGGATTTTTAACTGCTCAAAACATGAATGTTATAACTTCATTTGCTTTGTGACTGCACTTTGATGGGGCATTTGTGTTTGCAGCGAAGTGCTCCATTCTTAGTGGAGGCTGTAAACTGAAGAGGTGACTCTACGTTGGAACTCTAGCAAAGCAACTGGATGTGTTTGTGAAAAAGGGGGAAAATAATTAGAGAAGAGGTATCTTATTTAACAGTCAAAGCTAATCTCTTAGGCTGCTCAAGAGCCAAAGTAAATCTCAAAGTCTGGGGGTCCCTGGAGAGCCTCTAATTGGCATCTCTCTCATGAACCATGCACAGGGCAGCTCTGACAATGGAGAGGTAAGGCTACCATGAATTCACATGCCATGAATCTAGAGTGCTAGATTCTGTGTGTTCTAAGTAACTACCAGAAAATGAAATAAAATATTATGATCACATTTATTAACAGTAATAGAAGATTAAAATATTACTATATATATGTGTGTGTCCTATCTCCATACCTTTTCAACCTGCATGCAGAGCAGATTATCCGAGAGGCCAGGCTCTATGAGGAGAAGTGTGGCGTCAGGATTGGTGGAAGATCTATTAACAACCTGCGTTATGCAGATGACACAACCCTGCTTGCTGAAACTGAGTAGGACCTCATGCACTTGCTGCAGAGGTTCAAGGACTGCAGCCTTCAGTATGGACTGAGGCTCAATGTCAAGAAGACAAAGATTCTCACCACTGGACCAATTGGTAGCATCAGGATGGTGGCGAAGAGATTGAGATTGTTCACAGCTTCAGTTTGCTTGGCTCCACAGTCAACACTCTTGGCACCAGCAGCCAGGAAATCAAAAAACATATTGCGATGGGAAAGTCTGCTGTTAGGGACCTCTCCAAAGTACTGAAGAGCAATGGTTCTCCCTGGAGACTAAGGTGCGTCTGATACAGGCCATGGTCTTTGCAATCACTTGTTACGCATCAGAGAGTTGGGCTGGGAATGACTAGGGAAGATAGAAGGAGAATTGATGCCTTCTAGCTGTGGTGCTGGAGAAGAGTATTGAATGTACCCTGGACTGCCAAGAAAATAAACAGATTCATCCAGGAGAGGGTGAAACCAGGCTGCTCCTTGGAGGCAAGGATTCTGGGGCTTCGTCTGACATACTTTGGACATGTTGTAAGGAGAGACAGGTCCTTGGAGAGGGACATCATGCTTGGTAAGGTGGAGGGACAGCGCAGGAGGGGAAGACCCTCTATGAGGTGGACTGATTCAGTAACTGGGGTACTTAGGATAGGTGTGTCAGAGGCCATGCGATTGGCACAGGATAGAGCAGGGTTTAGGGCTGTTGTACAAAGGGTAGCTATGAGTCGCAAACGACTCGACGGCACATAACAACATAACAACAACAGTGTTAGGTTTATCTTCTTTAATTAACTAGGGTTTAGTTTTTTTTACAGTAGGACTGTATTCATAGTGTTTCTGGCAAAAGATGTGTTGCACTGGAAAATTCTGCTGTCAAGGGCCTCTCCAAAGAGCTAAAGAGAAATGATGTCAGTTTAAAGCCTAAGGTATCCCTGATTCAAGTCATGGTATTGTCTCCTAGCCTTTGAAAGTCTGACAGTGAACAAAGATGACAGAAAAAGAATAAATCTCAACGGTGGTGTTGGTAGAAGAGTACTGCATATCCCTTGGGCTGTCTTGGAGAAAGTACAACTAGGTTGCTCCTTAGAGGCAAAGACGGTGAAACTTCTCATATACTTACGGCAGGTTGGTAGGAGGGGCTAGTCTGTGGAAAAGGTAAAGAGTCAGAGAAAGAGAGGAAGACTCTCTCTCAACAAAATGAACTGACACAGTGATTGTAACAGTATCAGAGAAGAGACGTGACATATGAAAGACTGGCAGAGTGGTGTACAACTTGATAGCCTCTAACAACAGTAAGCCAAATGATTCTATCTAGCTTTTTGGAAAATGTTTAAAATTGTCTAACTATGCACATCTTACTTATCAACATCCTTAGATTCCAAGGTTACATTCCAAAATCAGCATTATGAGAAATGAGGGCTGTGCAGTGCATGGTAGTAAGAAGGTAAGCCCCTCCCCTACCAAAGAACTAGAAGAGGCTGGGCTGGGCTGGTGCTGTGGTGGGCTGGGTGGTGCTGCCCGTCACCTAGCACCACCCTCTGATGGGAATTCACTACTACTCCATCCACTATGGCCCCACAGCCACACACAGCCCCTTCTCTCTCTTATTTCCCACCTACCCTATTTAAACTCCTCAGTAACCTTCAGACCTTTGCCTGGCCTCCCTCTGCCCATCTGTGACCTCACATCATCCCACCTATTGCTCCAAGTTATCCATGGTGAAAACAAGATGTCAGGGACAAACAAAAAGGTGTTCTGTGTCCATCCATCATCATCCCTTGCGTAGTGCTCCAGATCACCATTTGTGTAGGCCAGTGGTAAGCGCTGTGGGCTCGGTTCCAGCCACACACATGGCCTAGACCATCAGAGGCACCACCGGGGAATATTTCCTGAAAAGTCTTGCCAAAGTCATCATAAATGCAAAATGCTGGATAAAAAACTGTTGCCGTGGGATTGGTTCCCACTTAAGAGTAACACCGAAAGCACAGAACAGAACTGCTCTGAAAGGTTGCTAAGGGTGCAAAACTTCCTTTTTTCAAACTACCACATCTTTCTTGTACAAAACAGTCATTGGATTTGAACCACTGACCTTTTGGCTAATAGATGAATGCCCTGTGCAAACAGGGCTCTTAAATCAAGCGTGGTGTGTGGGAGTGGGAGAGTTGAAATTCACACTGTTGCTATTTGCAACTGAGTCCATGTTGGCACGAGTGGCAGAGGAGAATCACCCCATAGGGTTTCCAAGGCCGTAATCTATGGAAAGAGACCTGGTGGCATAGCTCATAACATGACAGACTGCTAATAGAAAAACAGTGGTTTGAATCTACCAGTCTCTTTGTGGGAGAAATACAGGCAGTCTCCTCCTGTAAAAATTTACAGTCTTGGAAACCAGATGGAAGGTCACCATGAGTCGGAATCAACTTCCTTAAGTTGGAATCAACTTGAAGGCAAAGTGTCTTAATTTCTGTAGGACTATACTGCCAGGTCTTTCCTCCTGCAGAACTCCTGGTTGTTTTAAACAGCCCAATTTTCTGTTAATCTTGTGGTACGACAGGTCTCTGAAATTTCAACTCATCCATTGGGAAGGGCAGCGTTCAGAGCTATTATGCACAGGGTTGCTATGAGTCACAGTTGACACAACAGCACACAACAACATCAACAATTGGAAAGATATTGTTTCACAAGTTTCCTTAGAGGGCTCAACAGCAAGGGCCTACGGTTTAATCTATATACACAGGCATTTTATTTACTTTAGGAGGTTAGAGTTGGCAGTCACTGAAGAGAGGGGGAGAAATTACAATCTGATTTCAAAATGCAATCTGCTCTTTTGATGGCAAGAAAAGAAAATGATCACAGAAAATCTAAATGAGGAAAATTGGTAAAGCAGAAAAACGTTTTAAAAAAGGTAACGCCTGTCCATCATCCATCTCAACTAAAAGGACTACGGGAATAAGATCAGTCCACATGGTTGTGATGATAATGATGGCAGAGAGATCTCATGCATCTAGAATCTCCCATGAATCACTAGGTAATAAGAAGTGGACAATGCACGTGACTGAAAGAGGGTCCTTCTGTTACACAAATCCTACAGAAAAGGTTAATGTTCCAGTTTCTCATGTGCTTGACTCCAGTGGACTAAGTATTCACTGAGCATTTTATGCAGGATACTCCACTCAGCAACGTGGTTCTAAAACAAAAGATTCTAGACCTCAGTGGACAGTAGAGCAGCACCAGTTATTTCACTTATATACATGTGATGTCTAGGGGATTTTTGTGGCATTCTCAAGGAATAGCAGATAATCCAAGTTCTATCCATGGAATATTATACATGAAGCTAAGAGATTGTTTCAGAGTCACTAGTGGGTAGCTTGTAAGTCACCAAGTAAGAGTGAATGTCCTTTTCCTCTGGTCTTACAGCCATAGAGTATGGGTACCTACCATGTTTAAAGACAAAGCAATGTTTGTAATCAATGCTTGGTTTCCCATATAACCAAGTCTTAACTGTCTTTCAACTTCAGTCCATTCCCATGTCAGAGGGAATACTGGATCAGACAGCACTTCTTAGAAGTCAATGTACCTATCTCAAAAGTTGTGTATATCTAAGGGACATACAAGGCTGACCAGAAGCTAAATGGCACCACCAGCGCTCTGTGACCATGTGGTAGATTACAGTGGGAACTGGGACAGAATGCCTTGTTTGGTTCTCCGTCTTTTTATTTCATCTCCTGGGTAACTTTAACCTCTTGGTTCTTTGGTAATCATCAGCTGAAGTTGAGAAGATAAGAGTGCCCTACCCGGTCTTGGAGAGTGTGCAGCCAGAGTGCTCTTTGGAGACAAGAATGATGAGGCTTTGCCTCACATACTCTGGGCATGTTGCAAGGAGGTGCAGCTCCTTGGAGAAGGACATGATGCTGAGAAGGGTGGAGGTTCAGTGACAGAGAAGAAGACCATCTACCAGGTAGACTGATGTAGTGATTGCTATAATGGGCTCCTGTGTGTCAGGAAGTGTGAGGAAGGCCCAGGAGAGAACACGGTTCAGATCTTTCTTTTCCAGGTTTACTATGAATCATACTCAACTTGACGGCATCTAACAACAGCCCGCTCAAGATTGTGGTGGTGACTAAGTAAGAAAATGGACAAAGTGCACTTGAACAGTGCTCAGTGCATAATAAGGTCCATTACTATTGTTGAGATTGCTACTGTTCCTTTATGTACACACCTAACTCACATAGGTAGTGTATGGTACGAGCTAAAGAAAAGTTACAAAGTGAGGGAGGTACAGAAAACATAATCCCACTGCACAAACTAAAAGGTGATTGGAGAGTTTTGATGGAAGAGAAGGGGGTGGTTAACAGGTGGAAGGACAGGGACAGCAGGAATCAAGAACAATAGGAACAAAGCAACAGACACCTAAAGATTCATGACATTCCCAAGACATGACAAATACCAATGGAAGCTCCATGTGGAGTTACTTAACTGAAGATAAGTTATGAGACCTGGATCGATTAATACAGAGTCTTCCAATGCAAGTCTGTAAGTCTTCAATATGGAAGTCAAAGACACACTGAGCAGAGAATCACTGCTCCCAAGAAGAGAGCTCAGTATGCAGAAATAGATGAGAAAAAGGAGGCCAATAGCAACAGCGTAAGTGAGGGGGGCTGAGTGAGGACTGGGGCTCATGAGGCAAGGGAAAGGGAGCACTCAGCAAAAGAAATGGAGAGAATTCTGAGACGAAATATTCTACACACTACTGAACCAAAACTGCACAAGGTCAAAGCCATCTGGTGCAGAAAACTTGACACAGATTTAAATACTAAACTGGCAGCTTTGGAATATAAAGAAATTATGGCAATGGCCTCCCGTAAGCCAGACCTGATCCAAAAGTCATTAAAATGGACAAGACAAGGGGAAAGGTCAGCTGTGTTAGATTCACTATAAACTTCACGTCCATTATGAAGCAAGCACGTCAGGCAGCATTCATGATCTATCAATATGATCACATTTACTCTTACCCTTTCAGTAAAAAGCTGGTGATCTGGATCTAACCAGAGGCACCTCAGAAGACAAGGCCTTAAAAAAAAAAAAGGAAGATGAAGAAGAAGACAAGGCCTGGTGACTGACTTCTAGAAAAACAGGCATTAAAAACCCTATGGAATACAGATAGATCCCAACACATATGGGGTCGCCAGGAGTCGGAAACAACTTAACAGCAACTGTTTTGTTGTTGTTGTTTTTTTAAAAGCACCATCGCAGTATTTCAATGGGCATTTCACATATTTCACAAACGTTTCCAGGCGTTTGTTCCCAAATTAAAATTTATGCAGCATCCCTCTGTAAATCTGAGCTTTAAAACGATGCCTAGCTTGCAGGAATATGCATTTAATTATGATGTCCCTGGGAGCTGTGAATCTCTAGGAAATAGTCCAAAGATCTTTCTTCGTTTGAGTCTATAAATATTCAGGAAGGGTGGGGTGAGTAGAACTACCAATGAGGCCTTGAAGTGAACAACATGGGGCGAATTTTTTGTTGTTTAAATAACGAACTGCAGATGTAGGAATAAGAATTAGCAACAACAATTTCCTTCTCATCATCCAGAAGAATGATTAATTTACTTTCAGAGTCATACAAGAAATTGGGTGTTAAAAAGAAAATTAAAGTTAGCCATCTTCAGGGGAGACTCTCAAAGTTACCTGAGAAGAAAGGCAATTATTTCTCTCTAGATACAATTAATAAGGGGCTTATGCTTACCTAAAATGTTCTCATGCCGCAGCATCACCGTATTGTACAGTTCTGTTTCCCGGAACCATGATTTCTCGTCTCGGGATGAAAAGATCTTGACAGCCACGTTCTCCCCTTGCCAGCTCCCCCGCCACACCTCTCCGTACCTGCCTTTCCCTGTGGAAAGCAAAGCAGGGTGGACACTGGATATGAGGCCACTAAGAGGTAGTCAGTTCAAAGTATGTGTTAAAAGTGAGGCAATAAATTTATTTAGTGCTTGCAATTCTTAATTCCTCTCATTGTTTACTACAAAACTCAGTTTTAAGATAAATATAACTATCAACCTCACTGCAGCACCAACTCATAGCAAATCTTACACCGAGTTTTTCAGAGGCTGTAAAGCACTTAGGAGGAACTTGCCTATCTTTCTTCCATGGGGGAGCTGATGGATTTGAACTGGTAGAAAAGCGCTGTCTTGGGATTATCAGTGTAACTTCCTGCAGACTAAACCACCAGAGCTCCTAGATTATCAAGATATATAAAACTAAAATGGCCCTTACCTCTCCCATCTATCTTGTTTTGACAACAAATTAAACATTCACTGCAGCTGCTAATTATTATTCCATTTAAAATCCTCCATTAAAAGGTACAAAACACCTATGGTTTGATAAAAGCACAACGATGAGGAAAATTTAAAAAATGATAGTTACATTTCATATTAAAGTATAATGAAGAAAAAAGTACATATGTTTTTATGTGTTGTTGAGTCAGAACAGATTCACAGCTCCAGCAGCTATAAGTAGCAGGGGAGATCATCCCTCTTTATCCCAGAAAGCAGCTGGTGGATTTGAACCATGTGTCTTTGGCGTTGATAGTGAAATTCTTTACCTATGAGGGCACCAGAGCTCCCTGCTCTAAAGTGTATGGTGAACATAAAAAGCTTGACTCCCTCTCTTCACAGAGGATCAATTTATGCATTTGTTAAGAGTCCCATATGCCCGTTTACACACACATTCTATTTTTCACAAAGGGTACTAAGAACTTTGAGATGTGAGTTCTGAAGGATAAAAGACACCAAGAACGACACTGCTGCATAGCAGGAGCTCAACATGCTACAGCTCCTGCCATTCCTAAAGGATTTGTTGGTGGAAGATCTATTTCAAAAGGGGATTTGCAAAGTCTTAAACATATAATCCCAGAACGGTGATCATTTCTGACATTGGTCATGGGTATTTGCTCATTTTCAGAAATGCGGGGCTTCCTAAGTTGTGATCTGATCAGTGCACACCCCCTCTCCTACTGCAGCAACACACTTGACAGCTTTGTCAACTCCAGGCTCCGTCTTCCATTCTTTGCCTTAATTATAGGTAGGGGTGATCAGGAGGCTGGGCTGAGGAGGTAATTACCACCAGACAAGGGAATCAACAGAGGGTATAATCAAGGGCAAAGATACCTAGATAACACAACTTGCAGGGCAGTGGGGCCCTTGCAGGGCTGCTAGGAAGCACAGCTTGTAATAAGCAGCTGTACCACCACCTGCACATACAAAAAAAAAAAAAAACCAAAAAAAAACAAAAAACCAGCTCTTGGCTGACAAACTAAGCCACTGAGAACCCAAACATGGAGAGGGAAGGCATGTCTGTACCGGTGACACACCTGAAACAGAACCTGAATTCATCTGCGACAAATAATGTCACTAGGAACCACCAATCATTTATTCAAAGTGATGCAAAACGTGGCCAAGAAGTTGTGGGCCACCATCAGGTCATATAAGTACTAATTAGAACAAAACTCATTCTAATAAAAGTCCTAGCAACTGTGGCTGCCTGTGGCTCAAGTGCTAAGATACTACATCATCTGCTGCTAGAAAAGGAAGTACTCATCCTTTCTTGGGTCCGGCGCCATTATTTATGTGGATGTTCCTTTAGTCTTCTGATTTGCAACAGAAAGGGACGAAAATTATTCTGGGAAACTGCGCACATTAACTATTAAACTGTCTCAAGTGCTGCTTCTTTTTTTTTTTTTTTTAAGAGACACAAATCAAAACCAAATTGAGTGGTAAAGTTTAACAGGGCAGTTGGAGAGGATGTAGCGAGAAAGGAACTCTTACACATTGTTGGAGGGATTGTAAAATTGTGGAAGGCAGTTTGGCACTTCCTCAAAAAGATGAACATAGAAATTCTATATGACCTGGCTACTTCACTATTTGGAACATACCCTGAGAATATGAGAACTGAGGCACAAACTGAGATTTGTACACCAATGTTCATAGCAGCATTATTCATCATTGCAAGAACATGGAAACAGCCCCAAATGTCCAACCACAAATGGACTGAGAAATTATGGTACATTCACAAAATGGAATACTATGCAGCATGCAAGAGCAATAACTTTGCAAATTATTACCTAACTTGGGAGGGACTGGAGAGCATTATGCTGAGTGAACTCAGTCCCACAAGGATAAATATTGTATAAAACCATTATTGTAGAATGAGTATAAGGATCCAGGAGGGGTGGGAGAGGCTGGAAGCAGAAGGATGTGGATGTGCAAGAGGAAGGGGGGATTAATCACTGGGTTGTACAATTTAATGGGTGGGGAGGTGAAGGAAATTGAAAGAGTTTATTCAAATTTGTATTCGAATTTTTGTAAATAAACTAGTAGAAAAAAAGGAAACAGTTGAATTGCAAGGTAGGCAAGCTAAAATAAAAATTTATTTCAAGAGTTTTCAACTTACCTAAGTTTCCAAGTGTGTGTGTGTGTGTGTGTGTGTGTGTGTGTGTGTGTGTGTTAAAATGTAACTTTACTCAATTGTCCCTAAAACAGACATAGAGCTGTGCAAAAGTCCTGGCCAACAGTACCCTAAAAACATCTGAAATTTGGGGGTCCATGAATCATTATCTGGGAATAACTGAACTGGTACAATTTCCATTTTCTGAACCAAAACCCTTTTATTATCCATAAATTGTCCACAAATCCAGTCCATAAATTCACAGCTGAGGCTGAACCACATGAGCATTACAAGGTGTTAAAAAGCCATTCCTATTGTTCAAGTCATTAACACTAAACCAACAAAAGGCTGTCATTAAATTTACATTATTTCTTAAAAAACACTGACAACTGCATTTATAATCAGAAACCATGTGCATATTTTAATGAGTCACTTTTATTTTGTCCTTTGGACTCTGAGGCCAATCTGGAAGGAGGGATCTTGAGATAGCATGCTGCTCAGGGAATGCTGAGTGGTGTGAATGCTGAGTAGCCACAGGGCAGAGGGGAACAGGACAAATAAACAATCAACAGGAGGCTTGTTAGTGTGAAAGAACTACCTCAGCGGTCATCACAGCTTGCTTGTCTCTAATCAGCTCGCTGTGAAGGAGATGAAGGATGTGGGGGACTTCACCGTGGCTACAGACATGGGGAGAGACAAGAAGGCTAACTGGTTAGCTACTGCCTATCCTATTCCTGCCCAGTTTCCTTCCTATTATTTGGTTTGAGGGTTTTCACAAATCTCACTGCCACTAAATTAGAACCAACTCACAGCTGACCTTCCAGATATTTTTCAGAAGCTCTAAACTGCATGGGAGGAGATGAAACTGCCCGTTTTTCTTCAGAGAAGCAGCTGGTGGATTCAAACCACCTGCTTTGGGGTTGGCAGCACAAAACCAGAGGACAGTAGTTAAGTGGTAAAGGCTATTTATGAGGATCAACCACCTCCTGGAAGGAAAAGACATGATAGAGGCCTCTAAAGCACAAGTAAAAGGAAATGAGGGCCCAACTCAAAAAGCTGAGCATAGGGGGATGCTGACAACAGATCCTGTGAACTCCATACTGCAACCACTGCCATGGTTGTGTGCCCTCTGAAGGTAATATTAATGAAAACAATGTCTCCCCAGTGTGCTCCACATCAAAGTAAAATTAGTAAAAAGAAAACTTTTTTAAAATGTCATTTGATTTAATCTTCCTAGAATGCAATTTAACAAGCCTTTAAAAAAAAACAACCAACCAAAACCAACAACAAACTTTACAAATGTGATCTAAAAACCTTAACTAGTAGGAACTGGCTCCAAGTAAAGAATTCAGAAAAAGAAGCAATCTGTATAAAAACTGTATTGTTGAAGTTACTTTAATCCCCATTAGGGCTGTTACACAGTCCTGTAAAATAGTTGTGATCTCTGCAAACATGTAGAAATGTGTGGGCTTAAAACTGGAAACAAAAAGCTGTATAGACACCATGATTATGTCTACAATTAAGCATGTTCACATATGGGAAAAACAGGAACAGCCATGGGGAAATGTATATAGATAGCTCTTATCTAAATAAAGGAGCTCGAAAGGTATCCTTGGAAAAAATTTGTTTAATCCTTTTTCTAAAAAAAGGAGAAGAGTGGGAAGGATTACAGAATTGCAATAAATAAGTTTATTGTCTGAAAGCTTACTTACTGCTGATTATTCAATACATATAGTTGGGCACAATCCCATCAATTCATGCTTTCAAGTATTCTCATCACCCCTAAGAGTCTAATTACCACCGAGCCCATTGCCAAGGCATTCTCTGCACTAACGGGTGACATATTCCCTTGACAGGAGCTTCAGCAAGTGGAGGCGCTCAGACATGAATCATAGAGAACAGAGAAGTGGTTACATCACATAACTACCTCGCTTCTCCTAAAATTTAACAGGAAACAACAGACAATAACAAGAAGCAGATCTTCCAAGTTGCTTCCTTTTACAGGACCATGTCTAACATTGTTCATCATAACTCCCAAAGAAACGGAAAAAGAATTACCAACCGACACACTCCAAGAGCGTGATCTGACGAGCCACCGTTCTTTGTACCAGAAAAGGAAGACCGGAGCCACTTCCAGATGTACACGAATGATCCAGTAAATCCTATTGTTTAAGACAAGGAGAAAAAGAACCTATTAGGAACCAGCTACCATTGAAGAGGATTAGCCAGCATGAACCACAGAGATTCTTGGCACATGACTTGTCAGCATCAGGGCGCAGTGAGTATTTGTGTTTCTTCTCTAACATATGATGGTCCTGAGGAACAGCAGTCTTCCCTTATACTAAGTTTTAGGGAAATCTGAGCAAAGTACAGTATGAAAAGTAAAAAGAAGGCCCAAGAAGTAGTTTTGAGCACCAGCAGAAGCTACAAAAACAACAGAAGTGGAACAAAGAAGAGCAGTAGAAAGTCTTGAAGTCAAAGTCAAAGAGTCACTATCTTCCAGCTGGAACTGACTCATAACGGACCCTCAAGCAGCTTTTCAGAGACTGTAAATCACACATGTAGAGACTGCCCATCTTCCTGCAAAGGAATTGCTGGTAGAGTCAAACCACCAGAAGTCTGACCTTCCAGTCAGCTGCCCAACTCCCTACCTAAAAACTGCCCTGCGATCACTGTGAATCTCCTGAATGATTCTCTTTTGTTGACAAATCTAAGGCATTCTAACGAGGTGGGGTTTCTCCTGAAAGGCTCTTCATCACCGTGTTGCCTCAAATTGGTAGACTCCGTGATGGCAGTGACTTGTTAGGTGGGCGAGGAACACAAGGGTGAGGACTTCCAGCTGTGTGTCACTTGTTCGTGTAGCTCATTCACAAATCACAAAGAAAGAAGGCTGTCACTGAGAACTTAACAATGGTTACAAAACAGGACATATGCAATTAATGTCATTGAATTGACAAATTTTAGCTGTATATCATTTACAACAATAAAATGTTTTAGAATAAAATCAATACAGGCAATCATTGTCAAAAATTGAAATATGTCCCACAAAAGAAATCCCTAGATAGTTGTCTCAAACATTGTTTTTTCTTCCTTTCCTTGTGAAGCTAGAAGCAGAAATCTTTCCATATCAAGAACGGAATATCTATAATCAACAGTATGTGTCCATAGTGATGGTCTTATGGTTGCAATGATGTGTAGTGACATTCCCCAAACGTCTTTTTTCCCCTAACATTTAACTGTCCTGTTAAAGCAATACCTTGGTTGTTTAAATTTATTTTATCTTCTTTCATTTCCTTCAAGTTTCACTATGAAGTAGTGGGGAATGGTACAATTATAAAAGCTGAACAGTCAAATAAAGACATTTAGAAACCTTGAAAACCATAAAATGGGTAATCAACAAGAATACTGAGTGTCCTAGAAGTACATCTTCCAATCATTCTCTTGGTGGCTCCCTTTTCTTTCCATATATTAATTTTTTTAACACATGGCTGTAAATTATGGCTATAGTGAAAAAAAAATGTTTATAAGCACGGTCATCAATTTAAAAGTGTGTGACAACATGTTAAAGAATAGTTCTGAAAATGAAATGAATGTATTATTTCTTCCATAATGCTCTAAATGCAGTCCTGGTTCTAAACTCAGCTCAGAAACTTAAAAGTTGATAGGGTTCAACAGAAAATTTGACAGACTGCAACCTCAAATCCTGAATGGTAAGGCATTTTGGTTTTCAATGTGGAGGTGCTGTTTAGTAAAAGATATCCTTTGTTGCAAAAACCTCTTCAAAAACCTATTACGTGAAACTCATAATTAATTTAAATAGTGTCTTTTCCTGTGTTATTTCATCGTGATATACTATCATCTTATACAGTGGAATTTAAAGATTATTTTGGCATGCACAACCATTCCTTGTTCAAAATTCTGAAAGCCATTTAAAGTAATTTACAGTAGATGTTCCTCTTATGGCCCTTGGTAACTAGTTATCTTAGTAGCTCTGAGAAACCAAGTTCTCACTAATCTATTTTAGAATCTTGCTTTGCTCAAGCTTTGTCAGAATTCATCCTCATGTCTTCTTGCTACTTAACTCAATAAACTCATTTGGTTTTTCTAAAAACTTGAAATAGGCTTCTATGTATAGTTTCAACCAAAAAAAGCCCCACAAAACCCTGCAGTTCTCGCATTTTTTAAATGAAATGTCCCCAAGTCCTCTCTTCCTAGTTTTACTGTATGACAATTCAAACAGGTGGGAAAAAGGAAGCCAAAGAGTCCTTCCTCCTTTCTTTTGTACCATAGGAAGTACGAAGGTAACAGGATGGGGTAGAACCAGCCTGCGTAGCCACAACCAAACGCTTGACGGCTTCCTAGAGTAGTTCCTGCACTTCTCCAGGTGCAGCAACAGAGCTACAAAGATGCTGACTCTCTGGATGTAAGGAAGTTGCAGGGTTAGTCTTTACACCTGAACCAGTGCAAGCTACCAGGCACTTTCAAGTTTCTCTTCTAGAGAATGAGACAAGATGACCTTAAGCAAGACTCAGACATGATTTAAATTAACATTGGATCAGGTCAAAAGTCTATAAACCAGGGAGTCTTCACTTAGTATGGGCTTATCTTTAACCCCTTTGTAACACTCACTAGTCTTTATCTTTTCAGAGTAGGCACTGACTAAGCACAGTTTAATACCTTAGAATAAATGCTGTTACCCTTCCTACTCACTTCAACAAAAATAACAACAAACAATGTTTACTGTTAGCTTCTGTCAAATGATATTGCTGTGACTTAAAATGAAATTTGGTCTCTTCAAAATTAACTTGATAATTTATGTTTTTAAAAGTAATGGAAGGTCAGTCAGCCACTTTTAATGTCATTTTCCTTTAAATAGTAAAAGTGGAATTTTAAAATATTAAATTGAATGACAGCTTTGTATTTCCAATATGGAGCCAGGAGCCACATGTTGTCCCCTGTGGCTACTTTGAACTAAGTGTAAAATGTGGTTGCTGAGTTGATCTTGACATAAGGAGACCCAGTATGTGTAGCACCGAATTGCTCCATAAGGTTTCCTAGGCCGATCTTTTGGCAACAGATCACCAAGCCTTACTTCTGAGGTCTCTGGGTAGGAATGAACAACTAACCCTTCAGTTAACAGTCCAACCATTAACCATTTGTGCTCTACAAATAGTGGCAAGAGTAAACAACATATCCTATCATAAATGACATGTTGTTATGTGCCATTAAACCAACCAGCTCATAGCTGACCCTCAAGCCGGTTCTCAGAGGCTGTAAACTACACAGGAGAAGATGACAATCTTTCTCCCGTGGAGCAGATGGTGGATTCAAACTGTGTGCCTTTGGGTTGATAACATATATCAAAGACTTAATTAAAAGTTAAGAATATTAACTATCTCATCAATAACTATTATTGACTATAGACAGAAAGGCAGCTCTGGTGACGTAGTCATCAGGAACGATGCTGCCAACCCAAAGGTACATACACAGTTCTAATCGATCAGCTGCTCCACAGGAAAAAGATAGGCAATCTCCTCCTGTGAGATTTACTGTCTCTGAAAATCCTCTGGAGGGTCAACTGTGAGTTGGTTCCAACTTGATGGTTCTCAACAACAGCTGAAACGATCTTTGGAAATACTAGGTAAAATAAAATGTATTGTTAAAATGAATTTCCTGTATTCTTTTAAACTTTAAAAAAATGCACCTAGGAAAAAACTACATTTGGCTCACATACTGCTGCTACTGGACAGCACTGGTCTAACCAATTAGCTGCCCTCCACAAGGGGGCAGCACAAGAGCAGGAAAAATGTGACTTTTTCTAATGTAACATTTTGAGGTTTTCCGTTTTAAACCTTGAGAAATGAGAGTTTCATTTATAACATTAAGCAAAGGCGTTTTTTGATAAGCACTGTTATTACTAAAAGAATGCTGTTGTTAGATGCCATCAGATCAGTTCTGACTCATAGCTACCCTATGGACAGAGACTCACAAGTACCATAAATCCATGTCACACCTGTACTTTCCAAATTACAGGTACTCATTCTCTATTATTTTTCTCTTAACTTCTTAAATAAAATTGACTAAAGATTCTACTGAAATAAGTCCCATTTAATGTAATTGACAGCCTGAAATAGCTGTTTTCACACAGACTGATCAAGAGCCAGCAAGTAGTTAAGACTAAGTGACCAGTGGTTTGATGTTACATTGCCATGCCCACACCAGTTACAGGGAAGGGTTTTACAGCTGAAATAAGAATATGTCTGACACCATCTTCCTAACATTCAAGGATTTTCCCTGGTCGCACACTCACTGCTAAAGTGCTGTCTCCAACGTTGGTAGTGATGAGACCTTCAATAGTGCCATACTCCACGTCTCTGGGATTGAGGCGTTCCTGGTTGCGCCTTTTAAATTTCCGGAGAGCAACTCCCAGCAGACAAGCTAGAAGGCATACTGCAAACACTACTGACAGAATGATGAGACCAACTTCCAAGTGGAAATTCTGTGTTCCAGAGAAGGTCTTTTCTGGAAATAAGCAGAAAGGTGTAAGTGGCTATAAGAAGTTACTTATTTAGATAACCAATATCCTGGTTAAACAGCTCCTGAGTCCAACCACACAGCACTAATAGCAACAGTGACAAAATGTTACAACGAAATCACTTCTAATATCTGGCCTGAGGCCCAGATATTTTAACCATTATTTAATTAGACAAAAGAATCATTTGATGGAAAACTTTGCTGAGAACCAAGGGCATTAATGGATGTGAGTATACTTTTAAAACAAAGTACTATGTAACTATTACTTTTGTGCAGCTTCAATTGTATCTGTAAGGGTGTTTTATCATGCAGCCCTTACAATCAGATACTATGTTTTAACATTCCTATGAGAATGTGCCTTCTGGGCTGAAACAGAATTAACCTACCCTGCAGTCTCTTCATTTCAATATATTTTTTCTATTGGGGAATTTCACTGATCTCTTTTACATCTCAATTTCTGCTTGTTGTTGTGTGCCATCAAGTCCAAACAAGTTTTCAGAGGCAGTAAATTGCATAGGAAAAGAATAGCCATCTTTCCCCTGTGGAGCAGCTCATGGATTCAAACCTCCTGCCTTTGGGATTACAACGCACCTTCTTACCATGAGGCTACCAGAGCTCCCTCACTCTAGAAAACATTCATGCATCTTATTCAAATATTCATTCACCAATTCACTTATTCTCCTGATCATTCATTCACAACTTAGTTAAGACATTTTTCCACTGTCTAAATATTCATGTGTTCACTCAAGCCCTCACCTGTCACTCATATTTACAATCAATTTCTTCTTGCCTGCTGAATTAAACTAAATTTCTTAGTTGGACATTCTCAAGATAGTAATTTCTATTGCTTACTTGATATTATGTCACAGAGCCCAGCTCTTCCTCACATATGCCTTCTGTCCCTTCCCACTTTCCTGGTCCCTTTAGAATTTCCCCTTCAATATAATATTTTTAACTTCAATACTTTTAACTTCTCAATCCCAAATACTCAGTGGTTTATCACATTTAATGCTCTATGGTACTTGTGATCTGTATAATAAAGTATAAAACTAATTACAAACAACATTAAATGATAAATATTGCTTGTCTCCCTAACTTAGAAATTCCTTAAATAAATCTTTTATTAAAACCCAAACACCTACCTCACTGCTATCAAGCCAATTATGACTCACTGAGATCCCATGTGTTACACTATAGAACCTTGCCACAGGGTTTTCTTGGCAAAGACTTTTCCAAAAGCAGACAGGCAGCCTCTGGGAAGGTTCAAATTGCCAACCTTTAGATTACTAGCTGACTGCAAACTGCTTGTACCTCTTAGGGACTTCTGTTATAGTGAAAGGTTCTAAAGTAATGTATAGATCAGGAACCACATACTATTGAGTTGATTATAGAGAATATTCCCCATAACATATGTTTAGACTTTGGATTGTGGCCAGGAGGTACCAGTCCATGGAGAAGGACATCAAGCTAAGAAGGGTGGTGGGGTAGCACATTAGAAGAAGACCCTGGATGAGGTGGGTTGACACAGTAACTGGGGCACTGGGATTAGGGTGTTGAGTCAGTGAGACTGGCTCAGGATAGGGCAGGGTTCACAGCTCTTGTTACATAGGGTCACTACGAGTTGCAGGCGACTCAATAGCACATAACATTACAGCCCAGTGAGCTCTAAAATAGCTTTCTACAAATTTCTGTTTGAACACAGACATTTTGGCACGTTGATTCACATACTAGGTAGCCTTTTCCTTTTAACTACTTAGACTCAATCTTTCTTTTTAAAATTTTCTTCTAGAAGTCATTATCATATTTAAAGATATTCCATTTTCTTATTGGAAGTTAACTGTATACGTATCCCGCCTCCTTTTGGGGGGTGATATTTTTCACAGTGGCTATTACTACTTAGCACCTCCAATTCTGCTCCTTAGAGGCAAAGATGATGCTTCTTCATCTTACAAACTCTGAGCATGTTGCTAGGAGAGGCTATTCATCAGAGTGACATCATGCTTGGGAAGTTGGAGGGATGGTCAAAGAGGAAGACCATCAACGAGGTGGACTGACACAGTGACTGTAACAATGTGTTTAATGGTGTTGAAGATTGTGAGGATGGTACCAGGATAGGTTAGGGTTCAGATCTGTTGTTCATAAGGTCACTGTGAGTCATACTTGACTCGATGGCACCTAACAACAACATTCTACTTTTTGGACAGGTTGTTGGGGTTTTTTAGGTCTAAAACTAATTAGATCTATTAAAAATGTCTTACATGTTTAGAAAGGTCCTAGGTGTTACAAAGTTTGCATTTATCCAATTTCCTAATGGCTGAAGGAATGAATTTACCTAGAAGTACTACAGAAGAAAGGTGTAGTAATCAGGTAAAGATTAAATGCATAACACAAACTCAATGCTGTTGAGTTGCAACCAACTCATAGGTGACCCTCCTGTGGGTTTTTGGAGGTTGTAAATCGCATGGGAAGAGACTGCACATTTTTCTCCTAAGAAACCGCTGGTGGATTCAATTCACTTTGGGTTAGAAACATGAGTCCCTACAGACTACACTATCTGTAAAGGTTAGAGGCAAGGAAACCTTGTGGAACAGTTCTACTCTGTAATACACGAGGTTTACCAGGAGTCAGAATCAATCAAACTGATGGTAACCAGCCTAGGTTGGGTTATACATTCAAGGAAGTAAACTTGGTGTGGAGCGAGTCTATGAAGACTGTGGTACACTATCACTTGCAGGGACTCTGAGATAGCTAGTAAGAGCTCATTTTATAAAGTGACCATTTTAGAGGACTAGTTTCTATCGTTTATCTAACTGTACTAACTACAGCAGAGGATGATTCCTCATAAACCACTCAAGATTCAAGTGAAATACCACCTAGCTTCACATTTTAGCAAGAGATCACTGGTAATCAGAGAAAAAGTTAGCCTTTTATATTTCTTTCTTCCTCATAAAAGAGGAAAGATGTTCCTTCCACTCAGGCACTGGTGTCATAAGTTCTTTTTTTTAAGGGACGAGTAGTCATCAAGTCAGGTTGTTTGAGCAATTACAGTGGTCACCACGGCCATTTACCTGTGCGCAGTTGCTCACTTTCTCAAACATGCCCACCCACTTTGCAGATGCCAGGGGGTCATGTCCGTATCTTCCTCACCAACTGCTACCTTTCTTCCTGCCATCCAATGACTCTGGGTCAAAGAGGAGGAAGAAAGTCATGTGCCTCCTTTGATAGCTATTTAACCCACACAAAATTGGGAAAACACTAGCAAAGCTCCTCGATGTAGAAATAGAAAAGTTCACAGGAACCTTTTGTGGGCAGCTGGGCGGTGATGTTCCTGTTGCACCAGTCCCCTTGGCAGCACTCGACAGCCTGGCCAGGGGAGGGCGGCGTCTTACAGGTCATCTTCCCCTGCTCGTACACCTGGAAGCAGCCCTTTTGGTAGACGTGGAAGCCATCGTTTATGCTCAGTGAGGAGAAGCACTGCTGCCCTTCACAGTGGTCCTCATTCCCACAGGAGAGGCCTTCACATACACACATGTAAAGTTTGGGATTAGCCTTGGGCTTCTCATCTGCAAAAGAGAGAGAGAGGGGAGAATGGTGAATCATTCTATGGGCTTCCCTATAATCAATGACATAACAGTTACTCTGCAATTACCCTTCAAGATGAACCAAAGAGACAGCCAAGCACATGTATCACCAATGGACATGGTACCTACAGCCTGTGACCTATCACTAAAACAACAATCCTCTCTCAACATATGAATCCATTTATAAATGTTTTATGTTCTTAGTAAGACAAAATTGGCTAAATCTGGCCAGAAGACTGAAAATCAACTTCTCCAATGTGGTTTTCATATCAACTTTGGCATGAGAGACTCTCAAATCTCAATTCTTAAATCAAGAGAAATTTTTTGCCAGTAATTAAAGCATACATATTACCTTCGTCTTATGGGGAGGGGGGGTATGGGAGGTGGGAAGGGGTCTTTAGAAATATATGCAATTTATGGCAGCTATTAGTACCGGTTCCTGCTAACTCTGTGCAAATCCCCATCAACTAAGAATACTGAGAATCTGACATGCTTGCCATTACTTGAGAGCTTCAGAAAACTGCAGTATTTTAGTGTAATAAGAGGATGCATTTATATTTAAAAAAAGAAAAAAACCCCCACATAACTTACTAATGTCTAATCCAACCTATGGCTGATCCTTCAGCAAATTTTCAGAGACTGTAAATTACATAGGAGGAGAAAAATCCATCTTTCTCCCAAGGAGCAGGTGGTGGGTTTGAACCACTTGCTTTGGGGTTGGCAGCGCAACACATCTCACCCAAGAGTTCATCACACCTTTTCCTGCTTTTATACTTACAAAGCCATGTTATCACTATTGCCGTTTAATTGCCTACACCGAAATTTCAATGCCAGCAACACTAAGGTTTTTCGATTTACTATGTTGGGAATTCAGAAAAGCTGCTTAATATTTTCACCTGGCAGAAAAAAAACAAACCAAAAAAACCCACAAAACAAAACCCAACAAAAACTGGCACCACTTATGGCACTTTTATGTATTGATGGGCACAGGATGATTAAAGGAAGAGAACAAAGACTAAGCGGGAAGCTAACAGGTGGGACCAACGAGCAGCACACCTGGTGAGTCCCCGCAGCGGTGCAGACAGACACGGGAGGGGTGAGGCACACTGCTCATTACACCTTCTAGTCGATGTGTCTCTTTCTGAAAACACTCGTGTTTCATATTGCAAATCATTTTCTTCCCCACCCCGCTCCCTTGCTTAGTTGAGACCTGTTGGTCTCAACAGCTGCCACTTTTGAGGACGGAAGTGAAAACAAAGAGAGGGCAACAGCCACATCTAGAGGACACTGGATGGAGAGCTGAGTGAGGGCCACTGTCACTGAAGCAGTGTTCATATGAGGAGATTGGCTCACAGGGCTATCTCCCAAGGTCTGTGTCATAGACAGGACCCTGGACCCTCTCGTGGGTTTGGAAGAGAATGGATTCTTTCTAAAATAACAAGCTAGGAGTTTTTCTTTTGCTTTTCAAGGAGAGGAGCAAACGGGTGGGGGGGGGGATTTGTGCGGGGAGAAGGGTGCAACAATGAATTAATGGAATCCCAAAATCTCTGTAGATGTTCATTGAAATGAAAAAACAAACTAAATTTAAAAAAAAAAGGCCTAAAGTGAGGTATTTAGAATATGTCACTTTCCTTTACACCTATTTATGTGGAGGTGTGTAGAGAAGTGGGCTACCTTAAAATGAGACAAGTGTTCTTCCTCTTTCTTCTCCCCTCTGGAAAGATATGAAAACTAGCTTCCTACCCATTGTAGTGGTGCTGTCTCGTCTGACAGGGTGAGTGCACGCAGACACATATACACGAGCCTTCTATTTATAATTGACTCGCTAGTCCTTTTGAAAACCACAAGGGGCTCATCTAAGAGCAAAGACATGCCTGAAAGCAGAAAATCCAAAATAGCCACGGACTTGCTATGTATGTCACCAGTCTCGCCCCTGAGAATCAAGAGCCCGCAGACATTTTTCGTGAGTGTAAAGTTTAATGAGCAAAGAAGTAGTCTCTATTTTTCCTGCCTAGAGAAATTCGAACACCAATCTATTTCCACAAGGCTAGGAAACATAGATATCTGTTGACATAATCCAGCAAAATGTTTACACTTGCCAAAAAGGAGTTGAAAGATAGTATTTCTAGGGAGTCTAGACATGCTTGCCACTCTGAATGGCACGAAGTCAGGCTGAAGGGCTGCCAACTCCGCCGCCAACAGGTGATGATTCTTTGGAGCGAAATGGATGGGCAGGTGTGAGGGGGAGAGGTAATGATATCATATTGATTTGCAATTGACACCGGGACATAAAAAGACTTTATAAAAACACATGAGATAAGCTGCCTCGGGTGAAAGGAATTAATTAAAAAGCTACATGGATGTGTACAATTGCAGTGCAATTCATGTCAGTATGAAACACAACATGTATTATCTTTAAATATTTTCCAGAGATCATTGATATCGAGGGATCTACTCATTAAAGGCTATGTGCTCACTGGGGCAGGCTGGGGAATGAGGTTAGAATTGGGATGAAGGAGTAAAAAGAAAATGAGAGGATATACATGTAGACTCTGAATGCATCGAGGAATGTGATGTACTGTATCCTTGGTGATAAGGACCACTAGAAAAATGAATAACAAAACTCAGCACACTTCAGAGATATGGCAAGTTTGATTCCAAACCACAGCATTAAAGCAAGCTGGACAGATTTTGCTCCTCACTACATAGAAAAGTCATGTCTACGCAAATCAGTCTACCAAGTGTGCAATAGCATTATGAAGAGCTTTGAAATATTGTGAGAAATACCAAAATGTGACATAGACTCAAAGTGGCCACATGCTGTCTGAAAAACAGTACTGATTGGTTCAACACAGGGTTGCCACAAACCTTCAATGTGTAAGGAGTCCCATATCTCTGAAAGACAATAAAAGGAAGCTTGAGAATCAGAGGTGTACCTCTAACTGCAGATCAGAGGGGTCCAGGAAACGCTGGCCTACTAAAGTAGTCAAGGCATTGGTGACACACTGTCATTCCAATTTTTAAAGCATCAATTAACACATTGCTGCACACGGTTAAATTGACGACCATGCTTAGAAACACATTTGCCGTCATTTGTGGCAATGTGTTAAATAATCATCATTCTTTAGATACTCCTTCAAAGAGAACGCTACTATTACAGTTCAATCCCAAAATAAACTCTGAAATCCACAGAAGTAGCAATAAGGGCTACTGACAATCAGAAATGACAAGTCTTAAATGGCTGATTCTTTATCACCATAACATGTCCAAAACAAAGATTTTCAGATCCATAACCCCACAATCAAGAATAAGAAAGAGAGGCAAAGGCCTTAATTGTTATTCTTATTAATTGTTCTTTGGTGCCATCGAGTCAGGTACAACTCACAATGACCCTAGAAACAAAGATCTGAACCCTGTCCAATCTTGTACCATCCTCACAATCTCTGACAGACTTGAGCACACTGCTGCAGTCACTGTGCCAATACACCTGGTTAAGCGTCTTCCTCTTTCACCAACCCTCTGCCTTTCCAAGCATGATGTCTCTCTCCAAGCATCATCTTCAAAGTATGTGAAATGAAACTTTGTCATCTTTGCTTCCAAGGAGAACTCTGACTGCACCTTCTCCAAGACATACCTATTTGTTCTTTTGGAAGTTCATGGGATATTCGATATTCTCTAATACCACAGTTCAAAGAATTCAAGTCTTGAAGAGCAGGAACTCATAGCTAAGTTCAGCAGTCAGCCAATGGCAAAGAGTGCGTGTGTGTGTGTGTGTGTGTGTGTGTGTCTGTCCCCTTCACCAATCTTTTGCTGCTATTTTACCTCCCACTCAACATTTAACCTTCTGAATTTGTATATGCTGCTGCAACTAAGGATAAAGATGGGCAATCTCCTCTCGGGCAATTTACAGACTCTGAAAACCTGCTGGAAGGTCAGCCAGGAGTCAGTCTGACTTGATGGCAAGGAGTTTGAGTTTGGAGTCCTACTGAATACTTTCAGATCTACTTCTGCATCTATTTGTTACACACAACTGAAATTACTCTAAATTTTCAAAAATATAAGAGTGACCGTACACACCACATACACACATACTAAATAAATGTTACTTTAGCAACTTTACCTGGCAGAATGGATTAGTTCGAAGAGGTGCCAAAAGTGTTTCAGAGCTAGGATTACTAATTCAAAGAAGGTAAAAAGCACTGTAAAAGCACTCTCATCTTAATATCCACAATTCTAAGCAGCACAGCAGGCCCCAAAATGCCCATGACTCACATCTTTAGTCTCGTCAAAACTTAGGAAGAGCTGCAGCATGTGTGGACCGGTAATTTTTTGTTGTTGTTGTTCTTTTTCTTGAGGATTTTTGTGGGGAGAGGGTGGGGAGAATAAACAGAAACCCCCTGTACAGGTGGATCACAAGTAAGTGTGTCTGAGGCTTCCCCATCTCTAAGTCTATAATATAAATACAGCACACATCGAGCAGCACTAAGGAACATTATAACCTTTGGTGACTGATTTTTCAATGGCCCAGACAGGAAGCCTCATATCTGCTATAAAGTGTTTTATACTGGCCTGTGCAAATAACCAGGAAGTGCCCTGGCAGAACGCAGTGAGTCCACTCCACCTAACTGACATTTGTTTAAATTATTCAGTAATTTAAATGTCAAGCCAGAGGTATTCCCTCCCTGCCACTGCCGAGCTCACCCACACTGTCTGCTCTGAAAAGCACCTCCCGGCATTACTCAGTGTTATGGCTGGCACTGTCTGTCCTTTGTAGAAGCAAAACCAAGACAGTGTGAAAACACTGGCAGCCAGGGTCTGGCTGGGAGCAGCAGGGAGTTCTGACCACAAACAGAGACTGCCGTGAGGAGACGCAGTGCCACAGGGAGGGCCAGGGGCTGGGATATCGATCCAGGGTTAGGCTTGCCACGCCAGGGCTGCACTACAGTTAAAGCTTTAAGCAGACTGTTCTAGCCCTCCCTTCAAACTCACCATCAGAACACACCTACTCTTATAACATAATCCTGGACTGGCAGAGAAAGAGGCAGAACAAAACACATCCCAGATTCTCCCGGGCTGGGATAAGCTTGTACCTCACAGCAAAAGTATTTACTAACGCCTTCAGTGCGACTTCAGCAATCTAGACTCAGAACCATAATTTATCCTCCCCCTACTCCAAGGCTCTCCCTCCTGCTTGCTCTGTCAGGCACTCTATAATGTTTTAATGCTTTTATGGAGTCACCCTGAGTCTGAGCTGCTGCAAAGACCAACTAATATCACTCTAAACCATATACAAAAACCTATGTTTGCCATTAGAGTTTCTGACATGAGACAAATGATAAAATGCTACATGTAAACCAGCCTGCAGCTATGATCCTGGCTGTTGTTACGCAGTCTCAAGTTAGCTCCCATTCACAGCAACCCAACATACAGCAGAACGAAACACTTCCTGCGCCATCCTCACAACTGTTGCTGTGTGTGAACCTATGGTCACAGCCTCTATGTCAATTCATTTCTATGAGTGTCTTCTTTTTTGCTCAATTTCTACTTTATCAAGCATGATTCCTTCTCCCGGGACTGGCCTTCCTGATAAAATGTCCAAAATACATGAGACGAAATCTTGTCATTTCACCCATTTTGATGAACATTTTAGGGAGCTCTGGTGGCCTAGTGGGTAAGAAGCTGCAAGGGCAGCCCAAAGGCAGGCAAATCCACCAGCTGCTCCGAGGAAGAAAGGTCAGCAATCTCCTCGCGGGTGATTTTTGAGCCCCTGAAAAACTCCCTGGAGAGTCAGCTGTAAGTCAGTTCTGACTTGATGGCAATCAATTCACATTTTTATCTTAGTTAGTTAATAATCTGACTGTACTTCTTCAAATAAAGACTTGTCTCTTATGCTGGGAGTCCACAGTATAGTCAATATTCTTGACAACCACTAAATTAAAATGCTTCATGTATGGGAATGACTGCACGCAAAAAAAATGTGAATGAAGGAAAGTGTGAAACACAATGTATACGAATTTTGCATGTACACCAATATAAAAAAAAAAAAAAATTGAAAAAGCCAAAACCAGGCCAGGTGAACTCAGTTTCATAAGGACAAATACTACGTAAGACTATTACTGTAAAATCAGAAGGAAATAACTAATTAAGATGTGTACCAAAGATCAGATGGAGAAGGGAAGAGAACTGAAGGAGGGAAGGAGGGCACAGGAAATCACAAGGTCGCAGAGTTTGATGGGCAGAAAGAAGAAGTGAAGGAATTAGGAGCGATCCAGTGGGGATCTGAAAAGGCAGGGTCACGGTGAGCATGGATCAGTGGTGATTAATTTTATAAAACACAATATATGAGAATGATCACATGACACACAATGTGAATGGAGGAATGTAGGAAACAGTGTACATAAATGAAACACAATGTATACAAATTCTGTATGCAAACCAATATAAAACAAAAAGAATTTTTTTAAAAAAGGCTTCAGTTCTTCTTCAGTCTTCTTTGTTCCTTGTCCAGCTTTAGCTCACATACCAGACAACTGAATGTAACTGATATGAGTCAAGCAAGTACACCTTAGTCCTCAAATAACATCTTTGCTTTTGAAAAATATAACAAATCTTCTTCCAGCAGATCTGTCCAGGGAAATTCATAATACTTGTGTCCATAAATGTTGATTATGAATCTAAGTACAATGAAGTCCTTGAAGGCCTGAATATTCTGTTTAGCATGATGTTACTTATGGATGCAGATTTGAGGATTTTTTTTGTTTCTTTGTGTTAAAGTAAGATCCATAATGAAGACTGTAGGTCTTCCTCAGAAAGGGCCTCAGGTCTGTTTCATTGTCAGCAAATAAAGTGTGCAGTACACATAGCAGGCTGTTAATCAGTCTTCCTCTAATCTAGATGCCACTTTCTTTTTCATGTCATCCAGCTTCTTGTTTTATCTCCTCAGCATACAGAGTCACTCAGGCATGATGCTATTATCCCCTTGTTCTAAATGAATGGCGGTGCCTCTTGGTCTATGTACAGCTTTTGCTTGAGCACAATTCAGTGTTCTGCTATTCTCACTCTTCTCAATGTTATTATGACCCATACTGGAAAAAGCCTTTACATCATCAATAAACACACGTAAGCATTTTTCTAGTGGGTGTTCTCTGCTTTCATTCAACATCTATCTGATGTCAGCAATGACACTGATTATTTCACATCATCTTCTGAATCCAGCTTTAATTTCTGGCAGTTTCCTGTTGATATACTGCTGCAACCATGAATGATTGTTGTTGTTGTTGTTGTTAAGTGCCACAGAGTCACAGGCGACTCATAGCGACCCTATGAAGGAGAGTCCTCAACACTTGGGTGCCTTTCATCCTCTCTCCAGGTTCATAGGATGAATGATGGTATTTCATAATCTCCACGTTCTGCTGGACCACCTTTTCTTAAAATAAGTGCACTTATCGATGGCTGGCTAAGTAACTATCTTCCGAATTTCATGATATAGACAAAAGAGTGCTTCCAACATTGCTTCTTTAATTGACACATCTCAAATTAGTACTCTGTCAATTCCTGGAGCCTTGTTTATAACCAGTTCCTTCAGTGTTTATTGCTCTTCTTTTCCTTCAATACCATTCATTCTTATTCACATGGTTTCTTCTACAATGACTAAATGTCAACCAATTTGGTACTATGACTGTGTTTTCCTTCCATCTTCTGATGCTTCCTGTGCCCTAAGGCTTGATTTCCCCCTCTTCTGTTCTTTCAACTTGAATTAATTCTAAATGCTATCTTCTTTTGGTTTTCTAGCTAGGTCTTGGTATATTCCATTTTAATACTTACTGAGTAACACTTTGAAATTTTAATCCAGCCCTTTTACTTTACCTTTTCTTCTTCCATTAGCAGTATCTACTCCACATTTAAGAGCAAGACTCAGAGTCTCTTCTGAAATTCATTTTCATATTTTTTTTTATTTTCTATCTTTTAAATAACTCTTGCTTTCTTCAACTATCATATCCTAGTTTTCAGAGATGGAAGAAAGCATTTCAAGATCTGTATCTTAGGCATTAGTGAGTTGAAATGGACTGATACTGGCCAGTTTAAATTTTATAACCAGAGAGTCGACTACAACAGGAATGACAGACTGAAAAGGAATGATACTGTACTCACTGTAAAAAAATAAGACAAAAATATTTCCAAGACCTATCATGAAGAAAAAAGCTATCTGTATTAGAATAATATCCATATGCCTACCAGGAGAATCAGGATCTCTAATGGTTTAGAGGTAAGGCAATGACAAAAAAAAGGGGGAGGAGGAACTCAAAGGCTAGCAGTTTGAATTCACCAGCTGTTCCTTGGGAGACAGATGGCAATCTTCACCTGCATGATTTACAACCTCTGAAAACCCACTGGATGAGAGTCAGTTATAAGTTGGTTCCAACTTGATGGCATATAGTAACATAAAAGGGAAGATTAGGTAATAGTATTATTATTCAAATTTACACACCAACCATTAATGCCAAAGATGAAGAAATCAAGTAGTTTCACAGTTTTTACAATATGAAGTTTATCAAATAGTGATACTTATCAGTGACAAGGGTCACTGATAATTCTTAGTGATCGGGATGTAAAATTCAAGACTGTGAATTTCAAGACTAACAGAAAAGAATGGCCTTGGTGATAGAAATGTCAATAGCTTATATTATAGGACAGAATTTTGAAGATCAAATATTATTTCCTGCAAATACTTTTTTTTAATTGCATAAATACCAGCCTATATACTTTGTCCTTACCAGAGAGAATACTCAGGAACCAGATTTTTTAGTGTTATACAAAGAGTTCACAGAGAAGGTCAATATCATCAGTGAGAGCAAGACTAAGAACAGATATCAGTTACTCCAAGGCAAGTTCAACCTGAAGCCGAAGAATAGTAAAACAAGTCCTTCAGAGCCAAGTATGACCTTGATTATATGCTACCAGGATTTAGAGACCATCTCAAGAATAGATGGGAGAGGAATATAGTCTTCGGGGCATCGAGGTCAAATGACATAGCATAGTTCACAAGGACAATGTTCGACACGCCACACTGGTGAGCAGTGACAACGTACTTGAAAACTTGCAGCCATCTAAGATGCATCCACAGGTCTTTCCCTGTCTCATGCAAAGAAGAGTAAAGAAAACTGAGGATGCTTGGAAACTATTATTAGTCCACAGCACTAACAGACCTCACAACCCTTATCTTCCATAGCTCTGGGACAAGAACTAGGTGGTACTGGCTATTTCTAACAAGGTCCTAGATCAAGTGGGAGATAAATGTGAAACAAACATCAAAATCACAATAACGGCCAGGCATGCTATTCTGATAGCAACTGGATGGACCCTGACACTATGGTTCTTAGCTACTCTGAGTCTGGAACTGAACTCACCCCTGTGAGACAACTTGAGGCCAAATGACAGATAGGCAAAAGAGTAACGCCAGGGAGTCACTTAGCATTTGGAAAAATCAACCACAATGGATCATGAGGCAGCATTTGCCCAAGGACAAAACTCAGAAGGCAGGGAGAGAGAGAATGGAAGGAAGAATGGAACCAAGAACCATAGAGAGAGACTTAGAAGAATGATGCTGCACTGCGGACATTATATAATCAATGCCATCAAACAAAAACAGATATGAATGGCCGACCAGAATACCAATCTGCTCTGTAAACTTTCAAATAAAAATTAAAAGGGGTGCTGTAGGGGGGTTTTGTTTTGTTTTACAAAGGAATAGATTTGACATATTCCTATTATTCCTGGGGTCTACAAAAGGATAGGTTTTCATTTCTAACAAACTTGTCTCAAAATAGACAAATAATAAGGTGCTATCTTAGACTGTTACTAAAAAAGCCCAACAGCTCAAAATTTCAATAGCCCAAGAAAGGAACACCAACTATTATTGGAATTCTTCCAATAGTGTAATCATTCCTTCATCTGAAATGGCAGTTTATATCAGGTTTACAGATTATGAGAGTCCTTCCACCATGTCCTAATCCAGGAGTGGAGTTTGGCTCCTTGCCAGAATCTGAAAGCATTTGAAGTCTCTGAAATTAAACAGAGGCTTAAAGAAGGATTTTGCAATGGCAGATATCATTGCCAGCAAGCCTGTTTTTAAGACAGAAACACAAAGGTCCATCAAGAGTGTAAAGTGAAGGGCATTTGATGCTCTGGAAAGAAGGCTGGCTATATGTTCAAGGAAAAAAATGCATCAAATGTCTAATGATTTCTGCTTTATGAAACACTCATTTAGCAAACCCAGATCACATTCCTTCGCAACAGAGAACTTGATACATGGTAAAGTTGTAAAACCAAGAAGAAAATATATGCCAGGAGTTAAGTACTTTTCCTAAGAAACCAATTAAGAGGTGAGGCATTCAGGTATTTAAATTAGGTCAAATATAAATTCTCGTTGCTGTTATGTGCCCTTAAACTGGAACTGACTCATAATTGACCTTCCAGTGCAGTTTTCAGAGGCTGAAAACTGCACTGGAAGAGACTGCTCATGTTTCTCCCTTGAAGTATCTTGTGGATTCAAACTGCCTTTAGTGGGTAGGCAGTTCAGTTGACAGTGAAACTACCCATTAAGCCATCAGAGAACATGTCCTAAAATAGAAATTAGTATCTAAAAAGAAAATGGGTTTTAGAATTTCAAAGATTTAAAATTTATGAATCCTTCACCCAAAACATCACTTTTCCCCATTGTTCCCGCCCTCCACAAACATAAACATTTTATCATGGACTGCCTGCCAATTAGCCCGTTTTGATCAACCCATTTCTCACCACTACTGCTTCTCCTTACTTATTATATCATTCTCTGTCACCATCTCATGACTGGAACTAGTTTCCATCCTTCTTTCTTTTCCCCAATTAGTCAGTTATTATTCTCTTGCAGCAAGTCCTCTGGCTTCTATCACTGTTAAAATAAAGACGACAGCAGATAACCTAGTCTAAAATTCCTGACTGAACAGACCTCCAACTTCTTCAGCATCCTTTTAGATCACTTTAGTTCTAAGAAACCTTCTCCTGATGCCAGTCCACAGGCCCTACAGAAGTGGAATTCCGACTGCACTGAATCCCTCAACTCCTTTTCCGCCAACCTCCTCATTCACTTAGTCAGTGCCTACTGGCCCTTCAGATCTCACCTTACATGTTATTTCCTCAGAGAAGTCATTCTTCACTCTCTAAATTTATAGTCGGAGCCATCTGTACATACTCAAGGACATGTATCTGTATGTCTGCTTAATACCCAACTTTTTACCTCCACTAAACACACCATGAAGGTAGAAACTTTGCCTGTTTGGCTCGCCATTACATACCGGGCACCTGCCTCAGAACCTGGCAGGCAGCAGAGAATGCAGGCCTGAGAGATACTTGCTGCTCAAAGGACTTACTCTTCTCTAAAAGAGTTAAGAGGTAGAGACATGATGCTGGTTTTCAGAGCAGAGTGAGCTCATAAAGTCTTTAAATGTCAGCAGAGATCTTAAGGCAGAGCTTAGTCACCAAGCCAGCAAGTCTGTGCAAACCTTTTCCCTAAGAGGAGCTCCCATGGCATAACATCTGTTCACCCCCTCGGGCTCACAAGTGTGGAAAATTAATAGTGTGCAGTATGTTAAGTTTTTTGTTTTGTTAAAACAAAAAAAAAGGAAAAGGACATACGAGCACAAAAGTTCCTAAAATTAAGGGACTAAATACATAAACCGAACCACAGAAGTTTTATTCTGTGGAAACCTGACTGGAGATGTTTTGCTCTTGCAACACCATATTGACCAAGGTGGTCACAGTATAAGAAATCCTGTCCACAGGAGTCAGTTTGAGAGGGGTCTGTACAGAAAGTGACTCCTAGGAGCAAAAAGGCTACCCCTGGTTCTCTGCTGCCATTTTTTTCTCCCTATCAGTGAAAATAAGTGTTTTAGCAGGAAGTGGGGGAAGAGAGAATTACATCATTTTCCCCTCACTGCTTTGCTGAAGGTGATAAGAATTCCTAAGTCACCCTGCATTTGAACTGCTGAAGCTGAGAGGGGGGGAAGTGCCATCTGTTTATTTTGTGTCTGAGCTGACTCTGAAATAATCCCTGTAAATTAAGCCTATTGCGGAAGCCACACCTTCCATTTCAAGGCCAAAAACCCATGTCTGCATCTAAGTGACTAGCAAATTAAAAGGCACAGTGGGGTACAGATCTAAGACAATATGCATCTGTCTTTTCCATGCTTTCTATGATTTGGTGACTGTAGCAAAGTCTTGGCTTTGCCACATGCATACTATGTCTGTGAAGCAACATAACAACCTCTTTATTTCCTCCTCAAACTCCTGAACTAGTACTCCAGAGAAGAAACCACAAACCCTAATGAGAATTAAATACCGGGACTAGTTTTTTTGTATTTTTTTTTACTTGTTGTGTTTTGTTTTGTTTTTCCTTTTATATTAGTGTGCATACAAAAATTAATACACATTATATTTCACATTATCCTTTAGTCACATTGTTTTGGGATTAGTTTTAATCCAGCAGCCATCAACTGAGTTAATTCTAACGCACATTGGCTTGGTGTATCTCTCATTAGAACTCTGCTCCACAGGATTTTCAGTGCCTGATTTTTCTGAGGTTAGAGGCAGATAAACAGGCCTTCTGCCAAGGAACCTGGAGCTGAATCTGAACCTCTAAGCTTCCAGTTACTATCTGACCACCTTAACCCTCTACTTACACAGGGCATCTACAATTACTTTAGAGACAGAAAATACTTTCTCCTTCAGATATGGCAAATGCCCATGTCTGAGTGAGGCTCGAGTTATAAACAGCATAACAGATTACCACAGGCTGAAGGAAGTGCAAAGAGTTAGACTCAGTGAATTACAAACATTTTAGAGACACTGTTCCCTGTTTAGATTTAGAATGGTGTCAATGACGTAGTCCACTCTTCAAATGTCTCTGTCTCGACGCTCTGTTCACTGTGTGGGAAGAAGTGTTTCCAATGACTCACTTTGGGTTGTTTTGTTTGGGGTTTTTCCTGGTTAACTAGGAGATGCACAGCTATTCCAGTGAGGGCATCTACCCAGGCTCTATAATAGAACGCTGGGTTTCACAAGCAACCTGAAACCATGGGCAAGCACAGGAGAGAGGACATCACAGGAGGCTGCAGTGCCCAGACTGACACCTCTATTAATCTCCTGTAGCCTTAGTGTTATTGTTAGTTGTCGCCAAAGTAAATTACAATGCATGACAAGCAACCCCATGTGTGCAGAACAGAACTGCTCCGTAAGGGTATTTTTCAGAAGTGGATCACCAGGTCTGACTCCAGAGGATCCTCTGGGTGAGCTTGAACTGCCTACCTTTTGGCTTGTACTTGAGCACTTAACCATTTGCTCCACCCAGGAATTTATTTTCTATTTTTTCTCCTCTGCACTGCAAGGATAAAAGCTCCACGATTATCCATCTCAGCTCTGGTTACCATCAAGAAGCCTCCACCCTAGCCCTACACTCTTTCAACAACCTTTCTAATCATGCAGATAAACACTCAAACACATGGGCATGGCATGGCTGCAGCCTTTTAGCACTGAGGAACCTAAAGTTAAAGGTAAAAATGTCCATAATTAGTACATTTTACTGTTTCCTATTTTCCTACTCTCCTGAGATAGTCTGACACCATAGCTGCAACACTGGGCTCAGAACTGCAGTGGATCCAAAGGAGTGATTATGAAAATGGTGCAGGGCTGGTTCTGTTGTATACAGGGCTGCCGAGGACTAGAACCAGTAAGACTGTACCCAAAAAAGCACAGAGGAAATTAGGTAACTTTTACACTACTTTTCCAGGCTGGCTGAGGTTATTATATCCAAAAGTGAATAATGGGGTCCATCTGAACTTCCCCGATACAGTCACTTCCTAAAACTCAAATTTCCCAGTACATGTTCCAAGACCCAACAAGGGCCCAACAAGTATGCCAAAAAAGATTCATGAAAACTATCACCTCGTGTCACCAATCATGTATCTTATCCAACTGTACTTCAATGTGTCTGACTTGATCTTTGCTTTATATACATTCCCTCCCCATCAGATTAAACAGCCCACAAGAATCCATCAATTATCACACATACTTACCACCCTACTTAGCACATGAGAGATTTAACATATTGGTCACTGACTAAAGATCCAAAAGACACAGTGAGATGGCTAGATGAGGATTACGTGGAGCTTAGTCCTTTCTACAGGAGCCCACAGACAGATTCAAGGAGCCTGCCTACATTCAAGGTGGAAGCAGAAAGCAACTCTGGGTTGCTGGGAGCCACAGCTGGCTTTACATGTACACATTCCCCCACCCCCACCCCCCATCTCCCCTGCAGGGGAAACCATTCCCAGCTTCCACAATAATCTTGGGTCTTGGCAGAAAAGAAGCCAGTTAAATCTGAGATATGTCACGAGGCCACTGGCTGGGAGCAAGAATGTCTAAACAGAAACCAAAGCGAGAGCAACAAGCAAGAGTTTCCACAGATTCCCTTTGGCTCCCATAGCCACACAGCACTGATGGCCTAAAGATAACCCAAATGTCTACAAAGGGTCACTTTTAAATAGTAGCTTTAATACCACCAGTCATTTCAGAAGTATTTCCTTCCAGAGTCGGCTTCCATCCACACGGGTGTGCCAAGCATGTCCAGCTATGGCAAGCCAGCTGAAGAGATGAAAGCCCAGAAGGAAATGGACGGAGTCCCAAAGGGGAACAGACAGCTCCTAACATGCTGTGATTCTATTCTGTGATCCTGTGTGCACCCACTTGGGCTGCCAAGAAATAACAGTCTAGCAAGAGATGCCTTATAGGAAGGATTTACAATAATGAAGACTTCAAGAGCAGGTATGAAATGAAATGAAACAAAACAAACAAAAAGGTTTAGCAATGCCTCTCTTCTTGAACTCTGAGATAACAAAAACCAGGAGTTATTATCATCTACAAGTTTTACAGGTAAGCTTTTTCCTCCCAGTAAAAAAAAAGATATGCTTCTTAGTCTGTTGGGGAGTTTAGATAGCCACTAGAAAGAACTCAGCTGGAAACCTGAAGGCATGTAGTTCAAATCTACCAACTGTTCCATGGGAGAAAGATGGACCATCTCCTCCCATGTAATTTGCTGCTTCTGAAAACCCACAGCAAGGTCAGCTATGAGTAAGAGCCAACTTGACAGTTGTTGTCATTGTTGTTATGTGCTGTTGTGTCACCTGCAACTCATAGCAACCCTATGTATGATAGCTCTAAACCTTGCTCTATCCTGTGCCAATCTTATTTTCTCCGACACACATTTCTGGTAATGGGAAGCCCCTGTTACCCCAGTCACTGAATCAATTCATCTTACCAAGGGACTTCCTTTCTTGCACTGTCCCTCCACCCTCCCAAGCATGACATCCTTCTCCAAAGACTGGTCCCACCTTGTAATATGTCCATAGTAGATCAGACAGAGCTTCAGAATCCTTGCTTCCAATGAGCAGCCTGATCTCACCCAATCTAGGGTAAACCCCTAGAGTTTGTTCTCCTAGCAGTCCATGGTATATTAAATACTCTGCTCCAGCACCACAGCTCAAAGGGAACAACTCTCCTTTTATGATCCCTAGTCATTGTCCAGTTCTCTGATGTACAGCAAATAATTATAAAGACTACGGCCTGGATCAGGTGCACCTTAAGTCTCCAGACTGACATCACTGCTCTTCAGTACTTTGGAGAGGTCCCTGACAGGAGACTTTCCCAATGCAATCCATCTTTTAATTTCCTGGCTGCTGGTACCAAGAGTGTTGACTATGGAGCCAAGAAAACAAAAGCTGTTAACACAATCTCAAATCTCCTCACCATCAATGATGCTGCTGCCAATCAGCTTAGTGATGAGAATCTTTGTTTTCTTGAGGTTGAGCTTCAATCCATATTGAAGGCTGCAGTCCTTGACCTTCTGCAGCAAGCAGTTCAGGTCCTCAATTATTTTTTTTTTCAGGTCCTCAATTTGATCTTGAGTCTATCCCACCTGAATTTCAAAACTATCTCAGGAACAGGTTTTAGGCCTTGAACACTAATGACTGAATACTGGATGAGCTGTGGGAGGATACCAAGAATATCATCCAGGAGGAGTACAAAAGGTCATTGCAAAGACAGAGGAGGAAGAACAGAGCAAGATGGATGTCAGAAGAAACTCTGAATATTGCACTAGAGCGCTGAGAAGCCAAAGCAAAGGGAAGAAATCAAGATATTAAGGAGTTGAACAGAAGATTCCAAAGAGCAGCACGGGAAGACAAAGTAAAGCATTACAATGAAATATGCACAGAGCTGGAGTCAGAAAATCAAAAGGGAGGAACCAAGATGACGGTGCCGGAGGAAGCCCCACAGGAACTGAGGAACTGGGGACATGGCAAGCCGCATACAAACAGGCCACCAGGGTCCTCCACAGCCTGTAGTTTATCTATAACTGAACAGCCAAACAATTGTTTACTGATCATCAGTACGGATTGAGGCTCAACATAAAGAGGACAAAGATTCCCGAAAAAGAATGGGTGAGTCCCACGGCTGCCAGCCCACCACTGCCAAGCCCACACCCACAGCCCCATGGGGCTGCCACACCAGAGCCCAGGAATCCCCTCACCTAGGACTGGCAGCAGATGCCAGCTCTGTGGCTGGTATGATGGGGCCCTCACATGGCCACAGAATAAGTTTATTCTAAAAAAAATTCTCAGAATGAGATAGCAGTGGTGGGAGAAGCAGTGTGGAGTTGGAGGCAAAGCAAGCCACATTGAAATAAGCCACCATGGACCTCCACAGCCTGCAGTTTATATATACCTAACCAGTCAAACAACTGACTACTGATATTCAATATGGATTGAGGCTCAACATCAAGAGGACAAAGATTCTTAAAAAAACATGGATGAGTCCCACTTCCTCCCATCATCCACAATGTCACAACACTGCGGGGCCACCATGGTCAGTGTGACAAAGCCCACACACAGCTGGCAGCAGGGGATGCCAGTAGCTGTGGGCCTCCAGTGTATGAGAGGACAGCGGGGGAATGGCGGCGGGGCAGGGGGGGTTGGTGCCATAGAGCCCAGAGTAGCAAAGAACTAGATACGGAAGAGCATCTCGCTGTCAGTGAAGAAGATTTCCTTGGATAGGTCAGAGAAGAAAAGAAGATCCTCAATATGATGTGCGGTAACTCTAGCAATGTAGCAATGGGCTTCAGCACGCCTCGGGGTGTGGGGATGGCACAGGACAGGGCCATCTGTTGCTCACAGAACTGCTGTGAACTATAGAGAAAGCTCTCTAAGCATAATGGATAGAAAGTTATGCTACCAAACCAAAAGTAGATGATTTTAATTTGCAGCCCTCAGGTCTGGTTTTAATTGTTTTTGGTCAAAGAGTCTTCTAAGCTGTGTATCACTGGTCTGTCACTTGGCTATACAGAGGTAACTTGTGGTTGCTGTGATGCTAAACACTGTGACACTAATGTGTCAAATGCGAAAATGCTAACCAATGGTGTTTGATGGAGCTCCCAGATTAAAACAAGCTTGGAAGCAGGAGTGGCATCCACTTTTTTTTTTTTTTTTTTTTTGGCATCCACTTTTGAAATAGCTTATCTCTGGAAACTCTATGAACTTAAGAGAAACAATGAAAATTATATAAGTGTTCAGGTCTTTCATTCATAGGGTCACTATGAGTAGTCCACGACTCGAAGACACTTAACAACAACAAAAACAGATCCTGGACAGCAGATCTCCTCAATGCACCACATCTTTTGATTTCTTGATTACTGCTGCTAAGAACTGTTTCAACCTAGGGTGAGAATGTTCACCACTCTCAATGGGGGAGAGGGGTAGTGAAGCCTCTTCAAGTAGCAGCCGGACCACCTGGTGGGGCGGGGAGGGGGAGGGGCGTGTGATGGTGGCAGTGCTGGAACCAGGGCTGCTCTCCCTGGCCATGGTCTTCAGGATTTTGTGTGTGTGTGTGTGTGTGTGTGTGTGTGTGTGTTGCTTTAGGTGCAGCCGCCCGGCCCTGAGGAATCTTATCTAAGCCACTCTGCCACCTCCTACCCCAGTACATTTGTAAGTAACACCACCAAATCCCTTCTCTTTGTAACTCACAAGTTTGTTCTCTCTAGGTTTGTTCCCTTTCCTTTGTTGTTGTTAAGTTTCATCGAGTTGCAGGTGATTCATAGTGACCCTATAAAGGAAAGTCTTCAATACTTGCGTGTCTTTCATCCCTTCTCCAGGTTTACAGCGTTTCCAGAGGCAAGCTATTACAGAAGTAAATGCCACTCCTGCTTCCAAGCTTGTTTTAATTGGGGAGCACTACCCAACACTATCCACCATGGGTAATCAACCATTAACACATTTGACACATCAGTGTCACAGTGTTCAGCCTCACAGCAACCACAAGCAACCCTTTCCTACAGATATACTTAATACTGAGTCTTGCCCCACACCTGAACCCTGTACCCCATTCCAGAGACAAAAGGGAAACATAGTCAGCTAAGGAAGTAAAGGAGGTTGGAGCCTTAGGATTCAGCCAGCCATCCCCAATGGACTCAACTTGGAAAACACTTTAAAGTCCAGAGGGCGGAAAACGTCAGGCATGCAGCTCAACCCAGAACCACCAATCATGTGTTAAAGTGGGCTCCTCTTCCCCTTCAACTCAATGTCCCTGTTCAGCATGAAGAAGCCAGAGAGTCTGCACCCCATTCCCAATTGAGAAATCCACAAGTGAATAAGACAATTCCATGTGTTCTTTTTTTTTTTAATAATAATCACCATTGCACTATGCTTACCATTACCCTGTCTTTATTACCCCCTTGTACCCCCTTATATGTTTTTTAAAAGAAAGAAAGAAAGAAAAGAAAGAAAGA
>NW_006399760.1:31666287-31699470 GCF_000299155.1 Elephantulus edwardii
AAGAAAGAAAGAAAGAAAGAAAGAAAATCAAAGGGGCCGAACTTGCTTAGCATTTCTTAAGCTAAAGGAATTGAAGAACAAATTCAAGCCTTGAGTTGTAATACTTAAGGATGCTTTGGGCAAAATATTAAGTGACCCAGGAAGCATTAAAAGATGGAAATATGATAGACAATCATTGTACCAAAAGGAATTGGTGGACACAGAAGAATTTCATGAAACAATGTATGAGCAAGACCCTCTGGTGATAAAGAAGTTCAAGATGCTCTGAAAGAATTGGCAAAAAAAAAGGCCCCAGGAATTGACATATTTCAACTTTACAGTACACAACAACGATGTAGTCTGTTGGACCCTGTATGGCTGAGCAGGAAGAACAGTATCACGTATTCTGGCAAATAATGCATATAAATAACATGTGCCATTCACTAAACTAAACAACACATGGCCACAGAGTTGGAACCAACTCATAGCTGAGCCGGCAGGATGTTTTCAGAAGTTGTAAACTGAATGAGAGGAGCCCGCCCATTTTTCTCCAGTGGAGCAAGCAGCTGGGAGATTTGAACCACCTCCCTTTGGGTCAGCAATGTAACTTCTTACCCACTAAGCTATTAGAGCTCTCTAGAAATGTCAAATGGAACTGCTCAGAAAGGCATGTTGTTTTTCCTCCCGTTAAGTCAGGGATAAAAACCATTCTAGGATCTTCCTAAGAATTATTAATACCTCACAGTACCTCATCTAGCCACCAAGTGCTTTCTGTCCTAAATGTCGGTCAGCCAAGGGCTGGTGTACACAGAACAGGTGCTCAGCGGGCTATTTTCAGTTGCTATCGGCTCAGTGGGGAGCTGCACATTCTCAGTAGGCAGGCAAGTTTTGGTTATGATTCAAACTCAGGGCAGCCAAGAGACATACACCTTTCGCAGCTGCCAGGGCAACCAGCTGCCTCGTGCTCCTCCCAAGAAGGGAGCAATGAAAACAGTGTAACCTGGCCAGTCGACGTACCAGTGAGCAAGTTGTACCTCTCTTCTCACTGCCTGGGTTATTCTGAGCTGGGGCTATTGACACTCCATGGCAACACAGGAACAAAGGGCCAGAGAGAGGGATTAAAATGTTTTGCAAAAGTTGCTGGAAAAGTCAGGCTTCTGTTTTCAGAACAAAAAGAAGCAATGGAATTATTGTTAGGTAGCTGTTGGCACTGTTACTTTTTTGTGCTCTATCTGTAACAAGAGTCTACTCTTTGGAATGAAGTGTTTATTTCTGTGGGGTTGGTTGCTTGGGTTTGTTAGTTGGTTGGTTGGTTGGGTCTTGTTTTGGTTTTTCCTCCTGATTCGTAAGCCTAAACCCACTTTGATTTAATCAATGCCAGTTTATGGTGACCAAATGTATAAGAAAGTAAAACTGTGCCATAGGATTACCACCAGTTGCTCTGTGAGAGAAACACAGGAAATCTGCTAAGTTTTTTGCAATCAGGGAAACATAATTGTGGGATGCTATAAGGGACAATCAACTCAACAGCAGCAAATCAGTTAAATGTTGTTGTTGTTGTTGTTGTTATGTGCTGTCGAGTCGTTTGCAAGTCATAGCGACCCTATGTTAAACATTATAGAAATAGAAAACAATGTTCTTCTTCTGAACTGTCACTGCTGGTCAAACCACAAACTTTTATGTTAAGTCACTCACTTACTCATTGCCACCAAGTCAAAACCTACATATCTTTGGATCTCTAGTGCCTCCAGTGAGTTGTTAGAGGCTATAAACTGTATAGGAGGAGACTGTCCGTCTTTATTGCACAGAGCTGCTGGCATATTTGAAAGTGCAGAGAGGCACAACCTTTGGGTTAGCAGCCCAACTCCCCATGGACTACAGCAACAGAGGTCCCTTTAGGTTAAATGTTGTCAAATCAGAATCAAGACAGAACCAACTTGTAGCTAACCCGTCCTATGGTTTTCAGAAAGCTGCTCATCCTTCTCCCACAGATCAACAACTGGTGGATTCAAAACATGTGCTTTTAGGACTGCAATGCCGCTTCTTAATACTAAGCCATCAGAGCTTTAATGTTAAGTAGACAAGGGCAAATCATTTGAGCCATCAAGAGAGCTTTTCAGTTCCTACAATTATTAAATTCAGGGCTTCAAGCGGTTCAGCTCAAGCTAATAGTGGTGGAGGAAGCAACACTTAAGCAGACAAAAATTTTAAAAAATTTGCATAAACTGGATTGATTCACTTACTAACCTGCTGCCATTGAGTGGTTCACTGAATGAAAACTGGAAAGATTACGGGTGGATGTCCTGCTAGAAATGTAATCTCCCTCTTAGGGAAGTGAACTCATTGCATAGCAACCAAATCTCTTGCCTGAAAAGTGGGAAACAGTGGTCGATGCATGAACTTCAATGCTGGTGGCTGGCTGCTTCTCGGAATCCATGCCACTCGCAACAGATAAGACTATTCATTGTATCATCCATTGAGTGTCTCCTGTGACATTTAATTTCTGCCATTTCAGTTACTGGCCTTGTTTATCCAAATCGTCAAAATTCAGGCTTCTGGTTTCATTTCCGTGGCCATATGAGTGAACTGGTTCAAAGTCCCAATTAAACGACAATGGCTGAGACGCCTTCATGCCTGCCTCAACACTGCAGAAGGATGACTTTTTTCTCATGCTTTTACCACACCCTATGATCTACTTCCACCACACAACTCTGGAGACACAAAATTCGAAACTTTCATCTGCTTACTCTTCCCACAGCTCCCCAATGCCTTCTGGACACAAGACAAAACATGGTGGCACAAGATCCTAACAAAGTTGCTGGTGATCAATTCCTGACTTCTTTGCATGTCGGCTCTGGTCAAACTGGACTGTCCAGACCATGGCATCCACCTTATTTCTCTGGGTTCAGCCCTTCCCCTGAGTGCATGTCCTTCTTATGACTTCCTTTGATGAGCAAATGCATATTCACCCTTTAAAGAGCTATGTGCCTTCATGTCTGTCCCTAATCTCCAGCCCACAGCAACATGAAGGCCTTTCCTATAGAGACTCAACCACTGTATTGTCATCTTATCCAACCAGGCTGGGACTCCTTGAGAACTGGAACCCTTCTTATTTATCTACTGGTATTCAAAAATTATTAATTGATCAATGTAAAAAAAAAATATTTTCTTTTAACAGATTCTCCTTTCTCAAGAACAAAGTAAATTACTTAAAAAGGTATGCTCTTATTTCCTCCTCAGTCCAGAAGAATCCCTTTCTCTTGTAATATTCTCTCTTTTTAAAAAAATATCCCTGCGCATGGCTGTTGAATTCACAGAACTCAGAGCCAATCCTCCTCAGGTTTCTGAGACTGTAAACTGTATGGAGGGAGATTGCTCATGTTTGTCCCTGAGCAGCTGGAGGGTTAGAACCATCAAAGGCTCGGCCTTTGGATTAGCAGTACAACCTCCTAAAGACTAGGCCATCAAAGTATTAGCATAATTATTATTGTCATCAACACTAATTATTCATCAATTATTTGTACTGAGCATCCACTATAGGATCAATATAACCCAACTCAATTAAGGGCTTATTCTCCCCAGACTGCATGCATTCCCCAAGTCCACTCATCCTTATGAAGCCGGGGACCATTCCTGCCTTCTTTATCCCACTTGGCACTCTCATGTCACAGTCCTTATGTAGCTGAGCTGCTAACCCCAAGACTGTCTCTCAGGCAGTTCTAATCCACAAGCAGGAGAAAGACAGGCAATCTCCTCCCATGCTATTTATAAATAGCCTCAGAAAACCACGTACTGGAAGATCAGTTATGAGCTGGTTCTGACTTGATGACAATGAGCTGAGTTTGAATTTATTTCCCTGGAGTTAGCAGACACTTGAGAATGAAATAAAACAGGAAGATGCAATAAAAAAGCAGCCCAATGATAGTGCATGACTGTCTCTTTCCTGGGAACAGATTACTCTCATACATGCCTCTCAGCCTTCCCTTCTGAAGACATGCTTAAAAGCAGAACCTATCAAAAATTACTCAGGCCCTTTGCAAAAATGCAAGGGAGAAGCATATGAATTGGGACATTAAAGATGAAGTCATTACTAGACAACTGAATACAGGGCCTATGTTCAACTTTATAAACAACAGGAAACATGGAAAAGCTCCCAGGGAGCCTCCAGCTACATTTACACACAAAGAAATACTGCATTAAATTAGTTGAATCTATAGATCCACTAACTGCAAGCCAAGGACTATAAAACCAGGAGCCAGGATCAGTCATTTCACAACATGATGTAGGTCACAGGGGTTAAATTTCGTTTACACTGGACCATGGGTATTCTCCTCCTCATGGCACCCCACCTCCATCCTTTAACAACACTTTTGAATGGATCCTTATTCCTCTCCACCCTCCCTTAAAGCTATTCTAGTATAAGCAGCAGAACTTAAAACAAAGGTAGCAAAAATAAACATAAGGAAAAGGCCACCCTTTCCTGAAAATAACCATGTGAATGAGGGAAAATATAGCAGGTAAAATTATTTTTGTTATTTGCTTTCTTTTGTTTTTTTTTAAATAGCAGAATCTTTCCAGCCTCCTCTGGAAGAGAAGTGTCATTCTTTCTTCTATTTATTTTCTCCTCTTCACGTCCCTGAATTACACATTATCCTCAGAAAGTCCATGCTTTGCTCTAACTCACAACAAAGAATTAGATGCAGTATTAAACGAGGATCTAGGCAACACCCCACTGAATCAGGCAACAGCTGGTCCAGTGTCATGACCAACACTGAGAAGGTGCAAATGTACACTTTCTTCTTCCTGTCAAATCATAGACTTCGGAAGAGGGTGGTCAGGCTATAAGAAACTATGAAGGAAGGGGGTGGGAGGTGTTGGAGGAAAAAGAAAAGGTCTGATGCTGATTTCACTGAGGAGTATACCAGATGACCCACGGTTAGCTGTCAGAGCCTGCAACACAGAGAAGGGGGCACTTCTGAGCAGGGAACTCTAGGGAGGAACTTAGGGCTGTCTTTTTCAAACTCATTGGTAACTCATTAGTGGGTAGTAAAATCAATTTAGTGGTTCAAGACAAGCTTGCTTTCTTTCTTTTAAAACAAAATGTAATAGAGTTTAAAGAAAGAAAGATAAAACATAGTACTGCATCAAAGACTGTAACAATCATTAGTTTCATGACATTTTCACTTCATATATGGTATGGGACACTCCTAAGCACCTTAGTCTGTCTTGGTTATTTAGGGCTCCCATAACAGAGCATCTAAAAGTAGAAGTCTAACAAAGCTTTCTCTGTTAGCTCAAGAGGAAGGTCCTTGTCCTCTTCCAACACCTGTAAGCTCTTAGTTCCTTGGAGATCTCCGCATGTCCTGGCACCAGTCTTCCCTATGGTCTGGAAGGTTCTCAGGTCCAAAGGAGATGTTCTGCTTCCTCTCAGTTCTTGTTTCTTAAAAGTAGGAAGCACGCCCACCTCCTCCCGCTTGCTTCTCCTTCCTTTTATCTCTTGTGAAATAAATGTGTGACAAAGGATGATATTAAAAGGAAAATTGATACCTTTGAATTATGGTGCTGGAGTAGAATCTTGGACATACCATGAACTGACTGCCAAGGAAACAAATAGGTCTGTCTCCTTAGAGGCTAGGATTTTTAAGCTCTGTCTCACATAGTTTGGCCAAGAGGGACCGATCCTTGGACATCATGCTTGTCAGGGTAGAGGGACAGTACAGGAGAGGAAAGCCCCAGATGAGATGAATTAATACAGTGACTGGGGTAATGAGGGTAGGTGTGGGATTGATAAAGTGACTGGGGCAATGAGGGGAGGTATGTCGGAGTCAGTGAGACTGGCTCAGGACAGGGTAGGCTTCAGCTATGAGGAGTTGCTGGCGACTTGAAGGCACATAACAACAACCAGCAGGGGTGTGACTTGAATACAGGTGTGACTTCATAAAAGGTAAAACAATCACACAACATTAGGGATCATGACCTAGCCAAGTTGATACCTATGTCTGGCGAACACATTTCCATGACTGAATCCTACCCTAAATAGGTTTATTGTTATCAGAGTTTGAACCAGTGCATCCAGGTATGCATGGCACCCCCTTGCCACAAGAATTTTCCTTTCTACTTCAGACACACCACATGGAATCAGAATCTGATTCCCTAGATGATTCTTATGCCTAGCAATAAAAATGTAGATTCTGCCTCTATATATCTGGTGCAGAAATGCAAATTCTCAGAAGAGAATGAACCTGCTCAAAGTCCTGATTACAGTGATTCAGAGTCAAAATCTGAAACCACCACATACTGTGTCTTTTTACACTATCTTAGAATCAGCATTAGTTCTGAGTAATCATGACTATTAAGAATAATCATTATCTATGGAAGCTTGCCTGAGGTCATGTCAGGCTATGGAAGAAAGTTCTGGTGCAGTGTTTGAAAGCTGCATATTCATTTTTAATTATGATTGGCTTTCTTGGTGGATTTTCAAATGTTTGGTTTTTTGTTGTTGTTAAGAATGAAAATTCTTCCATAGCATTCTCATAAAGCTGCTTTATTAGATTTTCCTTCTGAGGGTCAGTGTTCATCATCTCATTCTTGAGATCCATTTTCATAAAAGGAAATCTAGAGGCAACTGCACTGAATACTTAGTACTGACTACAAAAGTAATAATTTAGTAAGTTTGCGTATTGGACCAGTTTTCTCATCTATTTAATACTGAACTTTGTTTCACTGACTTTTTGGAATCCTCCTGCATTCTACTCCCACCTCCGCCGCCATGTGTGGTTCACTGAATATGAACAATCTGCATTCTCCACGTAAAAAGCCATGGGATCTCTTTCCCCAAAAATACTTTCATTTGGTAATATGTCACAGGAAGAAAAAAAGCTTTCTAAACAATACATGTCAATTATAGTAAGGAAAAATGAGAGTAACAAATTAAAAACTGAGATATTTCTGTTACACTCATTCATCCCTTCAAGAACTTCCTGAAATTTCAATAATGAGATATTCAGAGAAAGGCCTGTTCTATTCTTCCTCCCAGAAGCAAAGAGGGCCACCTTTGTGGACCCTAACAAAAAGTCTATTGAAGTTACCCCCCTTCCTCCTCACATTGGGTAATTGGGCTGGAAAGTCTGAGTAGTGATGCCTTTGGAAACATTAAAATCAAGTCAACTCAGAAAAGTATTTAGGATCTCCAGGACAGGGCCAATCTCTTACAATAAAACTCTGTAAAATGGCCCAGCCTTAACTGCTATAATGAAATCTAACTGTGGTTTGTAAATCTAATCAAATGTGGGTCATTTGTAGCTTTGAAATATTTCTGAAGAAGCAATATTCCATCTGAAGCATCTGTGCCATGGTCCTTACCTGCAAACGCTCAAAGGGACAGAAAGAAAGACAAACCAGGAAGTTGTCCAACAGAAATGGACTTCGCCCCAGAAGCGTAATAGCAGTATTAGAGCATGATTAGTCTTATTAATGGGAAGGAAAGGGAAGGATATACAGTTAATTAAGACTCAAGTGCTCTTCTGTGTGAGAGCAAATAAAACTCTTCCTGCCACTAGAGTTCTATACATAATGAACATAAAAAATGAATACTAGTATAACAGCTGAGCAGTGAAAACACAAATCCAGGTGAAGCGGTATTATCATCTGCTATTTATTGCAAACTCTCATCTCACCATCTCAGACTAGACTGAGCTGGAGTCTAGCTTGCACCAGACACAATGTAAATAATGTAGCTAACACAGGCCACACACATACACACACTTTTAAGAGGATTAATAATGATGGAAGCTCTTGAACACCATTCCTCAAAGCATATGTTGCCTCTTTTGACAAAAGTTTTAACCAGCCTAAAGTCATATCCCCCACTCCTGCCCCCAAAATGATCTCATTAGGGTAATCATGAGGATTATAGAAGATAATATGCATAAACCACTTAGTGCAGCACTTTACATCTATTAAATACTTCAATGTGTATTACTTAGAATTACCAAAAGGAACCTTGGTGGTGCCATGGTTAAACAAATGGCTGCCAGTGGAGAAGTCAGTGGTTCAAAGCAGCAGCCACTCCAAGAGAAAAGACATGGCAATCTGTTCCCATGAAGATTACACCCTTGTAAACCCGACGGGGCAGTTCTACAGTGTCATACAGGACTGGGATGTGTTGGCATCGACTCTGCAGCACACAACAACATAATTACCAAGGAGGTAATCACTGCAGACAGTATTTTCCAAACTTAATTTTTGCAGAGAATCTTTTTCCCTAGAGGCATTCAGGCTCCACAAACACACGGTGACACTGTCCCCATGAACACTCAGACCCTTCTGTCTCTATACCAGACTCACTACTGTAGAGCCATCCCTCTTTTGGATTGCAAAATAACACTCCTTCAAATCAATATTGAGGATATATTTGTGGTGCATTTGGGGGGACAAAAGGTAAAATATTTTTTTGTTGTTGTTAATTAGTAGAAAGAATACACTAAAATACATTAGAATAAAATATCTGCATTGAAAAAAAATTTTTAAAGGGACTGAGAACTGTTGTGCTTTTAATATAAATAGTCCCTAATTATTCTACCACGAAAGATGTTTCAAGAGAATCTCCTGGAGGTTCTCATGTAAGAATTATGTTTAAAAGGGAGTAGGGGGTAGCTGGGTTCTTTTAGAAAGAGATTCATTTTGTATAATCATATGGGAAAGCCACCAATTCTACCACCTAATCTTCAACGCTCTTATTTATGCCCCGAGAAATGCCATCTAGCTTCACTGAAGCACAATTAATAAGGTGCCTGAGCTGCTCTGTAAACATCCAACACGGTTCTGTTTCCTTTTAAACTTGCTAGTCAAAAGCTCAGCTCCAAGGTTATTATAAAGATTTAGTTATCTGCCCTATTATTTACCTCTTTAGTTATTTTGTATGTAGCATTTGCTTTATGATTAATGCTGAATATATTAAAGTGTGTTACAACCAGGGGTTCTCCAGGCTTTGGTGGTTTGGGTTTTTTGGTGTGTGGGTTTTTTTTTTTTGTTTTGGGGGTTGGTTTTTTTTTGTTTTTTGTTTTTTTTTTTAAATCAATCCCTAGTAAATATACAAGAACAAAGAGTCTTTTCATAGAATATGCTGTTGACTGTTAACAGGCACTGGAGCCATGGAGGGGAGACAGGATGAAGGCAGCCACTCTCAGGACTAGAGTACTCTAGGCTGGTGAACTGTTTTAATAAGCTTTAACATTCCAAGGTTTTGTACTAAACAACTATTTTTAAATAGTTGGAGTGGTTTGGGGTTTTGTGCTTTTTTTTTTCTTTTTTAATTAGATGTTGCTTTTTTTTGTTGGGGGCAGTTTTTTGTTGGGTGTTTTTGTTGAGTTGTTGTTTGTTGTGGTTTGTTGCATTTATTTGCTGGGCATTACTAGTATACGAGACCTTTTCCCTACTGCCAAGGGTATCTTAAGCACCACTCACAAAGCAATGCAGACCCTAGAAAATCAGCGACTATAGCTAATGGAAAATGTGCTCTTTCCCACACTTGTAAACAACCCAAACCTGGTGGAATACTGATAGCAAAACTCTAACAGCCAAAACTAGGCCCAATTTGATCTTTCCCAGGCTGTTTCATGACCTATCTTCATTGTAACATAAAAAGGTCATCTGCTGGATTTTTTTGGTCTGTGGAAGAGTTTCAAGTAGAGAAAAACAACCAATACCATGGCTGTTAGCGTGACTTTTGGAGGAAAAAAATATCCTTTTCGGTCGTCTTTTATTTCCATTCTTCACCCTCTTCTTTCTTCATATTGTTGTTGTTATTGTTATGTGCCATCGAGTCACCTGTGACTCATAGCAACCCTATGTACAACAGCCCTACGCTCTGCCCTATCCTGTGCCAATCTGACCATCTCCCACACACCTACCCCATTACCCCATCACTGAATCAATCCATCTCACTGAGGGTCTTCCTCTCCAAATGTATCTCTCTTCCACTCTTTTTTGCCCTATCTTGTCTATTCCACAGGTCTCCTCATGATATCAAGTGGAACCCACCTAAAGAAACTGTTTACTACCCTACAGAATATTGTACCCTTAACAGGGCATAGCATTTGAAAGAAAGAGGAACTTTACACTTTTTATTTGTCAATATGCCTTAGATATAGTTTGGGGTTTTTTTTTAATTTTTATTTTTTAAAAATATAGTAACAATACAGCTGAATAATTGAAAAGGGAACAGGGAGTTCTGGAAATGAAAAATAAAACAACAACAAAAAAACCCAAAACAAAACAAAAAACAACTCATTGCCTTCAAGTCAGAACTGATTCACTGCTGGCTTCCAGCAGGTTTCTCAGAAGCTATAATCCCATGGGAGGAGACTGCCCATTGTTCTCCCAGAGTGGTTGGTGGGTTCAAACCCTTTAGGTTGGCAATGTAACTTCAAACCCACACCTAGAACCTAGCCTGTCAAAAATGTTTCCAGATGTTGTCAAATGATGCACAGCAGGTAAAAATCTGCCAAAGTTGAGAAGTACTGTTAAGTCATTCAATCCTCTCAGCTTTGATGTTGTTGTTGTTGACTGCCATCGGGTCAAGTACAACTCGTTGAGACCCTATGAACAAAAGGCCTGAAGCCTTTCTATAACTCTAATCATTTATCTAAGTTCATAGAAATTCCAGAGGCATGTTGTTTAGGAAGTGGATGCCACTCCTGCTTCCAGCTTTAATATACATTTATTTCTTCTACTTAGTTTCTTGAAGTTAGGATCCTAAATTTCCGTTAGAAATCACCAGTTTATTTAAAATTGTCATTCAGGATTTATACTTTGTGCAACCTCGAAATTAACTGACAAGAGGACTCTATTATCGAAATGTTCTCATAACATCCAAGTACAATCTGGACCCTAAATACATAAGTTGATCTTTAACAGTTCTAACAAAAACACGGTATGAGTAACTATTCATAAAGCTAAATCTTCTGGTAGTAGTAAAAAGAAGGGAAGCCCTGGTGGCCTAGTGGTAAGAAACTGCACTGCAATCCTAAAGGCATGTAGTTCAAGGCCTACAGTTGCTCCTTGGGAAAAGGATAAGCGATTGACTGCCTCTGAAAACCCACCGAGGGTCAGCTATGAGTCGGTTCCAACTCTACAGTACTCTACAACAGTAAAAGAAATGGGTTATAGTTACCTTCCAGAATATTACTGAAGAGGAGGAGGAAGATCTGCTAAATCTTCTCAACCCAGTAAGTATTTCATACTCACAGCCAGCTCACGTTAGCCAAATTTCAAGTACTTAATGTAGCTATAAGCTAACATCTCAGACAGGGAAGCTCTATAATGAATGTCAGTATCTCGTGAAGGAAGGTAGATGGATCAACATTATAAACAAACTACGTATCTATGGGTTTCTAGTACATAGTACTGATGCTTTCACAGTTTTGGCTATCCCAACTTATCACATTATATGTCTCCCTAGAAACTCAGTAATTATATAATGCTCACTACTATATCCTATGCAATCCATCTGGTGACATCCACCTGTAAAGTCACTGTGTTTTTTTAAACACGTTGCCGCAAATGACGGCAAATGTGTTTCTAAGCACGGTTGTCAACTTAAAAGTGTGTGGCAATTGTTAAAAAAGTATCTGAGATGAATAAATCATTCAACATACAAAGCTGAATCACTCTATTTCTGGATTTTTTTTCCCATCACTAAGACCACCCTTTCTAGGTACCCTTCCTTCTTCACTGTTTCCAATTTCTACATCCCAGTCACCAATTGCCATGATGTTGTTAACTGGTCCCGTTGTGAGAGTGCTTCCTTTCTTTATGATTTAAAAGCATATAACACACCATAATATAATACATCATGTTTAGAAAAGGTGAATGGATGGTGAAGGAGAGAAAGAACCTCAACCAAGTAGACTGGCTCAGTGACTGCTGCAATGGGCTTATTATTATTGAGGATGGCACAGGACAGGACTCATCTGTTCTTCACAGGGCTGCTATGAGACAGGGTTCACATCTGTTGTTCACAGGGTTGCTATGAGTTCTACTCAACTCAAAGGCACCTAACAACACCACCACTATACTCTAAGAACAGCCCTCATGACATAGTGTGTTACATGCTGTGATGCTAACTGAGATGTTGGTGGTTCTAATCCACCAGCAGCACTGTGGAGAGCTCTGGTTGTGGAGTCCCCAGTGAGCTGTGCTATTAACCAAAAGACTCCAGCACCTCCAGTAGTTAGAATTCACCAGAAAATTCACAGGGAAAAGTTGGACAGTCCCTATCTGCCCAATTTATAGCTTCAGAGAACTCACAGAGGGTCACTTTAGTCTGTAGTGACTCAGCAGCACTGGATTTGGTTTTCTGGTTTACCATACCCCAAAAAGCCTGGACAGAGTTTGATAATCCCATAGAAGAGTAGGACCACAAGTACCACTTTTCAAGGAGTGTGGCTTGCAAAATAAAATGGGCAAAGAACCAGAAAATAGAGTTCTTACATACACATATGTGAACAACACAGAAATGGCCGTTAGATGTGAGTGTAGGGGATTATGAGTAACTATTTTCCTTTCTCTCTTTTCAACTTTTATTATTTTCAACAGGTATAATGCCAACTCTAATTTTTTTTTAAATAGGTAAAAAGTAAAGCCCTAATGAACATTCCTTTACATGAAAAATCTTGTGTATCATTAACTGTTTTACATATAAACGCAAAGTATGAGTTTCACTGTTCAAATGTGCACTGAAAGTCCCAAAAATATAACTACCATGAAAGTATATAGTGGACAATAGATCTCTATGTAATAGAGGTTATCAAAATATATTCCTCAATTCAGAAAATCCTATCACTGAGGATATCTTGTGATAGCTATGGAATTAATACATCATTCAAACATCATTCTGCTTTTCAAATCACTGTGCTTGTAATGATTGGATACATAGGTGTAAAACACACACCTTTGTATTTCTTTCAGGTCAACTTGAATCACTGTCAAAGAATCAGAACTTACTCACAGCTAACCCTCCAATGGGTTTTCAGAGGTTCATCTTTTTCCTGTGGAGTGGCTAGTGGGTTCAAAGCAACAGAGAGGCACTTGGGGCTACTTCCAAGGGGCTGGGCCACCTGTCCATGCCTTATTTTTTGTTATTGTTGTTAGATTAATTGCTACATTGAACTCTTATCACATTATGTATACAGGAAAGTTACAATAACTAAGAATCACATTTCCAAATAGTCAATGAGGCTTTGTTATTTTAAGTTGCTATCAAGCTAACTCAGATTTACGTCAAAGGGCTATAAGAAAAAAAAAAACCAAACAATAACAAAAAATACAAATTCCTTCTGACTCATACAGTCCAACAGCACCGAGTAATCTTTCCAGTTATAAACCTTTACCAAAGCAGACGACTCCTACTACATTGTTTCTCCTGCAAAGGGGCTAGTGGGTTCAGTTTCCATCAAGTATCAAACCACTGTACCACCAGCATCCCTACCAGGAGCAACCACCAAATTTTAATGGAAGTACTAACAACACACAGTGTGCCTCTCTTAATCTAAGTATCTCTGAGTCACTTACCTTCCATACTAGGGGAAGGGAAAGCAATCATCATCAGCACAGGAAGGATCATCACTCCATCGATCATTGTACAACTGTGGAGGGAAAGAAAGAGACCCAAGTGAAATAAAACACTTTAACTGCAGATTGACAAATTAAGCGTATCATGTACAAGCTTCTATGTTAAAGCCCTTCTCACAGAGGCCTCTTACAGATATTATTTCTGGTGGACTGATGGGTAAAGTTATGCCCTGGTTTTTAAATTTGGTTGGAGATAGAGAAAGCAGCACAGAATGCTCTCAGACGATTACTTTGGGGTGGTGAGAGCCAATGGAAATATGTGATTATGGGGAATGTGGAAGAAAGGTGCTTATGGAGTTTAAACCATGCCTTGGTTTTTAAATTCATTTGGAGATAGAGAAAGCAGCAGAATGCTCTCATACGGGCGCTTTTCTTCCATTTGGTGGAGTCCCCCAATTAAAACAAGCTTGGTAGCAGCAGTGGGATCTACTTCCAAAATAGCTTGCCTCCAAAAACTCTATGAAAGTGGAGAAACGATGAAAATTATACAAGTGTTCAGGTCTTTCGTTCATAGGGTCACTATGAGCCATCTACAACTTGATGGCACTTAACAACAACAGATAAAGAGCTGTGTTGCCAAGTCAAAGGCAGGAGGTACGAATTCACTAGCTGCTCCGTGGGAGAAAGATGGGTAATCTCTTCTAGTGTGATTTACAGCCTCTGAAAACCCTTTGGAGCATCATCTAAAAGTGGCTTCTGACTCAATGGCAATGAGAGTTGAGAAAGTGACACCTGAGTGTACATTTTTCACATGGCTTTAAGCAAAGTCATCTTTATAGTCAGTTTACCTCTTATTAATGGCCACTCTAAGATAATTTTATCTGAGCAGATATCCTTATCACAGACAGGAAATTAAAACAATCAGACGCATAAAGCTAGGAATTCCCCTAGGATTTTAGTTTTACCTCACCCTATCAAATGCAAAATTGGGCACTAAAAATGCTCACAAGAGTGAGCAGATTCTTGTAACAATGTTACAGATTAAGTGATGAAAAAATTTAAAAAGCATTACTATGATTGGATCATACTTCTTTTTTCAATTGGTGGTGGTTGTTAAGTATTGACTCAGAGCTGATCCTACAGCAGATTTTCAGAGACAGTAAATCTCAGGAAAAGATAACCCATCTTTCTCCCATGGAGGAGATACACTGGATTTGAAACTTCTGCCATTGGGTTGGCAATGAAACTCCTCTAACTGGGGGCAGAGCTACCTATTTCATCATACAGTTCCCTTCCTCCCCAAAAAGGCTACAACTCTTAGAGGCAGCAAAAGGTATGTTAAGAAACACATGATGGTGAACTGAGTGAGCATCATGACTGTAATTAATGCCACTGAATTATACAAGCAGAAAATGTCAAAAGGGCAAATGTTTTGTAGCTTATTTTTTAGAATATGTCTCCCTCATTAGACTATCAACAAACTCCATGACAACAGAAATCAGGTATGCACTTAATACTTGTAGAATTAAAATGTCCCTGCTTAATCACCTCATTATAAGTTTACATTCAAATGAATTAGAACCACGGAGAAAAACACATCTGATATTATATGCTAAAACTAAGACTTTTATCATTAATATAGCATTAATCTGTACTATTTATTTCAAGTAATAGTTAAAACTGTGCCATTAACAAGCTTCAAATCAAGAATCTTTTCTAAAAAACAATCATCACTAGCATTTTTTTTCTGTATCACAAAATCAACAAAGGTCTTATCCCAATATACCTTTTAAAAGATTTGTGCCACAACTATGAGATATCATCTCACCCCAGTAAGACTAGCAAAATTTAACAGAACAGCAAGCAACAAATGCTGGCGAGGTTGTGGAGAGACTGGAACCCTTATTCACTGTTGGTGGGGGTGTAGAATGGTGCAACCACTGTGGAAAGCAATGTGGCGCTTTCTCAAAAAGTTGCAAATAGAGATACCATTTGACCCAGCAATTCCACTACTGGGAATATACCCTAAAGAGACCATAAATGGCACCCAAGTAGATATATGCATACCCATGTTTATTGCGGCTTTGTTTACAATAGCAAGAAGTTGGAAACAACCCAAATGCCCATCAACAAACGAGTGGGTAGAGAAGCTGTGGTATATTTGACAATGGAATATTATGCTGCATTGAAAAACAAGGAACTCATGCAATATTATTCAAAATGGGTGACCCTGGAGGACATTATGATGAGTGAGGTATCTCAGTCAGAGGGACAAATGCTATATGGTGCCACTGTTGTAGAATGAGGCTGACATCGGGATGGGGGTAAGACTAAGAAAAACTGGATGAAATATGTTTACGGCATTGATGTCTATGGGGGAGAGAATAGTCTAAAAGTATTATATTTTAGGGCATTATGTTTATCGTAAGAGTATGGAATGAGGGTTGCAGAGTGGATTATATTTGGGGATTGGGGGATGTGTGTGGGGGATTACGTACCAATGAGGGAGTTTTTCTTTTGCATTTGAAGGAGAGGAGCAAAGGGGGGGGGGCGGGGAGAGGGGTGCAACAATGAATGAATGGAATTCCAAAATCTCTGTAGATGTTCACTGAAATGAAAAATAAAGAAATTAGATTAAAAAAAAAAGATTTGTCCCCTATCATCAAAGCAAATTTAAAACACAAGTTAATGTCCATAAATAGTACACAAAAGAGATTTAAGTTTATGCATGTAAACTAACTGTTTTTAGACAGTTCAAATAAGAAAAATAGCTGGGAAAAAAATCACCATTGTTATCTAGAATGTCTCTGCTGACCAGTTAATCTGACTACTTAAAAATACTATGGGAAGTCAATACTAAATATTTGCAATAAACTGAATGCGAGTTAAATAAAAAACAAACAAACAAAAAATACCACAACCAAATGGAAGAAAAATACAGAAAAGGGAATGCCTGGGAATAAACATCTTGATCATGTCTGAATTACTTGGGGGGGGGAGGGCAACCAAAACAAACTCTATAAAGTACCAACTTTAAGTCACAAGATCTATTTCTAATTTTAAGATATATTAAAAAGAAAATACTGCTCTTAATAATAAATTTCCAATCCCTGTGTTCTCAAGCATCTTTAGGTAAGAAGTTTCCAGATTATGAGATGACCATTAAAAAAGGGGGATGGGGGAGGAGTAAAAGTAATTCAATAGAACAGAGCTCTCTTACTCTGGTGTTTTTCATACTTTTTAGTTTTAAGAGCTCTTGATACTCTCAAAGTTTCATGACCCTAAAAAGTTTAACTATATATGAGTGATGTTGTTGCTTATATGTGCCATTGAGTTGCCTGTGACTCCCAGTGACCTTTGTAGGTTAGCTCTGAAAGCTGCCAATCTCATCATCTCAGATTGGCCTAATCCCATTGCTCTGGTCACTGAGTGAGTTCATCTCATCCTGGGTCATCCTCTCCTGCACTGTTCCTCCACCTTTCTAAGCATGATGTCCCTCTCTAAGGACTGGTCCCCCTTTGGCCATGTATGTGATACAGAGCCTCAAAATCCTTATCTCCGGGAAATAAACTGGTCTCATTCTCTCTAGGACAGACCTGTTTGTTCTCTTGGCAGTCCACAGTATGTTCAACCTTCTTCACCAGCACAACTCAAAGACACTGATCCTTCTTCCATCATCCTTAGTTATTGTCCAGCTTTCTGACGCATAGCTAATAACTGTGAAGATCATGGCGTGGACTAGAAGCACCTTAGTCTCTAGACTGACATCACTGCTCTTTAGTACTCTAGAGTGGTTCCTGATAACAGACTTTCCCAATGTAATTTGTTTTTTAATTTCTTAACTGCTGGTGCCAAGAGTGTTTATATATGAGTAACAATTACCAATATTGATTGTATTAATATTTAAAACTGAGACTACTACCATTGGGTTTTTCTATAGTTTTTAATACACAAACTCCAAAGACAGTATAGTGTTGTGATTTAACAGTTTCATAAATCTCTACAGAATTTGAATTTATCTGACAACTAGATTCTCACAGATGATTCTGCCTTCAACATATTATAGTAGGTTCTATTATCCGACATGTTAGGTAGAAGACCTACAATCACACAAAGGAAGACATAGTAGAATTCCTAAAAAGAGAGTCTTTGCAGATCTCAGAGGTTCTTGAATGGTACTTTGAAAACCACTGCCTTACTCTTTCAGTAATCAATCCTTCCCCTCTATCAGATAACTCAATACCACCTATTTGAAACTAAGCATTTATTCACCAGACAAAACGCAACTGTGTTGCTGTCCATTCACTGGCAACCAACAGCAACACCCTGGTGGGGGCAAGCACGACGGAGATACACCACTCCAGATGAGAATCAGAGAGTCAATCCAGCTCAACTTTATTGGGAGTTGCAGCGCACTTATATATAAGCAAGTAAACAGGAAGACAGGATAGGGTAGGCTTGCAGGTGTGGGATATGCAGATTGGATAGGAGAACCTCAGCTTCATGCGGACCACTCCCAGCTCAATAGATGTGGCAGCCACCTTCCCAGGTGGCGAGCTTTCTCAAGCGGATACAGCCAAACACAGGGGAGCTTTCTCTACCCCATATTAAAGGCGACTGGGAGGCTTGCACTTACCAGAGCTAGGCAATCTGTCCTAGCCAGAGGCCCTCCCTTCCTCTCCAACATTCCCCAACACAACCTGATAACACAGTTTTAGAAAACTTATCACCCTCTTTGACACTGTTCTTGTGTACTGTGAAGTCGCAACTGACCCATAGCTGACTCCCCAGCAGACTTTTAGAGGCAGTAAATTGCACAGGAGGACAATGCCTATCCTTCACACGTGGAGCAGCTGGTGACCTCAAACTGCGTGCCTTTCCTCTTTGAAAATGAGAACATAAAAAAGGCTAATGCTGAAGAAAAAAGTTTTGTACTGTGTGTTGGCTTTATAAAAATTCAGGGATGTGTAGTATTCCACTATATGAATGTGCCATAATTTCATATAATAGAATACTACACAGCACACAAGAGCAATGATTTTGTAAATTATCACCTAGCTTGGGAGGGATGAAGAGCATTATGTTGAGTAAACAGACTCAATACCACAAGGACAAATATTGTATAAAACTATTATTGTAGAATGAATATGAGGATCCAAGGGGGATGGGGTGTAAGCAGAAGGATGAGGATGTGCAGGGGCGGGGGGGGGAGGATTAATTAATCATGGGGTTGTACAATTTGACTGGGGGTTAGGGAAACTGAAAGAATCTGATCTGAAAAACAATGTATTTGAGTTGTGTAAATAAACTAGTATAATTAAAAAAATGCAGGGATGATATTGTAGCTACTTCTAACTATTTTCAAAGTAGAATATAAACTCTTAAGAAGAAGGTATTACATTAAATACTCATCTCATTTAGGTTCACCCAAATTCCTCTTTGATGTCTTACTGCCAAAGTCCCCAAATAAGAAACTAGCAATCAAGAAATAATACCAGAGGGGTTGTTGTTGTTGTTGTTATGTGCTGTCAAGTCACCTGCAACTCACAGCAACCCTATGTAAAATAGTCCTAAACCCTGCTCTATCCCTTGCCAATTTAACTGTCTCCAACACACCTATCCCATCACCCCAGTCACTGAATCAATCCATCTCATCGACGGTCTTCCTCTCCTGCACTGTCCCTCCACCCTCCCAAGCATGACGTCCCTCTCCAAGGACTGATCCCACCTTGTAACATGTCCAAAGTATGTCAGACAAAGCCTCAGAATCCTTGCCTCCAAAGAGCAGCCTGGCTTCACCCTCTCCAGGATGAACTTGTTTGTTCTATCAATTCTTCTATCATCCCTAGTCATTGTTCAGCTCCTGATGCATAGCAAGTGATTGCAAAGACCATGGCTGAATCAGGTGCACCTTAGTCTCCAGACTGACATCATTGCTCTTCAGTACTCTGGAGAGGTCTCTGACAGCAGACTTTCCCAATGCAATTCATCTTTTAATTTCCTGGGTGCTGGTATCAAGAGTGTTGATTGTAGAGCCAAGGGAACTGAAGCTGTCATCAATCTCAATCTCTTCACCATCTATCTATCATGATGCTATCCATCAGCCCAGTGGTAAAAACCTTTGTTTTCTTGATGTTGAGTTTCAATTCACATTGAAGGCTGCAGTCCTTGACCTTCTGCAGCAAGCACATCAGGTCCTCCTCAGTCTCAGGAAGCAGGATTGTGTCATCTGCATAATGCAGATTATTGATAATACAGTCCTGATCGCACACTTCTCCTCATAGAGCCCAGCCTCCTGAATAATTTGTTCCACATATAGACTGAAAAGATATAGAGATAGGGTACATCCTTGATGCACACCTGTCCCAATTTTAAGCCATGCAGCGTTTCCTTTCTCTAGACTCTGTCTTGAAATACAAAGTTGTTAGTGATAGGATAGTTTCCATACACATACAAGGAAGTCTAGTGAATACCACTATCGTTCAGATACATGCACTGAAAACCAGAGCCAAAGAGGAGGAAATAGAAGATTTCTACCAACTTTTGCATTCAGAGATTGGTCGAACATGCAATCAAGATGCAGAATCAGCAGTTGGAAAACATGGACTTGGTGACAGAAATGAAGTTAAAGATAGAATGATAGAATTTTTCACAATCAACGACTTATTTGCTGAAAATAGATTTTATAAGAAACATAAACACAGGCTATACACATGGATTTCACCTAATGGTATGCATAGAAATCAGATCAATTACATCTATAGAAAGAATCACTGGAGAAGCTCAATATTAGCAGTGAAAACTAAGCCAAGTGCTGATTGTGAAACAGACTACCAACTACTCATATGGAAATTCAAGCTGAAGCTGAGGAAAATTATATCAAGTCCACAAGAACCATAATTTGACCTTGAGTCTATGCCACCTAAATTTCAAAACCCTCCTAGGAACAGGTTTGAGGCCTTGGACCTCAATGAGCAAAGACCAGATGAGCTGCGGGAGGATATCAAGAATATCATCCAGGAAAAATGCAACGGGTCATTACAAAGACAGAGAAAGAAGAAAAGAGCAAGATGGGTATCAGAAGAAACTCTAAATATTGCACCGGTGGCCCGAGAATTCAAAGCAAAGGGAAGAAATCAAGATATTAAGTAGTTGACCAGAAGATTCCAGAGGGCAGTGTACTAAGACAAAGTAAAGTATTACAATGAAATGTGCAAGGAGCTAGAGTCAGAAAATCAAAAGGGCTGAACTTGCTCAACATTTCTTAAGTTGAAAGAACTGAAGAACAAATTCAAACCTTGAGTTGCTATACTTAAGGACACTTTGGGCAGAATATTAAATGACCCAGGAAGCATTAAAAGAAGATGGAAAGAGTATACAGAGTCATTGTACCAAAAGGAATTGGCAGACACAGAAGAATTTCATGAAACAACATATGAGCAAGAGTCTGTGGTGATGAAGGAACAAGTTCAAGCTTCTCTAAAAGAACTGGCAAAAAAACAAGGTCCCAGGAAATGATTGCATACTGATTGACATATTTCAACAAATAGATACTGTCCTAGGTGTGCTCACCAAGTTGTGCCAAGAAATCTGAAGGACAATCACCTGGCCAACTGACTGGAAAAGATCTGTATTTGTCCCCATTATAAAGAAAGGTGATCCAACAGAGTGTGGAAATTATTGAATAGTATCATTGATATCACATACAAGCAAAATTTTGCTGAAGATTATCCAAAACAAATAGAACAGCACATCAACAGATAACTGCCTGAAGTGGCCATGGCACTAGGGATATTATAGTTAATGTCAGATGGATCTTTGTGGAAAGCAGAGAGTACCAGAGGAATGTCTGTCCATCTGTGTTTTATTGATTATGCAAAGGCATTTGACTGTGTGGATCACAACAAACTGTGGCTGACTCTGAGAAGAATAGGAATCCCAGACCACCATTTGTGCTTATGCAAAAACTATACTTGGCAGTTGTCAGAACAGAACAAGGACACCTGAGGGGTAAGAAATATTTTTCCCCCTCCAGTATGTACACAACTTCATGTTGTTTTGCAGTAAGTCACCACTGTTGATTTGTTCTCACATACTGCTGGTTGAAGGCAATTCACAGATGACTCTGCAGCAGGTTTTCAGAGGTAGGTGGTCACACCAGTGGAGAGTGCCCATCTTTCTCCCACAGAACAGCTGATGAATTAAAAATGTGCGCCTTTGGGTTGGCAGTTCAACCTCTTATCTCTAAGCCATCAGAGCTCCCTAACTCTATCACTGGCAACAGATTGTTGATGCTTCTGAGACCAGAAAAATAGCCATGTGGAAAAGGGTCAGAGACTCCTTCCCTTCAAATAAAGCACCCTCTTTAAATCAACACCTTCTCTTATATCCCAAGCCCAGCCTCTTGGGATACGGAACATTCTCATGATACTCTACTAAAAAAAGACACATAACCCGGACAGAACAGAACCACTTTCTAATCCCATGGTCTTTTTCAAACTCCATTTATAGATCAGACTGATACCAAGTTAAGGTGTGAGCATTTCAGTCAATTTCTAACATGTATGGGCTTGAGGTCTAGATTGGCACTTCTTATGCTCTTCACAATTTACAGCTTGAGAAAGCCAAAGATACAACAAATACATCACAAAAAAATAAAAAATTCCACAAAATATTTTATATGGACCACAAAACAAATCACTAATAGTATTTATAATATACTATATTCAAGTTTTATAATCTAGTTAATAACATATTACCAGATAGAAGATATCTCTAGAACCTAAACTTATGAACAGTATAGAGTTCATTATCCATAACATTAAGGATGAAGGGAAAGCTGAACTCTAAGATGAACTCTAAGAGTCTTTTCCATTGGAAATTGCTACAGAGTTATTCTGTATGATATTTTTGAGAGTCTGTTTAACTCAGATGTTATAAAATGAATTGAGTATCAAGAGAATACCTGGTGTTCACAGGGTCACTCTGAGCTAAAGTCGACTTGACGGTATCTAACAAAAACAATAGATACTATAACCCCCAATTCTTTTTTCTTGTCCCTTTAAAAAAAAGATCTTAATGTCAAAGAAGAAGAAGAAAAAAATCCCAGGCCTCCTTGACAGTACTTCAAAAGCTTTCTATGCTCCAAGACCATGATTCATTTCTCTTGTGACTTATATCTCAAAACAAAAACAAAATTACCAAAAAAAAAGAGGGAGGGGGGCATTTGAGAGACAAAGTTTAGACCCAGTTAGGTTAAGTATTTATTAAAGAATTAATTAGAGTACTGACCAAAAAGTTTGGTTGCTTGAACCCACCCAACTCTTTCTCAGTGAAAAAGATTTGACAATCTGCTTCTGTAAAGATATATTCTCAGGAACCCTATGAGACAGTTACAGTTCTAGTCTGTCCTACAGGGTCACTACAAATTAGAATCAACTCAACAGTAAAAGGTTGTTTTGGGTGTGATTATAGTAAATTCTAGACTTAAAACATTGAGGAAAGATGTACATCCTACAGCAACTTCCAAGGCTGACAACATGTGAAAACAGTTCTATTACATCCCTTGCCCAACAGGGGCAGCTTCTCAAAAAAAAAAAAAAAACCCAAACAAACCAACATTAAACCAAAAAACATGACCTCGTGCTTTTGTTAGGGGGTGAAAAAAAGTGACACAGAGTGTAAAGGAAAATATATATACAGCATTTAAGTTAAACCCGTTTAGAGGGAGAAAAACCAAATAAATCCCCCAAAAGAGGGTTCCTGTCAAGTTGATTCTGACTCACAGCATCACTGTAGGAGAGGATAACTCCCCTATAGCATTTCCAAGGCTGTAGTTTTTACAGAAGCAAACAGTCACATCTCCTCGTACGGAGCAGCTGTACCACTGCCCTGTGAGCGGCTGTGCACGCTGACTGCATCAAGGCGTTCCAAGACGTGAGCCATTTCCGGGGTTTTTTTTCTGGGGGGTGGGGAGGGAAGTGGAGACGACCATGTCATTTCCCCCAAAGCACACCTCAGTGAACTCATACTATCAATCTTTCTTTCAATGGCCAAACACATCAACCATTTTATAAAATGTCTTGTATTCCAATAAAAGTTTGTTTGCCATTTTAGACAAATACTCACATAATATTGTGCATATTTCCAATATAGCATGCATTTCCACGTTACAGATTTCAAGCTTTGAAATAAAGAGGGAAACACGAAGTTTACTGAAATATAAGGAACTTTTTTTTACAGGCTCCCGCTCTAACCTCCCAACTGATTTCTTCAGTCTAACAGAAATTATAAAGTTTCCAGAAAGAAAAGCAGCCCCACTAGGACTTCATCATTTAAATTACATCACAAATGACCTGCTAAGTGCTTTAACACCATAGTCTGTGCCGGGACATTTTCAAGTTGCCAAGACTTGGTTTTATATAGACTTCAGAGCTGTTGGAGGTTTTCTGGTGGGAAGTGACTTTCAGAATATTAGCATATAATTTGTTCTTCCGTGATAGATTAATACAAATAGCTTCTTGGACAAGTCGTATAGAACTGAAATCCAGCCCCTGGATCAGTTCATCCTGTAGTTAGAGGAAATAATTACAGATTATTTCCGGAAAGAAAGAGTTTTGACTGAAAGAACAGCACTATAAACATTCCAGCCGTGACAGATGAGCCCAAGATCTGGTCTGTGAAGGAGGGGGAAACAATATAGTCTCTAAAAAGAGGGGAAATAAAGATGAGGCTTAATTGAGTGAAAAGAGAATAGAATGGTTTTGCTTATGCTACTATGTCAGAATAAAAGCATTCTCTGTTCAATTTCCTTTAACCTGGGTACAAAAGGACCTTGGCCTTGCTATACCGCTACCTACAAAATGTATCACCTATAAAAGTGAACTAAACTTCTGAGACTTGCAATGTCACAGTCAGCCACTATATCACTTACTGCTACCTCAAAACTAGGTTTGCTCACAACAAGCTTGGTTACATAGTGCCTGTCTCTCTTATTCGACTTTGTCCCCTCTGGATCAAATGGCCCTTGCTTTCTTGCTTGGTTTCACCTGATAGGATGCCCCCATCTCCCAGCTGTTTCATTGCATCTTTCTCCCATGCCACTCTGTGCTTGCTCCTTTCTCTGTTGTTTGCAAACTGTGACAACAGTTTTCTTACCTGCTGGTAGGAAGGACCTTGTTTTCTCCCTACTCCCACAAATCCTTTTTTTAGATACACAACTTTGCAGTTTATTTATAAACCACCCTTTCTCTGGAAATCTTCAGCTAGATGATACCTTTACCCTCTGTCTCATTTCTAGCTATGCCTGGCAGGAACTTTCCTCTTTAGTTTAACAATGCAGATTTTTATATTCCTCCTGAACAAGGAGGGATACAAAGGTTGTTCCAAGTGCGCACTGGCCGACACACTGTCTCAATTCCAAGGATAGTAAGATTAAGCAATCCTTTCAAGTTGCTCTCTACTCGTAATGTCCATATAGAACTGCCCCACAGTTTCCAAGGCTGGAAATCTTTGTGGGAGCCTTGTTTACTTCTTGTTTACTACTGGTTTCAAACCAGTGACCCTTCACAATGCTGAAATTCAGGGCTCTAACACGATTCTCTTTCACCACTGTCATGTTGGATCCAAATCATAGCTGAGACCCTCCACTGTGTTTCCAAATCTGTAAACTATAAATTCTTGTATTGGGGTTGCTATGATGCTGATCTTTGTGTCACTAGAGTGTCAAATGCCATAATGGTTACCCATGGTGAACAGTGTTTGGTGGAGCTCCCAGTTTAAGACAGATTTGGAAGCAGAAGTGGCATCCACTTCCTAAACAACATGCCTCTGGAAACTCTAAGAACTTTGATAAATGACAACAGTTATAGAAGGGTTTCAAACCTTTGATTCATAGGGTCACTTTGAGTCATGTTCGACTCGATGGTAATCAACAACAACAAACTATATGCAAGAATATTGCCCATCCTTCTCCTTCACAACCACCAGTGGATTCAAACCAGCAGAGAGGTGCCGCAGTGCTAACTAATCTTTTGTTCGCAATACAACCCCCTCTAGACTACACCAGCAGAGCTCCCTTCTAATATAATTAGACTATACCCGTCTGAAAGAGAGGGGGCAGGAAATAAGGCACAAAGAAATATCAGAGCCAGGGAGGTGTATTCCTTTTTCTTTTAATGGCAAACAATATATTTCTGAAATGATGAGGAAAATCATCCTTTAGCATGGACCTTACCAGAGTCGTCATCTTATCCACACACTCAGCCCTCCCCACTCTCACCCTGTCCAGAATTATCCTAACCCGCTATATATTATCATCATAGCACTAGATGAAATGTTTCTTTGTTCATTTTTTTATTTTCTCTTTCTCCCTCTTGTAACCCTTCTTTACCCATCAAAATGTGAACAGCCTGTAAACGAGAACTTTCTCACGGCTACACACCCGAGTCTGGCACATATTAGGAACTCAATACAAACAAAAAAAAATCATATTCATTTTCATTTCTTAAACTACACTACACCGAAGACCGGGTGGGATGGTGAGGTTTGAGGAATTTTACACAGATCAGCAAGCAACTGGCTGAGGGAAGGAATGTTGTGTGTCTTCGAGTTAATATAGTAACAACCAGGTGTCTGAGGTAAATTAAAAGATATCATTTGAAACTTGGATTCTAGTTTTCCAGGGTGTCATCCAATAGACGCAGCCAAACAAAAAGACGGCTGGCAGACTCTGGGTATTCCAGACAAGTCCCTGATGGACAATATCCCATTTGGAAAGGAGTGCCTGGATCTCTAGTTGCAGACACCAGCTGATATGCCCAGAGCCATCCCCCGTGACCTCAGAGACAGCTTCTGTAGCCTGAAAATCCATCTCCTCTAAGTCAGAAATTGACATATTATCCTTCCTCTCCCAGAGTCTTCTAACAGTTATTGAGGCTATTTAGAAAGCCATGCTTCCATGCTTATTAATAACCTTCAGAAAGAACCCCGAGGAAGTGTCAAGAGAAAAACAGATCTGTCTGAGAGAAGCCACACAGAGTCAGCAGAGGTTATAGTCTGCAATTAGAATTTAGAGAAAAATTGTACCATCTTCCACTACAGATGTGATCCTTTCAGGAGACTCAAAACAAAGTATTTCATCAATGGATTCAAGGATGCTGAATGAAGAACTGGTCTTTACAGAAAACAAATGAGAGTCTGAATGGATTCAATGAGCAATAGGCTTGGTTGGGTTTGTGATCTATTTAAATAAATGTCCCCAGGTAGTGCCATTAACACAATTTGGCATCTTAATATACACAGTTTTGCACTTTCCTCCTTTAAAAAAAAAAAGATTCCTAGTATTCTACCCCTGTGTCCATGAGCAGTACAAATCATTAACAAGCTTAGGTGCTAATCAAAAGGATAAAGGTTCTAGTCCATCTGGGAACAAACAAAGAAACCAAAAAACCCTCAAACTCATTACCATCTAGTCAGAACCAACTCATATAGCTAACCCTCCATGGGATTTCTGAGGCTGTAAATGGCACAGGGAGAAAGTATCCCTTTTTTCTCCACGGAGTGGCTGGTTAATTTGAGCCACCAGAAAGGTGTAGCTTTTTGCTTAGCAAAAACTTCCTATGAATGGTGCCACCAGAACTCCTTAGTCGATCTCGAAGTATTGTGAACAAAAGCTCTAACAATCTACTTCCAGGAAGTCAGCTATTTAAAAACCGAGGGAAGACAGTGCCCCTGTAATAAACACTCTGATTCTCTCTCAATAGTCTGAAAAGTAATGACTGACCTATTTTAAGTAGACCAGCCATACTAACTTTATCTGTGTATCAATGCTTGCAGGACATTTCTCCATTAGTCTGATAACATTACATTCATAGTTATTTACACTTCTGCGGGTGACTTTTCAATAGCAACCAAATTAATCTACTCTATATGACTAATTGACATTCACTTCTAAGAAGACTTCCGGGGGTCTTTTCCTCTCCCCTCCTCCAACTAGAATTGGATTAATGGAATTCTCTCACAACTTAGCTTGAAATATTCTCTTGCCAGTCGAGCAGCTAAAGCAGAATCAGATAATTGTGGTATGACTCAACAAACGCACAGCTGTTCATTTAAATATATCCATCAAAAGTATAAATATGATCATGAGAAGAAAACGAACTATGCACACAGGGTCAGTGCACACACAAGTTGACAGCTTAGCATGAAAGGAACCACAACAGTAAACAAGGAGGAGAAGGGGTGATGAGGCAAAGAGCAACTTAGGATACCAGATAAAAAGAAAGAGACCAGATAGCTGATGTAACAAAACACTCACCCAAACAAAAACTGCTCACTAAGAAGAACAGGAAAACAGCATGTAGCTAAAGTAAAAGTTAAAATGCACTATTCAATATAAGTTCTGTTGGTATAATATATTGTGGATTGCACTTTTAAAGGGAAAAAAAGATTAGGGGTTCAAAATCATACGAAAAAGATGAGAATTCTACATCTAGTCAGCATTTAAAAACTAGAAATCCAATGGAGGGCTGCCATAAGTCTGAATCAGCCTGACAGTATAGAATTTGGCTTGGGTTTCTATATATTCGATGAGGTCATAAAAACATAAATTTGGTCGGGGGCAGAGATAATGATCCCAATACAGACAGAGAGAGAGCTTTTGGGATGTGATGGATGTAATTTGTTGCTCAAAACAAAGTAAGGGAAAATGAAAAACACAACAAAGCAAAGATTCTGAAGCAGAGGAAAACAAAGAGGGAGAGAAGTCTAGCAACAGTCCCCTTTCAACAGCCCTAGAAGGCTCTCATTATGAAATCATGAGAATGTGAGAAAATCTTCAATTGCCCCAAAGTAAATAACTGAAAACTATCACTTCCTAGTAGGCAATTCCTGGGTTGTATACACACTTGAGGTCACCAGGTTGGAATTAACTAGATGGTGACTGTTGGTGTACAAGAGAGAGTGTCACTTTAACATGAGGAAAGGGAAAGTAAGAAAGAGAAAGCAGCAAGGAAGTGAAGAGTAGGGCAGGGCAGGGCTAAAAAGGAAAAACGCCTGTGTCCAGTCCTCAAGACTCCCATTCCTTCCTTCCCAGGGATAGACAAATTCGGTTCTTCCTCTTGGGTCTAGTAAATACTTGAGAAGTGGAAGCATTAAGAAAGCTTTTGTGCCCTCTTCTTTAATATGTAATTGAAAATAATCACAAGTGAAAGGAACATCTGGTACTTGATGACTATTTCCAAGTTTTCCTTTAACTACCAAAAAGAAAATTCTCCCCCCTGCTAAGAATTTCTTTCTCATAGGCGGGGAGGAGCTTTTTCCCTTGAGGCCCAAAGAACACGTTTAGTTTGACCACTGTGTTATTCTATACTGGAAACCACTGACATTCTCCCTATCAACAGGAAAATCTATTACTCTAACAACTTCAACCATCACTACTTCCTGCAACCACAAGTCCCCACAAATGTACTCTGTTCAATCTTCCAGAAAAAACTTTCTGGAAGGAATAATCTACCTTACCCTCCCTTCTCCTCCATTCAATTCTCCATCTTGGGGGTTCAGTCCAAGCCAATCTGTTGATCAATCTTTAGCAGTTTCCAATTCTTTTTGGTCATTACTTGTCTTTCCGCATCCTTGCCCTTTCTCAAAATATGATTCTCTATACCTCACACCTAGAGATTTTGACTTAGGTGATCTGAGATGAGGCTTAGAAATCTCCTTTCTGGCAGGAATTGGGCTGAGGGTGACCTCACTTGCCTGTGTTTAAGTGCTAATGATTGCATACTTCTTTCCTCACTGGGATACACAGGCTCCCCTCTCTCTACTATGATCTTACTTTATTTTTCATTATCTATCTTTAGTTTCTAACTTTATTTCTCTTCAAAACTAACTGTGTTGTTGTGTATTGTAAAACCAACCCCTAGCTGACCCCTCTTGAAGGTTTTCAGAGGCAGTAATCACATGAGAAGTCTATCCTACCTGAATTTCAAAACCATCTCAGGAACAAGTTTGAGGCAGTAATGAGTGAAGACCAGATGAGCTGTGGGAGGATATCAAGAATATCATCTGAGAAGAATGCAAAAGGCCATTACAAAGACAGAGCAGAAAGAAAGGGCCAACTTGGGGTGGCTATGATCCTGAAAGCTGTGACATTAGTGAGTCAAATGCCATAGTGGTTATCCATGGTGGACAGGGATAAAATAGAGCTCCCTGTTTAAGGCAGAATTGGCATCCACTTCTTAAATAACAGGCCTTTGAAAGCTCTATGAACACAAGACAAACAACAGTTATAGAAAAGAGTTCACATCTTCTGTTCATAGAGTCCCTATGAGTCATACTCAGATCGATGGCACTTAACAACAGTAACAATTTTGAGGAGACAGCACATCTTAAATGTCTTTGTGTTAAGAAATTCTTCTTCTGTGACTTGCACCACACAGATCTTGGTTTCTTCCAAGCCCCCACATCAGTGTTCCTGTCATCTTATTCAAGATTTCATCTCTTTTCTTAGCTTCAGACAACCACTATAGGCCATGGAGCATGGGCCATTCGCATATCACTCATTCTTAAGAAATATGTTCAGCTCCTGGGCCTCAAATACATTGGTTTCTATGCATAACCGTCGATCTGCTTCCCTGGCTGTAAATCTTAACAGGAGTGACTGTCCATCTTTCTCCCAAGAAGAGGGCTAGTGGATTCGAACTGCTGGAGAGAGTTAGCTTTGGTTAGCAGTCCAATATCCTACAGACTACACCATCCTATGAACTCCTTCCCTGTGTGTACTCCTTCTGGATAAACAACTTCTGCTACCACAAGTGCTTGCCTTTTTACTGGTTTTAAGATACTTTTTAAACTTATCTGAAAGTATAATAAATTCCACTTTTTACCTCTCAGTTTCAAAAATAAGCAGCATTCTATCATCAAGTTTCAAAAATAAGCAATTTCATTTCCTTGATTCTGTCTCCTTTTCTCTTGACATTTTTTTAAGAGAATCCCAGATGTCCAACTATTTCACCCCCAAATTCTAACAGATAAGGACTTTTTCCAAGCATAACTCCAAAACATGTTTCACCTAATGGAACAGAAACTCCTTCTTCCCTAAATATCATCCAAAACCAAACCAGTATTTAACTTTCGCCTACTTAAACTATAAACCACCCCTCCTCCAATCACCAAAATTAAAATACACATACACAAAACAACTCTGAAGGAAGAATGGAAATAACATATGAAACAGAAATTGTTTGTATCCATTTACAACTATCATAATTAGTGGTACAGTGTTGATACTATGGCAGAATTGAGACTATTGTGTGTATAATGTGAGATAAAGCAAATGAGTAACTATGGCGTATTCTAATTCTAGCAATCCCTGCTGTTCTTGAGAACCAGAATTCTCTATGTACAATAAAGGAAATTTACATTTCATATAAAAAGTCCACTGCCTTTTAGCTGATACTGACTCTGTGACCCTTCCCTGGGTTGATGAGGCTGCAAGTTGATATGGGAGAAGACTGCCCACCTTTCTCCCACAGAGTGGCTAGTGGATTAGAACTTCTGACCTTTCAGTTAACAGCCCAATACGTTATACAACAATAAAGAAAACATGAAGTAAAAACGTGTAAACAGAACATGCATTGAGAAGTGTCAGTTTGAACCTATGAACTATTTTTTATATGTACGTCCTGTTTTATCTTCTATAAAGGTCTATAAATAATATCCAACCAAGGAATACAAAGCATCTTTGGTGCCAAGACTGTAGCTTGAAAACACCATTTGTTTTTTTGTTGATTTCCAAATTTGTATTATAATTTCTTTCACATACACAGAGAAAGAGAGAGAAAGGGAGAAAGAGAAGGAGAGGAAGAGGGGGGGAGAGGGACAAAGGGAAAGAGAAAGACAGAGAAAAGATAAAATCTAAACATTTGTTGTTTAAAAAGAAATGTGCAAAATTTAAAAACAAAATACTTGAGAGAGGAGACAAAAGTTCCTAGAAGGAGCAAATGGTTAAATACTGGACAACTAACAAAAATAATGGCTGTCTGGATCTGTTAAGGCATAGCCAAAAAGAAAGCATTGGTTTTCGGCAAGATTATACTCACTGGAGACGCAAGAACACAGTTCTACTCCAAACCACCATCATGAACTCAGAAAACGTGAACTCACCGCGACCCAGTCAGTTTCAACTCAGAGTGCCCATCAGATTTCTGAAGATGTAAACTTCAATGAGAGGATACTGCTCTTTCTTCTCCCTTAGAGATACTGGAAGATTCGAACTGCAGGAGATGTGCAGCCCAAGTCACCAGGAGTAGGAATCACCTCAGTGGCAACTGGGTAGGCTTAGGTTTAATTTTGCGTTTGTTGGGGGTTTTTTTTTTGGGGGGGGGAGTTGTGTTGGGTTGGGTTTCTTGTGTTTTTTGTTTTGTTTCTTTTTAAATAGGTAGTTCTACTGATCCATTCTGCTCACACTAGGACTGTTTCAAAAACCAACTATTTGAAGCTACAAATCTTTACAAAAACAGCCTGAAATATCTTCCTCCTGCAGAGAAGTGGGTGGGTTTGAATAGTTGATGTATTGATTAGTAGAGGAATGCTTAACCACTGTGCCACCAGGGTTACTTGTAGAACTGTAAAATGCAGAAGAAAAATATTTTACGTTCTTTGAATCTAGCATATTTTAGTCCCTTGCTTGGATACAGCAACTCAGCCTTACCCTAAATAATAGAGCATTTGGTGAAAAATTAACATGGATTCATACCTTACATTCCAAATGGATCAAATATTTAAAAGCTAAAAAATGAAGCACATGATACTAGGAAGAAGGGGCATCTTGTGATTTTGTGAATCATCTTGTGAGTCTAGATTTTCAACTCTAGACATGGAGACTATCCATATAAAAAACCTCAGAAGTCATAAATACTGATTACCTAATTATTGCAATGAATCTATTTCTTCATCTATTTTTATTGACAATAACTTCCACTAGATTGTAAGCTCTATGGCACAGGGTCTGTGAACAGCCTGTGCCCAGAAAAAGAGCCTGACACATAAAAAGCAATAAAAAAATACTTGGTGACTTAACAAACTGGAAATCTTAAATGTACAAAATTTTTAGTAATCTATACAACAAAATAATTATTTTTCTAGAAATGACCAACCGGAGTAAAGAAACACAAGAATTTCATTATAAAAAAAGAAAAGAAAAAGCTAATTTTGATACTACGTAAGAGCTTCTACAACCTGCTAATAAAAATATCAATAACACATTAATAAGAGAAAGGCTTAGAAGAGTGAGCACAATAGAAAATGCTAATGGTTCTGAAACTCATAAAATATGTTCAACTTCTATCAAAATAAGAAAAATGTAAATTAAGCTACATTTAAATTACATTTATCATTTGGTAGAAAATCAAAGTTTGACATCATATAGTGACTACAGAAAGTAGTGTTCTCATTCATTGCTGGTAAAACCTGAAACCACTCAAGTTTTACAGAACAGAGAAGCTTGGAAATTAGTTCCCACCAATATTCTAACACCTGTCCCCTTTGACCCAGCAATTCCACTTCTAGAAATGACTCCTACAAATACATTCACATGTTGTTGTTGTTGTTGTTGTTGTTGTTGTTGTTGTT
>NW_006399760.1:31703285-31707594 GCF_000299155.1 Elephantulus edwardii
TGTTGACTGCCTTTGAGTCAAGCATGACTCATAGTGGCCCTATGAACAAAAGATCTGAAGCCCCTTTACAATTATTGACATTTATCAAAGTTCATAGTGTTTCCAGAGACAAGTTGTTTAGGAAGTAGATGATACTCCTGCTTCAAAATCTGTCATTGAATGTTATTGGCTGAGTCATCTGTGATGCATAGTAACCCTATGTACAAGAGCTCTGAACCCTTCCCTATCCTGAGCCAGTCTCACGAATTCTGACACACGAACCCCCATCGCCCCAGTCACTGTATCAATCCAACTCATCCGGAGTCTCCCTCTCTTGAGGTGTCCGCCCTCCCTTAAACCCCTGAAAGACTACATAAGAAACTGGTAAGAAAAGTAGCCTCTTGAATGGTTAGCAGGGTGTCAAGATAATGAGAAAAAGAGGCTATTCAATTTTTCACAACATACTTTTTTGTACTTCTCTAATTTTTTGAGCCTTAATTATATTACTTTTTTGAAATGAAACTGTTAAAAAATAACAAAAAGAAACATATTCATCCCTCAACTTCAGATACCTGAAAGTTTTCTTGCCGATTCTCAGTGATTCATGTTATAACACTACTGAGCTGAACAATTTAACCCTGTTCCATAATTAAAAATCACATACTTACATACGAATTAACTATCCATCACCTTCTCTTTGCCTTTCAAATAAATATGTATGTATAAAGTAAAATCAGTCTCTTAAACCTATCTGCTTCTCATCTCTTCCCCTTAAAACAAATTCAACCTCATGCAACCTTAAATAGGCAGAAAACTACTTCCAAATACCCAGAATGGTAGCCAGAACCAATAACTAACTACAGATACATTAACAAGGCCTAGTGCCAAATAAGTTTCTTCCAAGTTTTCATAAAATAAAAATTGGACTTAACTGATACCTTGGAAAATGCTTAATGTAGTGCATCATCTGTCCTAGAAAATAAAAATTCACACCCTCAATGACTCAAAGTCCAATGTCAACAGTCATGGCCTTAGTTTGTTTTCCTTAATGCCAAAGATTCCTCCCTCCGTCCCCCTGCCTTTTTTTAAATTATAGGCCAACGTATGGCTAGAAGACCAGTTATTATGATGTTACAGCTATATAAAGGAACACTAAGCAGTCATTACTGAAATGGAGATAAAGTTCTGACTAAAGGGACAAAAAAAAACCCAGTCACAACATATGCGTTGGTCAGGAGATACACGGTGTAAAACAAAACCATTGTTGTTGCTGCTTTGTGCCATCAAGTCAACCATGACTCATAGCGATCCCAAGAACAACAGCTCTGAACTCTGCCCCATCCTGGGCCAACCTCATAGTCTCTGACACACCTGATCCCACTGCCACAGTACTGTGTCCATGCATTTTATAGGGGCTTCCTCTCCTGGACTGACCCTCCACCCTTTCAAGCATGATGTCCTTCTAACACAAAGATGGTTATATTCCAGTAATTCTTTTCAACAAAATTAATATGCATCTTTTGTGTGTGAAAATGCTATCTGAGTTTGAATGTGAAAACTCGTGCTTCAAACTATTAGCCAAGGGGTAAAGGAAGAAAGAAGGGAAATCCTATTATATTCAAACATGTCTGTATTTCTTCTTTTATATGAAATTAATCAAACATAAAGTAGTATATTGTTGTTGTTATGTGCCGTCGAGTCGCTTGTGACTCATAGCGACCCTATGTACAAGACTCCTAAACGCTGCTCCTATCCTGTGCCAACTTCGCCGTCTCCGACATACTCATTCCCACCAGCTCAATCACAGAACCGATCCACCTCATCAAGGGTCTTCCTCTCCTGCACCATCCCTCCACTCTCCCAAACAAGATGTCCCTCTCCAAAGACCAGTCTCTCCTTGCAACATGCCTGAAGTATGTCAGACGAAGCATCAGAATCCTTGACTCCTAGGAGCATTCCAGCTTCACCCTCTCCAGGACAAACCCATTTGTTCTCCTAGCAGTCCATGGTATATTCAACACTTCTCTAGCACCACAGCTCAAAGGCATCAATCCTCTTTCTATCATCCCTACTCACTGTTCAACTCTCCAATGCACAGCACATAATTACAAAGACTATTAATTATAGCCCAAATCAAGGAGCACCTTAGTCTCCAGCTGAATGTCGTTGCTCTTCAGTACTCTTGAGAGATCCTTCAAGAATCAAATATTTTTTTACACAAAAATTACATAATAGCAAATGACTGCTACCAGAAACCTTCCAGAGAAGTATCAAACCAAGGAGGCTGTAGGAACCAATCCCAATAGGCTTTAATCCTGCCCATGTTTCTCACTTCTGTCTCTGTACACAAAGTACATCTGAGCAAACTCAACTCTAATTCAGCAAAACACACCCACTAACCTTTCGCACTTCAGTCCTTTCCTCACAGAAATATATATTTCCAATAATTCTATTCTAAAATGAGTATTTGAATCACCCCTACACTAGAACATACCCTTAATAGCATTTTGCCCTGACAACAGAATGTCTTCCCATAAATTTAAAAGTATTCTATGAGAATACATTATTAAAATTAATGACCTGGTAAACAGAAGTTGTGCTGCCAATCCAAAGAATCACAGTTCAAATCTACCAGGTGCTACACGGAAGAAAGACAGGCAATGTCTTCTTCCTATGAGGTTTATAGCCTCTGAAAACCCACTGGAGGTTCAGCTGTGAGACAGCTCAAGCTCGAGAGTGCCTAACAATAAAATTATCTCCTCCTACACAAGGAAATGCTAGTCAGATTTCAACATTTAGCCAAATTAAGGAAAGAACTGAGCAGATATATCAAGACAAGCCTCTCCTCAAGTCGAGGTAATGCACAGACGAGTAGGCTAGGTCTGAAATTTCTTATCCTGGGTTCATATAAACCAACAAAATGCTCGTTTGGGGCTAAAACTTTACCACGTAGATTTGATCTCTGTCAAAGGACACTAAAAGAGGAGATTTGTTGAAATGGCTCTATTGCCAGCTCTGGCAATGCTCCTGTGAGCACAGCCAGGAACAAGCTGACTCAGCTACCTTAAAACTGGCTGCTGGTCATATCTTCCCGCAGTCCTTCAAGTAGTGTGCCCTTGTTCAGAGGTGCACTCGATCATTCACCAGAGACGTGGAAGAAGGACAGGTGCTCCCGGAGTTGCCTGCAGTAATGAGTTCTCCAGCAGCTCACACCAGGGCAATGCAGGTTTCACCAGCGGCTCAGGGCTGCAGAGGCAAAGAAGAAAGAAAACCGCTAAGCAGAAGAAAACTGCAGTTGTGCATGTGCTGGCATCTAGAACTGCACGCTTGACAACCCTTTCAAATGGAGTTACAAAACTCAAGTCAATTTACAAGTGAAGCAAGGGTGGCAAGGGCTGGAGCACACACAGGTCATCAGTGGATACTGGTCCTTAAATAACATCTAAGTAATACAACAACTCACGAAATCAGCAGTCGGTAAATTTCAAAGTCCTGTTCCTATCACACCGGAGTTTTAAAAAAAAAAAAAAAGGGCAGGCAGAATGCACCCAGCTTTTGTCAGCATTGAAAACAAAATCAAGCTCTGAGTAGCAACACTGAAGGATTCTACTAAGTGATATGAGAAGCATCAACGAAAGATGAAAGGAACAGAGAGTAATTGAACTAAAAAGAACTGGCCAGAAATTCAACCATTTCAGGAGGTAGCCTATGATCAAACCTGGCATAGCTGAAAAAAGTCCAAGAAGTGAAGCAATACCAATTGAGATGTTTCAAGAAACCAATGCAATATGACAAGCACTCCCTCATCTACCCCAGGAGATGTGGAAAACAGTTACCAACCAAGTTATCGATTGGAAGAGATCTACATTTGTGCCCATTACAATGAAAGTTGATCCCAAAGAATGTGGAAATTACTATACAATACTATTACTATCACATACAAATAAATTTTCTAAAGAGGAATCAAAAATAGTACATGAACAAGGAATTGCCAGAAATTAAAGCTGGATTTGGGAAAGGGTATGAAACAGGGATATTACTGTTGATTGATCTTGACTGAGAGCAGTGTCAAAATCTATGTCCACCTATGTTTCATTAACTATGCAAAGACATTCAACTCTGCAGATCATGACCAATGAATAATAATGGAAAGTATGAAGATTCCAAAACACTTCATTGTGCTCTTGTAGAACCTGTACCTAGACCAACAGGCAGGTGTTCAAACAGATCACGGGGATATTGCACGATTTAAAATCAAGAAAGGTGTGCATCAGGGTTAGACACCTTCACCTTCACAAGTTTGTTCAGTTTTTTTAATATATTTTTTATA
>NW_006399760.1:31709269-31712548 GCF_000299155.1 Elephantulus edwardii
GTCACCCATTTTGAATAATATTGCATGAGTTCCTTGTTTTTCAATGCAGCGTAGTATTCCATTGTGTGAATATACCACAGCTTCTCTACCCATTCATTTGTTGATGGGCACCTGGGTTGTTTCCAACTCCTTGTTATTGTTGAACAAAGCCACGATAAACATGGGTGTGCATATATCTGCTTGGATGTCAGTTATGATCTCTTTGGGATATATTCCCAGTAGCAGAATTGCTGTGTCAAATGGTATTTCTATTTGCAACTTTTTGAAAAGCTCCATACCTCCTTCCACAGTGGTTGCATCATTTTAAACCCCCACCAACAGTGAATAGGGGTTCCAGTTTCTCCACAACCTCGCCAGCATTTGTTGCTTTCTGTTCTGTTAAATTTTGCTATTCTGACTGGGGTGAGATGATATCTCATAGTTGTCACAAGTTTTTTTTAATTGAAACTCTTCATTAGGCAAGAAGAGCGAAGCTTCATCTCACATACTTTGGGCATGTTGCTAGGAGAGGCTTTTCCTTAGAAAGGCAAATCATGCTTGGAAAGGTCACAAAAAGAGAAGACCCTCAATGAGATGAAGTGACACAGTGATTCTAACAAAACGCTCAAGTGTGTCAGAGATGATGAGGATGGCACAGGATAGGATACGGTTCAGATTTGTTGTTCATAGGACTATTATGAGTAGTACTTGACTCAGTGGCAATCAGCAACATTGAGCAAATAAACTGGATTAAATGAAGAAATATGAAGCATCAGGATTGGAGGAAGATTCATTACCTGCAATATGCAAATGGCACAATCTTGTTTGATGAAAGCAAAGAAGACTTAAAGTACTTACCGATAAAGATGTAAGATGACAGCTTTCAGTAAGGATTTTATTTCCACACAAAAACATAAAAATTCTCACAAATGGACCAATCAGCAACATCATGATAAAGAGAGAAAATACTGAAGTTGCCAAGGATTTTATTCTATTTGGATCTACAAGTAATGCTCGTGGACAAAGCCGTCAAGAAAAGCATAGGGTCCACTCCATTTGACAAGTCTGCTTTTTTTAAAAAAAAAAAAGTTTAAAAAAAAACCCAAAATATCACTCTGAAATCTAAGGTGTGTCAGATTTAAAGCATGATATTTTCAATTGGCTCATTTGTGTGTGACATCTAGACAATTAATAAGGAAGACCAAAGATGAATTCATGCCTTTGAATTATTATTTTGACGCAGAATATTGAATACACCATGGGCTGCCAGAAAAAACAACCCATCTTAGAAAAAATACAGATAGAATGTACCTTGGCAGTAAGGAGAGTAAAACTTTTTCTCAAGTACTTCAGATATGTTATCAGAAGGGACCAATCCCTGGAAAAGTACATCATGCTTGGTAACGAAGAAGAGTTCTTGGAAAAGAAGGTCCTCAGCCAGATAGACTGGCAGAGTTGCAGCAATAATGGGCTCAAGCATGGCAACAATTGTGAAGCTGGTGTAGGCAGTGTTTCCCTCTGTTGTGCACAGGATAACCCTCAGTCAGAACCCACTGACCACCACCAACAGAGAAGCCCTCACACCACGTACACCAGCCCATTACCTACTCCCAAAAAGACTGTACGAAGAGGAGAAGAGGTTTATATTTTTTTTAAAAAAATTCACAATTTTATAAATTTATCTTTGCAAAAAATACAGGGAGCACAATCAGTGTTACAAAGCAGTGAGTTTCTGTTTAAGATAATGGAAAATTTGGCAACAGGTATTGGGGATAGTTCTATAACATGAGTGATCTCACTGAATTCCACATGTGAATAACGTCAAATTGGCAAATGTCATATATTATTAACTGTATTTTGTTGTTATGTGCTGTCGAGCCAGAACTGACAAAGAGTTGACCCTCTTAGTGGGTTTTCAGAGGCTCTTAACTGCTTAAGAGGAGAATACCCATCTTCCTCCTGCAAAGCAGCTATTGAATTCAAAACACTTGCCTTCAGTTTGGCAGCACAGCTCCTTAATACCAGACCACCAGTAGTAGTTGTTATTGATTACAGCTGATTTGAGCACAACTCATAGCAACCCTATGAATAAAAAGGTCTGAAGCCTTTCCATAACTATCGTCAATTATCAAAGTTCATAGGGTTTTTAGAGGCATGTTGTTTAGGAAGTGGATGCCACTCCTGCTTCCAAAGACCACCAGAGTTCTTTATTACATGGAGTTGTCTTTCTATTTTTTCAAGGAGGAGAAAAAAGGCAAGAATGAAACATCTTCCTCCCAATCCAGTATAACCCAGCAAGCAGCCTCTTACGGATCCACCAAGAAAAAATGGGCTTCTGGTCCATTTTCGGCATACATTCTCAGTAGATGTCCACATATGCCTAGTTCAAAGGCTCCTAAAACAATGGCAGGGAAGGAAAAGGGGGCTCCAGATAACCAACAAAAATAAAAAGCCACCAAGCGCCTTTTCCTTTAGAAAGACTCCAAAAACATAACATTTGCCAAAGGAAAAGGAAAACTGTTCCCAGATCCAAGTTTTCCCATTCAAATAGTTGACTAACATAAAACATTGAACTTCTTTCAAAAACAGTACCTTATTATTTTAACCTCAAGGAACCTTTTACCAGGAGATCATTCATATAAATAAATCTGAGCTGAAAATAAATCCAAATTACAACATCTTAATAATGATAGGAGGGACAAGGAGGGATTATTATACTGACATCTGAAGTCAAAGGAAATGTTTATCAATAATATTAAATTTTTCCTTGCTCATGTTTCAATTTAGACTGTGTTTCATGACAACTAAGGCATTTAAAACATTAAAAACAAGGCACCCAAAATTCCCTCTTAGACTGATCGACTAAACAGTCAACATCCTCAGCAATCATTTCGAAAGTTAGGGAGTAAAAATTCATTCCCCGAGTGGGCACTGTTAAAAGCAAAGGCAGTTGAACAGTACTAACTCTTAACTTTCAACTGGAGGAATACTGCTGTTTTAGAACCAGGGAAACTTGACAGATTCACATCAAGGACACTTTCCCTGGTATTAAAGACTGTGTTTTAGACAGAATCTAAAGCTAAACTGTCCTATATCGGGATTCAGTCACCCCTGACATCTCTGCATTACAGTGTCGGGGCTGGGTTAGACAACTAGAGAAAGAGGAAAACAATAATGTCTGTTTCCCTGACTTTACTTTTAATAACCAGAGACTGACTTTTAAAAAAATCAAAATTGCGTTTATTTCCCTTCCAATACCTTCAAGTCATATTCTGGTTCTGATTCTTTTTTTTTTTTTTT
>NW_006399760.1:31716968-31727588 GCF_000299155.1 Elephantulus edwardii
TTCATTGATGGTTTTTACATTGATATTTATTTTGTCAGAGATTAATATGGCTACTCCTGCTTTTTTCTGGTTGCAATTTGCTTGGTATATTTTCCCCCACCCTTTTATTTTTAGCCTGTCTTTATCTTCATTTTTCAGGTGTGTCTCTTGTAGACAACATATTGATGGATTTTTATTATTATTATTATTATGTCTGTCTTTCAGCCATCTCTAATAGTTCTTCTATCTTCCAGATACCTCCTCTGGCATTTAATGATTCAATCTGGCTACTATTCTGCTTTGAAAATCCATTCTGAAGGTAGGCTTATGAGTGCTGTTCAGTCCCATCTACTCTCTTCTAACTCCCAGCACCCCTATATTGCAGATTAGATCTGCTCTGTAGAATAAGTGTTGCGCTACTAGCCAAAAGGTCAATAGCAACCCAATAGCCACTCTTTGGGAGAGAGATGAGAAATCTCCTCCTGCAAGGCAGTCATGAGCTGGAAATTATTTTACAGCAGTGGGTTTGGGATTTCTTCATATAATGTATGCAAAGCTATGACTTTTCAGAACCTAACACTAAGGCTTTTTTTTTTACTTGAAAAAAAAATTTTATATTGGTTTGGATACAAAATTCACATCACTGTGTTGCATTCATGTACACTGTGCTTCACACAATCCTTCATTCACATTGTGTTTCATATGATCATTCACATGCCTGAGGGTTTTGGGTTTGTTTTTTTTTAAAGGTTTACATAATGATTGATGATTTTATTAACACTAGGCCTTTCTTAAAAGAGTTCAAACTGCCAACCTTTCAGCTAGTTGTGACAATTAACTGTCTAACCATCACAGTAACCCAAGTCAGGAAAACATCTTCTCTTTTTTTGCTAGAGTATTCCTTTATGGAACCTAGCATATAGCTGGTATTCAAGAGTTTTTGAACTGAAAAAAAAAAAAACCCAAAATGACAAAACCACCAATTGTCCAACTTAAATGTTATTTTTTAAAAAATCAAATTTTATATATATAGTTGTTGTTAATTGCCTTTGAGTCGAGCACAACTAATAGCGACCTATGAACAAAAGGCTGAAGCCTTTCTACAACTGTCGACATTTATCAAAGTATATATATAAGATTTTCAACAAATAATCCATGAACTGAACTCAAAATTGAGGGGGAAAAATATTGGTAAATGAAAGCTAGCAGGTCTCAGTGCTACTACAAGACAAAGAAAGCCCTGACAGGCAAACTCCAAAGGCAATCAAGAAAAGTCCTACAAATCACAATCAGTCAACCCGCAAACAATCAAGGGACAGGCAGGAACTGGGCTGTGTTTCATTTCCTTGTGCACAGAGTCACTCTGGATCAAATCCACTCAACAGCAGTAGCTAACGGCGACAAACGAACAGAAAACTCATCACCATGTTCCAATTCTTCCTCCAAGTTGCAGAGGCTGTAAACGCAAAGGTGGAGACAACCTACCATTCTCCCATGGAGTTGCTGGTGGATTTGAACCCCAGAGACAGGACAGTACAACTCGCTACAAAATGCACCATCAGAGCTGCTGAGCCACAAAAGTGCAGTACAAATTCCAGGATGTCAAACTCTTCAAATGTTGTTCTTAGAAGTCATCACCCCAAAAACATCCTTCACGTCAACAAAGTAAACGTGGAAGATCTTGAAACATTTCCATTCAAAATTCCAAAAACAAAGATTTTTTTAAATTACATATCCCCGAATTAAAATTAATACTAAATCATTATATATAGTAAATCCCAGCAACTTGTCCCAAAACTTTACTTGAGTTTAGATTCTGCTCCCAACTCTTAAAACCCAAGCCAACTCCTTTGACTATGGAGTTTTATTACCTTGACTACACATGGCCTGTAAATACTTGACCCAAAGAGGCTGGAGGAATATTCCTATGTCTCAGGTGGGAGGGTGAATATGAGGAAGGGAGAAAAGAAATCCCACCACATTTCCTCCTCCAGTTATATGTATTTAACATATTAATACACTTTCCTTTAATCCACTTAGAACACATAGCTTCCTAAAAGTTGTTGTAAAAAGTACTTAAAATTAAGTAACAAGAAATTTTTTTTTAAAAAAAAGGAAAGAAAAGCACTCGGCAAGTTCTCACAACTTTTTGGTTCTAACTGTATTACCGGCTCCCAGAAATTGTGACTTCCAGATACTACAAAGTTATGTGCTCTCAGCACCATCCCACATCCCCACCTCTTCCCTGTCTACCCACCAGTCTAACAACCTCAGTAAACCAGTGTATTTTATTGCTAGTTCAATTTATTTTTTTAAAGAACAGCATCTGGTCCCACGAATATAGTCTTAGGAAATAGACAAATGTCATTTTTCCAACCTACAAAATGTGATTCTTACAGGAATCATTTAACCTCTGAGTTTCCTTTTGTAGACTAGCTTATCTGTTATTGTTGCTGAGCTGATGCTGACTCCATCTGTTCCAGAGAAAAATTATGCTCTATCAAATTTTTAAGACTGTGCTCTTTCATCAAGACTTTCTACAAAGATGCCTCTCTGGCTGGGTTTGAACTGCCAATCATTTCTTATCAGAAGTTATCATTTTCACCACACGGCAACTCTTTTTTCATAGTAAGAAACAAAGAACCTCTCACCTTTGAGAACAGCTAACAATGTCAGTTCTAGATTTAAGGACATTATTTGCATTTTCTCATTTAATTTTAACAAGGTTGGTGTTGTGTATCGTAGAGTCGGAATCCACCCATTGCTGACCCTCCAGAGGGTTTTCCGAGGCAGTTAATTACACCAGAGGAGTCTGCCCATCCTTCTCCTGAGGAGCAGCCGGAGGACTTGAACCTCATGTCTATGTGTTTGCTGCACCGTTTCTTTCCACTAGGCCACCAGTAACAATAAAAAGTATATTATTCCCATCTTATATCTAAGAAAACAGCCGTTCAAAGACATAAGTGGCAAAACAAGACTAAACCCATGATTTCCTAACTTCAAAATCTGTATTCTTAATTATCAGTAAGTTAAACTGCCTCTTGACAGATTTTAATAATTGAACTACTGACTGCTCATAGTAGATATTTTTAGTTCCCTTTCTTGTCATCAACTCCTTAAGATAATGAAGTGCTAAAGCAGCGTGGTAGAAAAATCATAAAACACACCAACTCCAAACAATAACACAAATCATCCACAGGCTACTACAAATGCCCTTTTGTTCTGGCTCTAAAATATTACTGGTATAATCAAGCACGTAAGTAAACACCAAGTATCCCTGAAGCTTAATCTACTCCAGATCCTTCAGTAGGGTCCTAGAGATGACGCTCGATGGTCGAGCAATGTCTGATGAGCCACAGATCCCAGGTTCAGGTTTCATTCCCTGTCCCAGCCTGACAGATGTTTGCATATGTGGGGAAGACAGGTATGACTGATTAGTAATTCTGGGAATGGAAAAGATTCTCAAGATTTCCAGTCTCAGGGGTGAGAGGTCACATGGCCTTAACCCTGAGAAACAGAGGGTATCACAGAACTTACATAAAGTTAAGGAGATATTAACACTGAGTTACGAAGGACATGGCAGACATACCTATTTGTTGTTATCAATTAAAGTCAAGTTCAACTCATGTGATATGTTGAATTGGGTTCCTCAAAAATATGTGTCAACTTAGCTGGGTCATGAGTCTCAGTATTTATATAATTATCTTCCATTTTGTGATCTTATTTAATTATCCCATGTGTTGTAATCTTCCCCGGATTAGAGGCAGTTATGTTAATAAGACAGGATGCCATTTACAGGATTAAGTTGTATCTTGAGTCAATCTCTTTTGATATAGAAAAGGGATTAACCAAGCTAGGGCAGATCAGAGGGACTTGTCTGTTACCAAGAAAAGAAGGACCAAAAGGACAGCACATCCTTTTGGACCAAGGGTTCCTATGCTGAGAAGTTCCTAGACTCAGGGGAAGACTATTGTCAAAACACATTTTAACTCTACAAGGAATGTCAAGCACCGCACCCAACAAGGAGCAACCAGAGAGAGCAAGTCTTTCCCTACACTGAGACCCTGAATTTGGACTCCTAAAGTGCAAGGAAAATGTGTTTGTTAAAGCCACCCACGGTGGTATTTCTGTTACAGCCATTCCAGACAACCAAGACCTGCTGAATAGACCTGCTCCACAGGATTTTCTTGGCTGTAATCTTTATAAAAGCAGGATGTCAGCTTAGATCCACTAACTAGGATTTTAATAGCTAACCTTTTGGGTTGACAACTGAGCACACAACTATTCACCACCTATAAATTAATTACCCTTTAGAATGAGAAGTAAGATTTTCCAGGAATTTCCCTAGAATTCCCTCAAGTTCTGAGTTATTCTTAAAGCATTCTTTACTCATTATGATGAGTTTCTCAAACAATAATAAAATTGGTAAATAAACAGGAAACAGTAAACTTGGAGGTATTTACAAAGAATCATAGCCTATAGTAAATATTCAAATGAGAAAAATGCCCATAAACAGTATTGGGTAGTATATGAATAGACGGGGTCAGAACCCACCTGCTACCTATTTTTTAAAAAAAGTTTTACTGGAAGACAAATATGCTTGTTCATTTGCATGTACAGCCCTATGGCTGCTTTTACACTACAATGTCAAGACTGGTAGCTGTGACAGCTGTGGTTTCTATGACTGGGCCTCTAAGCCCAAAATATTTACTATCTGCTACTTTATTGCTAAAAGAAAGCTTCTCTGAGCCCTGCAGTAGCCTGCATGCAGACCTACTGGCAAGGTTAACAGCACTGCTCAGAGTATATGTCAAAGCCACTAACTTAAGGGCTGTTTTCTTTCATAAACGTATTTCATAGGATATTATTCTTAGGATTTGTATAAAACATGCTATGCATATAACTTTTTATTTCTTTTCTTTCCAAGAATGACTCACTAGTGACTGCAGACAAAGTCACGATTACACATTATAACAACAGCTACAAGCAGTGCTGAGTAGGCTCATACACGCTGTCCTGCCCAGATGCGTAACCCCAATCTTACCCTCCAGTGGGTCTGCTTTCCTGTTTTTTAATCTGATATCCACAGTTCTTCCATCTACTAATGTCACTATGCTGATTTTTTTTCTCATTCTCACAAGTATAAAATTGTTTTTCCATGTACCTGACATCTTAACTTCCTTTTGCCTAAATTTGGAAAAACATATTTCCCAAGAAATACTAAGAAGGAAATCCACTAGGAAACACTTTAAGTACATATTTCAATACTAAACAGGGACTAGAATAACAAAACACAAACAAGCTAGCCCATGGTTTATCTAAGGAAAGCAGTTTGCTACTTTCTTAGAAAAAACTTGAGAACAGAAATTCCATTTGGTTCAGCAATTCCCAAAGATAAGAACTGCAACACAAACAATGAACATCCATGTTCATTGTAGCATTATTTACAACAATAAAGATTCAAACCCCAAACATACATCAATGGACAAATGACTAAAGAAATTGTAATACATTCACACACTAGAGTATGTTGTTGTTAGGTGCCATCAAGTCAAGTATGACTCATAGCAACCCCATAAACAACAGATCTGAACACTGTCCTGTCCTGTGCCAACCTGACACACTGTAGCAGTCAGCTTGTCAATCCACCTGGTGGAGGGTCTTCTTCTCATTCACTGACTCTCCCCCATTTCCAGCATCATGTCCCTTTTGAATGAACAGCCCCTCCTAGTAACATCCCCATAGTAAGTAAGGCGAAGTCTTGTCATCTTTGCCTCCACAGAGCACTATGGCTATATGTACCCTCTCTAAAGCATATCTATTTGTTCACTTGTCTGTCCATGGGATGTTCAGTGCTCTTCTCCAATACCACAGTTCAAAGGCATCAATTCTTCCTCTGTCATCCTTATTCACTGTCCAGCTCTCAGATGCATAGAAAGTGACTGGAAAGACCATGGCCTGAATCAGATGCACCTTAGTACTCAAACTGACATCATTATTCCTCAATAACTGGGAGAGGTCTCTAACTGCAGACCTTCCCAATGCTGTATGTCTCCTGATTTCCTCACTGCTGGTACCAAGGGTGTTAACTGTGGATCCAAGCAAGAGGAAGTCGCTGACAGTCGCAATCTCTTCTCTAGCATGATGGATAGATGCAATCTATCATGATGCTGTCTATGGGTCTATGGTAAGAATCTTTGTTTTTTTGATCCTAAAATGTAATTCATACAAAGGCTGCATTCTTTGATCTTCTTCAACAAGTGCGTCTCTTCCTTCTTTGTTGGTGGTGAAAATCTTGCAATTCTGCTGCTGGATCTACCCAATTTAAGGGTGAAACTAGCAGATCATCTTGTGGATAAACTAACATGCCCAATTTGCATATTCTTACCTTATTCGCATATTCCCACCCTTCCACATGACAAGGTCAAATTCAATGGCTAGGAAATCCATTTTAAACAGAAAATTCTTCACACCACAGGAGCAGATGCCCAGATAGCAATCTCTCCTGGAAATTGTAGATATTTCCTGCAGAGAAGTTGGTGGATTTGAACCACCACGTGCCTTCAAGTTAGCAGTACAGCTCCTCACCACTAGGCCACTGGATTTTAATCAATAGCACTGTTATAAAACAAAATGTCTATGAATGCTTGTGTGAAAAACTAATATATTTTAACTATTTTTTAAAAAGAAAAAAAAAAAGTTCCTACCCAGTCAATTCCAAGTCATGGTAACTTCTTGTGTGTCAGAGTAAACTGTGTTCTGTGTGAGTTTCATGGTGGGTTTTTCTGAAGTACAGTAGACGGCAGGCTATTCTTCCAAGGCACCTCATATTGGACTTCAGAATAGCAGATGATCACAGCCACTAGCACGACTGGACTGCTCAAGGATGGAGAAGTACTGGGAAAGGTACAGAGCATGAAAACAAATTCCTTAGAATATTTTAAGGACAAAAATAAAGGTCTACCTCATAGCCTAGAGAAAGGATAGGCCAAAGTGGGAGGTGGGGGGGAGTGGTGGTGGTGGTGGTGGTGGTGGTAGTGATGGTTGAGTACCATCAAGTCAGAACCAACCCATACCTGCCTCTTCAGAGGGTTTTTAGAAGCAGTAAATCACACAGGAAACAAGAGCCCCTCCACCTCCAGAGAAGCAGCTGGTAGATTTGAACAGAGTTTTCTTACCACTAGGCCACCAGAGCTCCCGGCCAAAGGGTAAATGTAATAAATAACTATACAGTAAACTAAGTTTGAGATGGATTTAATGTCCAATGGGTAGAAAATCTTTCTCCTCTAGAATTTAAAGTATAATAAGGCTGACACTAGACAAACTTGCTAAGGATGTGGAAAGGGGAGTGTAAGAAACAATCATCCATTTAGAATTGTAAACTGAACTTAAGGTGATCTGCTTTTACTTTGTATCCCCAAATAACCTCAACTGAAGTGGTCCGGTGGCCCATTAAAGCCGTTCACATGTTCAGCCAAAGACACATTCACGTGTGTGCCAGAAGTTTAAGGTAAGACGGCCAATGATAAAACCTGAGGGAGCAAAGACAATAGGATGTGACGGCAGGGAGAGGGTTCTCAGCCCTGCCAACCACTAGCTGTGTAATCTCAGGCCACCTGTCCAATACAGTCTGGCAAAATGGGCATCATGACTGCTTACGGAGCTACCATGTGTGAAGGGCCAGCCACACAGCGGATGCTAATAAGTAGCAGCTCGTATTATAAGTGCACTATCTAGGAAGCAGCTGTACAAAGAGGGGAATATGGTGTAGACTTGAGAATCATACAAGTTATTAGATTGACTCATGAAATTACAGAAATTTGGCCAGTCTTACACACGAAAATGGCAATTTTTAAATAAGTGTTATAAAGGGCTCTGCAGGAAAGCCTGAAAGGAGGGAACATGAAAGACTGGAGAGTCCAATATTCATCCCCCAACTGGTGGCAGCTTAAGAGGAAATCCAGACACCAGATGGGAAGGCTACAGACTAAAATAGAATACCCCTTAGTCAACGCCTCTCTAGATAGGAGGTGTGACTTCAGGAAAGAGCAGATTTCAGACACAAATGTGCATCCACATGTATGTGTGTACACACACATTCCTCTCATTCACAGGTAGCCTATACACCTCATCCTACTTTCTCTTCCTCTCCTACTCCTGTTCTCTTCTCCCCCTTCTTTCTTTCCCTACACAAATCCCCATGGAATTTCTTGCTAATCAATTTGAGAAGAAAATACATATAAGCACTTTTAGTCACCTGATATTACTGATTGCCTCAAGCCTCTCTATGGGTCTTATGGCGCAGTCAGTAGCATAATGACGGAATTCAATGGATCTGCTACACTGTCTTTCTCACTAAGTGTTCTATGTTCCCTTCATACTGTAGGTGTTGTTTGTTCAAACCATAGAAGTCATCAAACTACAGGCATCAGTTTTAAAGATGTATATTTAAAGGCCCCACAGTATACTCAAATCTATGTAGCTCTACTGAAGCAGTATCTAAATATTTTTTTTTAAAAAAAAGTGTGAGGGAATGGATGAAGAGGCAAAGGTAAGAAAAAAGGAACGTGTCATTTCTTCCATTCCCTCAGCCACTTCTAAAGCAGGCATTACTGACTGACAACTAGATCATCCTCATCCATCAGCTCACTCCCGCACTGTGTATCCTAAACCCCAATCCGACAGCATTTCAGCACTCCTCATTACCGTGAGACATCCACATTTTAACTGTTGTCTCAGTAATGTGGTAATCCCTGATGATTGCCCTCACACATAATACTATGGCGGCTTTCATCAGTGATGATCTCAAAGCGCTTTTACAAGAGTTCACAGGGATGCCACCCACCTGGTCCAGGACTAGATTTTCTGGTTTTCTAATGGACTGTCTGGCATTTTGCTGCTTCTCAGCTTTACTCTAAGTTTCTTGTGTCTATTTATCTTCACTGGACAGAGACTTAGCAAAGTTTCAACCAGCAGTTCTTGAAATTGAGAACTCTCTGTATCTAAAATTCTGCTGTAGCTCCAACTCCTACTCTACCACTATGACCGGCCTATTTAAGTATCAATGGAATCCATGATATCGAAAATGCTAGCAAGATTAAAAATACTAAAATTTTCAAGCTCAGAAAACTAGAATAGCACATGTCTTTATCATTATATGGTTAAGTGTCTTTGCTAGGCTTAAAATCAAGATCATAGGCAGAAGAATGAAATACTTTCATGTGAGTAAACCAGGTTAGCATAAGCAACAGAGAAAAATACATAAATACATGTATAAAGGATACTAGAAGGAAAAATACTTGTTTCATAGCAACTGGCTTCATTTCAGTATGGTGAAAAGTTTTCCTCATACATTTATTAACAAAACAATATTTATGCCTGTCATACAAACTTGATTTTTTTTTTAACCAGGCCGTTCTCCCCAATTAAGATCCAACAAGAACAAACTGAATAAAAGGCAATTGACGTTCTTTTCCTAATTGGTTTATTATTTGCCCACAGGCATGTAGGAATTTCCAACTGCTTGTATCATGTGTAGAGAGAGCAACGTACTTAACAGCAGCAGAAAGACTCAAAAAAGTTATAAAAAGAAATTTTTCAAAGTATCATGTTACCTTGTCTGTCCAGTAGTTATTCTGTTCTCTTGTTGTCATTAGGGGCCATCAAGTCGAGCATGACCCAAACGACCCTATGAAAAACAGATCTGAACCCTGTCTACCCTGTGCCATCCTCACACCTCCTGACCCAGCAGAGCCCATTGCAGCAGTCACCAGGCCAATCCAAACTATTCTCACAACCATTCTAAATAAGTCATTCATAATCTGGCAAGCTATATATTTTACAAGAAGTTGTCGTTGTTGTTGTTGTTGTGTGCCGTCAAGCTGTTTGCGACTCATAGCGACCCTGTGTACAATAGCCCTAAACCCTGCTCTATCCTATGCCAATCGCACTGGGTCTGACACACCCATCCCAATTACCCCAGTCACTGAATCAATCCATCTCATAGAGGGTCTTCCCGTCTTGCGCCATCCCTCCACCCTCCCAAGCATGACATCCCTCTCCAAGGGCCTGTCCCTCCTTGCAACATGCCCAAAGTATGTAAGACAAAGCCCGAGAATCCTTGCCTCCAAGGAGTAGCTTGGTTTAACCCTCTTCAGAATGAATCTGTTCGTTTTCTTGGTAGTCCATGGTACCCTCAATACTCTTCTCCAGCACGACAGCTCAAAGGCATCAATTCTCCTTCTGTCCTCCCTAGTCACTGTCCAACTCTCTCATGCATAAGAAATGATTGCAAAAATCATGGCCTGTATCAGGCACTTCTTAGTCTCCAGAGAGACACCGTTGCTCTTCAGTACTTTAGAGAGGTCATTAAGAGCAGAATTTCCCACCGCAATACATTTTTTTATGTCCTGACTGTTGGTGCCAAGAGTGTTGACTGTGAAGCTGAGCAAATTGAAGCTGTGAACAATCTCAATCTCTTCGCCATCCATCTTGATGCTATCAATTGGTCCAGTGGTGAGAATCTTTGTCTTCTTGACATTGAGCCTCAGTCCATACTGAAGGCTGCAGTCCTTGACCCTCTACAGCAAATGCATGAAGTCCTCCTCGGTTTCAGGAAGGAGGGTTGTGTCATCTGCATAA
>NW_006399760.1:31729491-31810824 GCF_000299155.1 Elephantulus edwardii
TGTTCCAATCACTAGGGTCTGCTTACAACTGTTCCTCTTCCTTTGTATTTCCATACTTGAAAGTTCTACCTAGGTTGCCCTTTCTGTTCATCTACGTGTGTTCTGTTGTACATAGGGTTTGCAGAGGCCTGCTATTTCAGAAGTGGGTGGCCAATCCCTTTCTAGTCTGTCTTAATCTGAATGTTCACATTTAGAGGAGTATCTGACAGACAAGCAATTTGTGGAGCAGTGAAAGAAATAGTGAGTCCTATAATGAGTTATCTGTTTTTTAAAAAAAAAATCATCAGGAAGCTTCCCAAAGAGACAGCTCACCTCTTCTTCCTCTTGGAGTTCTACAGGATTTGAGTCAGTTGCATTCCATAACTAGATGATACTGCTGTTAAACTGGCACCAAGTTGGTACCAACTTCTGAACCTGCTTTCCAAAGGTGACAGCCTTGACAATCTAACAGAGCAGTTCTTCTCTACACACACAAAGGGTCATCACGTGTGCACTGCAGACAGCCAACAAGTATCTGCTGATATATGAACAGTGAGGCTAACTTGGAATAAATTTAAGTTCAAATTCTAGGTGCCTACCTCTAAGAAGGCTGGAGAATAAGAACTCTGCGGAGTTTGCACAATGACTGCAGCGGGTCAACACTGAAGTGGCTACCCTACATATAAAGAACCACAACCATGGGACACTTCGAGTGCACTTAACTTCCCTGCCTTTCAATTTTTCCTAATGTAAACATTGTCTCTAAAATAAGGGTGATGGCCCAAGCTGCTGTGTTTCCCTCCAGGTCAAAGATTCCTTATCTATTTGTTTATTTTTGTATGAATAACAGGATTCCTCAAAACTGATGTTAACAAGAAGTCCCTTCTATTAACTAACGATGGTTTTCTGATATACTTTTCTACTGAGATGGTGTCAAACCCACTCATTAAATACATGCAAAAATGGCACTCTTCATTTAATGTAGCAGTTTCCTTAACTCTTGAAGGTTTTCTCTTCATTTAAATTTTATTAGCAGCAGTAACTAAAGGATAATTATATAAGAAAACACAAAAAAGACGTGGAAAGGCAGTGGTGGGTCTGTCAACAGCCTGAAGGGACATGGGAATACATCCAGGTTCCCAAACATAGCTTAAGAAAACTAGTTATCACCACCACCTTCCCCATCACCCCACACTTGCTAATATTCCTTTACACCTTATCTCATGGAGCAAAACTACCAATGAACCTGGCTGTTCAACCTGGAAAATGAGGAATTGATCTTCGGAACGCCACAACCACCCTAATTTTGACTCAACTTCGCCATGTCTTCCTTCATGAACCTGCCCACCATGTAGTTAATGATGAATGCACACTGTGCTGTATCCACTCTGCTTAAAGGCACCAACACATCTCCTAAGCAGACATCTGAATTTCATGGTCTGGTCTCCAAGTTCTCTTCAACCTAATACATTTATTACTCCACAGAGATCCACTCCTAATTACATGTTACAGCTCCATGAAAACACCATGATTGTGTCTATCTCCTTCTGCCTTTGCATTTAGCTGCCTGAAATGTCAAGAATCAATCATTTCTGAAGTTTAATGTCATAACTTTATGGGACAAATTGGATTAATAACGTGTTTTTTGCTTCTCTTCTGCCTCTGAGTTTGCAGTACAGTGCCTGGGGTCTTACAAGATTACATGAAGCCTTCCAAAGCAAAACATCTAGACTACTCACCTGGAACTGCAGTAAGAAAAGGACAGTCAGTAAGAGGAGGCAGAACTGGGATATGTGGCTAACAGTCTCTGAACTCTTTTGCCATGAGACCAGAAGAACTGGGTAGTGCCTACCTACCATGTATACACATTTCAATAAAAGATCCCATAGAAGAATGTTGATCAAAAGTGGGTCAATGCAGAACAGAATTTCAAATTCTCACAGAGTCTAGATTTTCTGCAGTCATGCAGCCATCAAATCACCATCCTGTCTTTTCAAACGTAAACCAAAAAATTTGGAGCCATCTTAAAACGAAACAAAAGTTTACCTTAACTAATAAAGCAGGCCTGCCTTCAGTATTAGGCTCTTTTAAGAGCTAATCTATCTAGGATCAAATTGACATCAGTCAGGTCAAGGACTGTAGTTTTCAATATGGATTGAAGCTCAACATCAAGAAGACAAAGATTCTCACCACTGGGACCAGTTGGCAGCACCATAATAGATGGAGAAGTGATTGAGGTTGTTAGCAATTACAGCTTGCTCAGATCCACGATCAACACTCTTAACACCAGCAGTCAGGAAATCAAAAGACAAATTGCATTGGGAAATGCAACCTCATGAACCTCTTCAGAGTGCTGAAGAGCAATGATGTCAGTCTAGATACAAATGTGCACCTAACCCAGGCCATGGTCTTCTCAATTACTTGTAATGCTTTAGAGTTTTGGACAATGACTAAGGATGACAGAGAAAAAGAGATCTTCAAGTTGTAGTGCTGGAGAAGAATCTTGAACATATCATGGACTGCCAAGAAAACAAACTGATCTGTCTTGGAGAGGGTGAAACCAAGTCTTTTCTTTGGCTAGGATTATGAAGCTCCTCCTCACTTAGATTGGAAACATGGCCAGGAGAGACTGGTCCTTGGAGAAGGACATCATGCTGAGAAGGGTGGACGGACAGCAGAGGAGAGGAAGACCCCAGATGAGATGAATTGATAAAGTACCCGGGGTGATGGGGGTTGGTGTGTCTGAATTAGTGAGACTGGCCCAGGACAGGGAAGGGTTCAGAGCTGCTGTACATAGGGTCGTTATACATTGCAGGCGACTCAATGGCACATAACAGCAATAACATACTATGACAGATTTGGAAGCAGGAGTGGCATCCACTCCTAAACAAATGCCTCCAGAACCTCTGTCAACTTTGATAAATGTTGATAGGTGTAGAGAAGCTTCAGGCCTTTTCACAGGGTCACTATGAGTGATGCTCATGCTCAACTCAAAAGGCAATCAACAACAATAATCTGAAAGTTTAGATAGCACCCTAAATACCTTAATCAGGAACAACTCAGAAAAAGAGGGCAAGAACAACTGTACAATTTGAAAAATATAATCAATGTCCAAGTAGAAAATGTTGGGGAAATGTGTTTTCTACGAATATTTGCAACAACAAATAAAACTGGAGAGAGAGTAGAGAGAGAAAAGGAATTATCTCTCAAAAAAGCACTTCCTGAATGTCCATGCCTTGTTCTATCTGACACACATACCCCCCCTTCTTCTAATCCTAACTTCTTATGGCACCATGAAAGTTTATTTCAATTTGTTCCTTTCCTGTTTCTCCAGTGACTCTGTGGACTCCTGGAAGATAAGGAGTAGTTTTTCATTTTTGAAATCTCAGACAGCCTTATAAATAATAAGTCCTTAATAAAGGTTCTTGAATGAATGTGTGTACCCTGATAAATGGATTCAATGCATAAGAGGGACTCTCTTAAGAGAAAAGGAACAAAAAAAAATGAAAGAGAAATAGTTATGCTGATGGAAAAAAAGTAAGTGGGACTACCAGAATTCATTTCCAGTGTTGTCATGGTTTTTAATTCAAAGTAGAAACAGTCACCCATAGCCTAACTCATAGAGACTGAAAGAAGTACAAATGTGTTTATTTTCATTATTTCATACAAAAAGACTATGTGTAAACTAAACCCAGACACTAAACTATGGCTTTCTGATGGTTTACCATTTGAAATCAAAGAAGGCATTCCTTCCTATTTTAACACTTTAGAATATAATCTTTTCCTAAATTATGTACAAAAAATTATATTCAAGGATTGACAACAAGAATATTCAAGAATATTGACAACAATATTCAAGGATCACACTAATACTGTAATAGTACTGGAAACTGAGGCATAGTCAGCAAAACTAAGGCAGGAGATACTTCATCTTACAAGAAAATGTTAACTTGGTTTTTTTATACTTCATCTTACAAGAAAATGTTGATTTGTTTTTTCTCCAGAAAATTATTCTCAAGATGATAACTTGGAAACAGGCCCCAAACAATTCCCCTGCCTAAGCTAGCTCACTCAATGGCTTCCTTCCAGATGTCTTCAAAGTGACAGAACTGCAACGATGAAAGAGATGTGTTCTCCCTGAACAACGGCAATGCTATCTTCTTAATTTCTTCCCAACCCCACTTACTCATCTTCTCAACTCCAACCTCTTATGACACATTGGAGAAGTAAGACAGACAGAAATTACAATATAATGTAATTGTACTTAATTTAATGAGGATAAAGAAGATACAAAAAGGAGGCAAAGTCAGATCTAAATCAAGAAGACCCAAAAAATAAGCTGGCCTGGTAGCATTCACTGCCTGGGACTTTTCCTTGACACATGAAATTGCCTAATGCATGAATCATTTCATTTCACAGCAGCATTGATTCATTTCATGTGTCCAAGAAAACTTGTAAAGATCATGACCTAGAAACCTTCAGATGCAGATGCTTTTCCAATCAGAATGACTGGTTGGAAGATGTACTGTAAAAAACCATCAAAACACATACAAAAGTATGCATTTAGATAATATTTTAAATCCTTTTGCCTTAATACTACAAAACCAAGCAGAAGTTGAGACTTGTGTTATTCAAAACTGAATCTTTTATTAATAAAAGGTTGCAGACGTAGCATTCTAGATGTAGTGACAGACAACACTTATTTCATGTTTCCCTGGCGGTGAGCCAGTAACTCAGTCATTATCCTCACTTAGTTTACAGGGTTATGAGGAAGTTACAAGGAAGCCTGTTCCTTGACTTCTAGTTCAATGATCTTAGCTGTAAAATCAGCCATACACGCTAATGATGTCTTCATAGGCTGGTAGAAATGTTCTAAAACTATAATGGTAATGGCTTCACATGTAAATATACCTAAAAAAACACTGAAAGGCATACTTTCAAAAGGTAAATGTTGTATCATGTGGCTTTATACTTCAAAGCACATGTTATTTTTAAAAATACTTAGAAAATGTTTACATATATTTTGGTATAATCTAGACCTTAAGAGTATCCTGTATTGTGTCTGTTGTGATTACACATTAACATTCTGTCTCTCCATTCATTTCTGTGGAAAGAGTGACTCTTCAGGTTATATATTTCGGGAGCTGAACCCTGGTCAGTGTGACCATATTACTTTCTGAACATGTGATCCTCACTTACAAAGCAGACACCACCTATCAGCTGAGACTAAATGATAATTTGTAAATCATCACTAAGCTCAGACTTTGTCCTCAGTAAAAGGCAGAATATTAAAAGAGAATGAATCTAAGAAAGGACGGTCAGCTGTCTGGAAGAAAATGAAAAAGAAGACACAAGAGCAGAGAGACACAGCAAATGATGAGTCAGGGCCCAAGTCAGCCTAGTGAGAATTACAGTACACTCATCTGGAATTCTCTTTTGAATTCAAATTATACTTAGGGGTATAGCTGATGTGGGAAGAGTGGACTTGCTCCCAGAAACATGTGCTGTTATGAAAATGACACTATAATAATTGGGGGGGGGGTGCCTTTGGTATCCTACTGATTAAGAGTTTGTGCCACAAGCCCAAATGCAAGTGGTTTGGATCTACCAGCTGGTCTGTGACAGAAAAATGAGCAGTCTCCTCCCATGAGATTTATAGCTTCTGAAAACCTCTGGAGGGTCAACTATGAGTTTGTTCTGACTTGATGGCAATGCATATATATACATGCATAATAGTTAAACTCTGAACCCCTTAACATAAATAATTTTATGAGTAGCCACAAGTAAATCCTCTTTTGTTTGTTTATACTTTAATCTCCACAAGTGTTATGAGCTGTCAGGTCCATAAACGGAATTTTTCAGTTTTGACTTGATTTTTGGTTACTATTAACGAGAATACCAAGTTTTGCACCAGGATTCTTTCTCTTTTATTTTTTAAGGTTAATTCTATATAATAAAGCATGCCAGCAACTGATTAAGCACATTTCACTGCAAGCTTTAAGATCCAACACCTGTGATTAATTTACATTAGCACAAGTTGAAACATCAGCTTTTCGATCATTTGTGATATTGTAACTCTTAAGAAAGAACTTACCTGACAATTAAAATGAACAATCTATATTTATCATCTATAGCCCAATTTGTCAACTGTACTAGAATTTCTAATGGGAAATGAATTCTTCATAGTGATTTTAACACATTCTTATTTAACATGCACTCAGCTTGCCCAAGCAACAATTAAGCCAATACCTGGGAAAAAAGATATTATTATTTATAAAATATAACATGTAAGCATAGATATAGGTACCACAGACATACAGTATATCATAAATATATTCTATATATAATAGCTATTACATATATTTATACATAAAATATATACTATCTGTGTCTGTGTTTTTTACATTCCCCTAAAAAACAATCTGGAGGTGCTTTAAAGCCTCACACATTATCAGCTCTATACATCCTGTTTCAAGTTGAGGTCAAACTGCAGCCAGTTAAATTCTCGTTGTATAAGTTCCAGAAGAAAATGACAAGTTAACGCTAATGATCATCCTGATGGAGGATGAGGGCTTTCTTTGCCCTCGCTTCCCTAATGCCTAGCACACAGAAGCAAGCGGAAAAGCAGGCAGGACTGGATAGGCCATTGGCTGTTCTGGACCTTGGCTGCACATAAAAGTGCTTGGAAATTGTTCTCTGGTGGAACCTGGAAGGTTGGTACTTTCCAAACTCTCCAGGGGGCTCAAATGAGCAAACAGTTGAAAATCGCTGAGACAGAAACTGTAAGAAACAGTTAATACCCTCAGGATTGTTTCAGTGAAAAGGCAGGAAGATGAAAGTACAGCATGAATGGAAAAAGGAAATAAAAACCTTACCCATGGCCTCTGTTTACCATTCACACTGTCAACAATTCTGAGAAAAATTCAACTGATTCTCACGTCACAAAACTCTACTCTGTTACATAAACATTTGTCTCTCCGATTTAGCTTTTTCACTTTTCCAAATCCCAGGAGGAAATGCTAATAACCTTCCATAAATTTTAGAACAGCTTATTTTCTAAAATGAACAGGAAGGAAAAGGCTATTTTCTGTTAGTTTTAATTGTGAATGCTTTGCATATTTGGTGGGAAAACTCTAAGATAATAACTTTTCAAAGCACTTTAGTTTCTTCATGGTGTGGCATTTGGATGGCTCCACCAGTAGAGCTGTGCAGTCAAGTTTATTTTATACACAGTAGCATTAAATTCCAGTCTTATAGAATTTACAACCAACTTCAGATTGGTTTAATAGAACTGGATAATGTCCTCGACCTTTTCTCACTTTGGACACATGAACAGATCAGATGACTATCTAGACATGGTTTTAAGTATAATTTTTAATACACTTTCTTACTGTAGGAAAAAAGTGCTTTAAATTCTACTTCTTAGCTATAGTTAAATCCTAATGAATCTGTCAAAAAGTCACATAGTTTTTTTGTTTTGTTTTTTGTTTTCATAAGGCAAATAAATGAGAACAGCCCATCTATACAGAAATGGGCATTCAAGGGCTGAAAAAAAGCTTCTATGTGTATGTTTTCTCTAGAGGCACTACAGGCTTTAGAGTACCTCAAACATATACCAGGAATGTTAAGAAAAATAAATATCCCAACAATGGGCTTCAGCAAAGCAGTGAGTGTGACGATGATGGGATGAGGCAGAAACCCTTGCCACATCTTACGTTCATGGAGTCACTATGAGTCACAGTTAACATGCTGGCACCTAACAACAACTCAAATACGGCATGGACTTACACTCTGCACAGGCAAATGGGATGAACTGAGGCAGGAACTATCACAATGGTCTGAAGCATGACCAAGATCTTGAGGACGGTGCAGGATAGGACAGGGTTCAGATCAGTTGTTTAGAGTCACTATGAGTTGTAGTTGACTTAATAGCCCCTAACAACATGTGTAAACATACAAACATTGGGCCATCAAGCCAAATGTCAGCAGTTCAAACTTAAACCAGCTGCTCTGAGAAAGATGAGAGAGTATAATTCTATTAAGATTCAAATACCTTGAAAAATCTGGTAGCGGGTGGTCAGGAGTCAGAATCAACTTGACAGCAGTGAGCTACAGTTTGGGGGTCTCTCTCTCTCTCTCTCTCGTGTGTGTGTGTGTGTGTGTGTGTGTGTGTGTGTGTGTGTGTAAATGGTTAATGTGCTGTCCAGTCAACAACTCACGGTGATGCTATGAAGAACACATCTGAACATTGCCCTATTTTGTACCATCCTCCCCAGTTCTGATAAAACCTTTGAAAGGTAACCAGCTTTTAAAAATTGTCAGCACTTCACACCCCGACCAATCCCCATGTGTCTTTCAGAATCACAATTCTCCCTACACTGTGGCTAACTGAGCCAAACTGCTTAAATTAGAATCCTAGCCCATCATTTGTTAAATTTGTGGCCTCAAGCACATAACATAAGGAACCTCATTTCCTTCAACTGAAAAACTAAAATAAAAAATTGTACCTGCACCAAAGAGTTATTATAAAGATGAAATTAATTAATACATGTAAAGCACTTGAAACAGAAATAGGTATATGACAAGCACTGACAAAGGGTAAACCATTATTATTACCGATGATCTTGTTGTGATCATAACCACAATCCTTGACTTTGATATTCTTTTCCCATCTTACTGGCTTTACTTTCATGAACTAAAAAATACAGCCAGGTCTATCTCTTAAATTCTCTTCTTTTCTCATTCTGGAAGAAATAATAGAATGCATGGGAGAATACAGTGCTGAATTGGCTCTGCACTACATAATAAATTCTGTACAATACTGACAATGAACTGCAATCCAGCCAGGGCCCACACACAGCAGGGATGAAAACCAGTGGTAAAAGCAAGCATCCTTCAACAAGTAGAGTATACTGACAAGGTAAAGAAAGGTAAACCTTCAAAATCATCACCACTATCTAGGTTTCAAGGGTAATCCATATAAAAGAAAACTGAAAGCAAGTTGCCACCACCCAACTGGGACTTCAATTAATATAAATTAAAGCCTATTCTTTATCAGAAAGGACATGCATAAGCACTTGACAAGAACAGGAAGGAACCACCTAAACTATTACAAAATTTAAAAATGAAAAGCAAAGTGTCACACCTGGAACTCACCCAAGTCTTTTAAACATATAAAATTAACACAGTGATGGCTTTGACATTTAGAAAAAGACATCCTGTAAGCATGACATGTTAAAGGCCATTCAATTTCCAATGCAAATCACTGAAGAAAGTCGCTCAGAAGAGTCTCCAGTTTGTCATCTAAATAAAAAGTCACACATGTAATTGCCATAATTTTTTTAAAGTATCTAATATAAAGGCTTTATCTGAAGAACATACCTGCTTGTGGACTTGACTTTGTCATCTTTATTCAAAACAAAGAGGAAGCCACAAGGAGATGCTATGGTCAGTTGGTGACTTGGTGTGGCCTAGAAAAGGTCTGCCACTACAAACCCAGAGCAGAACATAATCCACTGCACACTCCAAAATGAGATGCAAATTACACCTACAAACATTACTTACTGATCCTACTTGCATCTTTTACCTAAAGATCTTCACACTGTTCAAAGTTCCTCCATTTCAGAATAGTAACCGGAACAAGTTCACTCCCAAACTCATCCCAGCCAAACTCATAACCAGTTATTTTCCTCAAGATGTGCTTCCTCTAGAAGGCTTGCATAGCCATCCTTGGTCTCTCTTTCCGTTGGGATTTGCCCACTAGGAAATGATCACCACCTCCTGACAACAAGACTTATCTCTTTAAGTCCACGTCCCCCATCCCTGGCAAGGTATGTAACACAGGGTCCACACTCAAAGGAGATTTGCTGACAAGGAAATTACTCTTTCTTTCCATCCAGGGCATCATCCAGGAATGAAGAAGTCCAGAGTTTTAAAACAGTGCAAGCCCCTACTCTCCTCCAGGAACATCATTCTGGCAGGTCTGGATAAAGAACACCCTACATCCTCTTCTGGATGTCTTCTGTAATTATGGGCAAAAATGACAGTGTTAGTTCAAATAATGTTTCATTCCACATAAGATGAGCACAACAAACCACAGCCTTGAGTAGACTCCTCAATCTATGCTTCTGTCACTAGGGACATGTGGCCATAGTTATCAAATTTCTAATCCATCTATAGCACGAGGCTTGGCACAGACGTGAATACTCAAATGTCTGTCTCCTTCCCCCCTCCCACATACTATACAAATATTCAAGTCCAAGTCACTTAGATGTTAAACTTACAAGGAATAAAAGTAAGGTTAAATAACCAGGTCGCCTCTTTTCAATGTACAGGGATGCTTTCCTATGCCAATCAAACAGCACTTCTTTCGTTCACCCTTTTAGCTCTGAGGGCTTACCTCGCCAGACAGTAAATTCCCAGACTGCAGTCTCTGAACAAAGGCTCGCCCAGCACAGGGATGAGGCAGAGGGCATTACACAGAGACAAGGCACTGCAAGTACACACAGAATGCGTGATGGCTACACCCAGCTCTGGCCATTTCCCTACAGGATCTTTTAAGAGGATCTGCTGATTTTTTTTTTTTAATTGATACTTTTGAGCAAGGAAATGAAAAAAAAAATATTGGACAGCAGGGAACCACAGTCTGATTTCCATGATAAGTAGTTTTTCTCCTGGTTCTTAACCACCATCAACTCTAAGGACTAGAGCCACTGAATAGGTTTTACATAAATTAACGATTATTATGGTCACAAGCGCAAACTAACCCAGACAAATCAGCTTGGAAAGTACCAGCCAACTTCATTCTGTAAGTAACTATTAAGTTTTAATCAGATGTGGTTCAATTTCTGGAACAGCAAGCATTAAAAAGGGCTCATCATCGAGGAAAACGGACGAGGAGGAGGAGGAGGAGGAGGACAAAAGGACCGCCCTCCAAACCAATCATTTAAGGGAGACTCTTGACTGGAATACTTCTGTCCCTCTCTGCAGCTGTTGTCTCCTGCAGTTGGCACGAATCGCTGCCAGTCTGGGACCGGCTTCCAGCGAGGAGGACAGCATTGTTTTATTGGCTACTTAGGCCGTGCACACACCATTAATGGAGTTTTTATCTCTCCATTTTCCTGTCAGAACAGAACCAGCCAGACTGACTCTGTTATTATCATTAAGAAAGCCTTTTCTCTCTCCTCCCCACACACACTCTTTAAACCAAACAACATCTGGAAACTTCAGCATCTATCGTATAAAAAGGAAACAGATTTTAGAAGGAAAGGAGGGGGAAAGTACAGTTCCAACCACACTGAACCACCGGAGACCAACACCCTAACTTATCCAGAGCAACCCTGGATCTCTGAAATGCCATTTCTTTCCAAACAGCAAGGCATTCCTTCCCACCCTCTACAGATTTTAACCTCATCTAAGACCCTGGTCAAACTGAGACAGCCATTTTAAAGTGTAGATTTTCAAAACTAGAATAACAAAATTAGAGGACTGCTCTCCTAGATGGGATATTCAGTTGTAAACTAAAAGTCAAGAATAATATTTGGAAGATTTATTTTAAAAGAAAGCTGTTTTCCCCATCTCCTTCCAATAAAAAAGAGGGAAAGGGGGTGAGGAGAGGGAATGACTCTTAAGACATTACTTCTGAGTCCATTTCTACTGCTCAACAACTAATAGGGGAAACCTGGCACTGTTAAGCCCAGAAAGTATGTCCTCCTGTAACAGACAGCTGTCTCGACTGTAGTTTAAGTGTGCTTTTTGCTTAGATCATGCACAGTGCATCATGGAATCAATATAGGCAAATACACATGGCCAGGCACATGGTAGATTCACAGAAGGGCAGGTTCAAGCTCCACAGCCTTCTCAGCCCACTGCCTCCCACTTGTGGTGCTATTCTCAGCACACTGCTGTTGTTCTGTACCGCAGAGTCAAAACTGACTCATAGCTGACCCTCCAGCAGGTTTTCAGAGACTGTAAATCACATAGGAGAAGTATGCCCATCATTCACCCTCAGAGAAGCTAGGAGATTACAACCGCCTGCCTGCCTTTGGATTGACAGCATAATACGTTACTCACTAGACCACCAGAGCTCCTTATTCCCAGTATATACCAAATTTTTAAAACTCACAGTTGAGTCCATTCTGACTCATATTGGCCCTATAGAACAGAGAACTGCCCAATGGGCTTTCCTCAGCTATAAATCTTTAATGGGAGCGAAGTGCCACATCTTGCCCACACTGAGCAGGTGCTGAGGTCAAACTGACAACTTTCTAGTTAGTGTGTCAATGTTTAACCCACTGTGCCACCACAGGCAAACCACAAGCCCAGGTGAATACCACATGCCAATTTGTTTCACATTTGGGATCCTAGAAGCTTCTAGCGTCCCCACTACTGACTTTTCTAGCTCTGCTTTCTCCCTCCACAAGCAGGACCTAAAACTTAGGCCCTCTCATTTGAGCACAGAACTGTCAATCAATCATGTCCCAATCCTGCATGCTCTTCACCCCCAACTCTTTCTGAGTTTTCTAAAATGCACCAGTAATGACTACAGTTAGGGTCACAAGATTTACCTTCCCTGAAGCACTCTTCTCCAAGCAGAAAACCCAATCAGAACAACTAAATATGGTGAGAAAGCCAAAATCTGAATGTCAGTGAATGTTAATAATTTATTTTCCATTTCTTTTCTTTTTCTTCCATTCAGCAGAAAGTGGGGTGGGGGAGAATCAGCGTCTGAGCCACAGGCTCCTGCTCTGAGGGAGCAGTGCCTTGCAGCCCCTGGCTGTCTGTTGTTAATGACAGTCTTGGTAACCTGATCCTCTCACAGTGGGAGACATGAGTAAGCACTAGCCTCTCTGGGGTCTAGCCTTTCCATTGTCCCACCCTGCAGGGCCAGCTGTTTCTGACAGCCAAATTGCTGCATGCTAACCAATGAATGCTGTCAGGAACGGAATTTTCATTTCTATAATGCATAGGCCTCCATGGACAAATTACACAGCTTATGGTCCTGGCTGCAGGATGCGGCTGTGGACTTGAAGCACTGCCAAATGCAGCCTTTTCCTCCACTCTCCCCCCGCCCAAGGCTGACAAGAGAGGTCACCCAAAACAAATCTGAAGGACCAAGAGGAATAGGACACATGTTTTCGGTGACAAGCCAAACATACATGAGGAATATTTGTCTACCTCACACCATACACTGAAACAATTTCAAAATGGATTTAGGAGCTAATTGTACAAACAAAAGCCATTAAAATTCTTAGCAAAATAAGCAGAGGCAATGCTGTCAGGCATAGGTATAGACAATAGATTATCTCCTATGATAGCAAAAACACCAAGAACAAAAGGCAGAAACAAATAAAAGGTACCTCATAAAAAATTTAAAATCTTTGTTCATTAAGACATAAAGAAATGGAAAATGCAGGCTACTGACAAGAAAAATATCTTTGCAAAACCATGTAACTGACAGGAGTTTAACTTCAATAACTACAAAAAGACAGACCACTCTATAAATAGCATTCAAGTAACCACTAAACACAGGAAGAGATTCTCACTGGCTATTAAATACACATAACAGGAAAATATACACATTGGCTATTAGACATAATTCAAAACTACACCATTCCACACTCACCAGATAACTAAAAAGAGGCTCTGGTGGCACAGTCTGTCAATTATTGTGCTGCTAAAATGTTAATGACTTTTTGCTTTCCTCACGGTCTCACAAAGACCAGCCTTGGATCACTGGTGTTCAGTCCTGCAAACCTATTCTTACCTATTCTTAAGATGATCTTGAAAGTGAGATGGAATAGATTCAAGATCATATCTTGGGTCTCATGACTTTCATTTTCTTAGACCTCAATTTGAACTTGCACATGAGTAACTGATGGTCCAACCACAGCCTGCAGCTGTCCTAATTCTGACTGTCAATAATGAGCTTCTCCAACAGATTCCTTCCACTACATCCAGATGTAGTCAATCTGATTTCTACGCAGCCCATTAGGTGAAGTCCATGTGTAAAGTCACTGTTTGTATCTTTTAAAAAAGCTATTTGCAATGAGTAAATTATTGAAAATACAAAATCCGATCATTCTATTTCCAGCCTCATTTCTATCACCAAGCCTGTATTTTCCAACAACTATTCCTTCTTCACTGTTTCCAACTCTTGCATTCCAGTCACCAATTATCATTAATGCATCTTGATTGCATGTTCATCAATTTCAGACAGCACGACTTGGTAAAAATTTTCAATCTCTTCCTCTTTGGCTCTAGCTGTAGAAGTGTATATTTGAAAAACAGTCGTATCAATGGGCCTTGTATATGTATGAATAACATCCTATCACTAACAACATTGTATTTCAGGACAGAACTTGAAATTGACTTTTTTACTATGAATGCAACACCATTCTTCTGTTTTTCATTCCAAGCACAGCATACATATGATTATCTGATTCAAAGTGGCCAAAGCTAGTCCATCCCATCTCACTAATGCCCAATATGTCAATGTTCATGCGTTCCATTTCATTTTTCACAATTTAGTTTTCAAACATTCAAGTTACGTACATTCCATGTTCCAATTATCAAATTCTTTTTGCCATTATTTTCCCTCATCTCAACTGACTTCCACCCAAATCAAAGGAAAAACATGCCGAAGTAAAAGAGCAGATTTCAGGAAATGATTATCAAGAAGACTAAGTATTATAATGGAATGTGCAGAGGTGGAATTGGAGAATAAAAAGGGAAAAACTTGCTCTGCATTTCTCAAGCTGAGATAACGGAAAAACAAATTTAAGCCATAAGCTGCAATATTGAGAGCTTTCTCTGGGGAATATGTTGAATGACCCAGAAAGTATCAAAAGAAGGTAGAAGGAATTCACAGAATCATTGTACCACAAAAACAGACAGACAAACAAACAAAAAACCAGACTGCCAACAAATAATTTCCAGAAGTACCATCTGAGGAGGAGTTCATAATAATGAAGGAGAAAGTGAAAGCTGCATTGAAGGCATGGGTAAATAATAAGATCCCAAGAATCGACGAGATACCAACTGACTTGTTTCAATTAACAGATGCAGCCCTGGATATGCTCAACAATCTGTGCCAGGAACTTTGGAGGAGACTTGTCTGGCCAACAGACCTCTTGGAAGAGGTCTATATTTGTTCCATTCCCAAGAAAGGTGATCCAATAGAAAGTGGAAACTATCAAACAGTATCATTAATATCACATGCAAGCAAAACACTGATGAAGATCATTCAAAAACAGAACAGTAGTACATAGATGAGAAACTGCCAGAAGTTCAAGCAGGATTTAGAAGAGGTTATGGCACTAGAGATATCATTGCTGATGTCAGATGGATCTTGGTTCAAAGTAAAGAATACCACAAGGATGCCCATTTGTGCTTGATTAACTATGCAAAGGCATTTGGCTGAATGGATAACAAGTTATAGCTAATATTAAGAAAAACGGGAATTCCAGAGCACTTAAATGTGCTCCTGTGAAACCTGTACCTAGACCAGGTGGCGATGTTATAAAATTAGAGCAAGGAAATACTGCATGGTTTAAAATTAGGAAGGGAGTGCATCAGAGTTGTACTCTCTCTCCATACTTATTTAATCTGTATGCTGAGCAAGTTATTCAAGAGGCTGGACTGTGAAGAGGAATGTGGCATAGAGATTGGAGATTGTTGTCTGCATTATGCAGATGACACACACAACCTTGTTTGCTGAAAGTGAAGAGGACCTGAAGCATTTATTGCAGAAGATCTCTGACCAGGAAGACTGACACAGTGACACTGCCACAATGGGCTCTCACGTGTTGGGAAGTGTGAGGATGGCACCGTGTTCAGATCTGTTGTTCATAGGCTCATTATGGGTCTACTGGACTCGATGGCACCCAACAGCAATAGCTAAAAGGTTACGTATCTTCAGAAGTTCAAATCTACCAGCAGCTCTGCAGGAGAATGATGGAAGTCTCTTCTCCTTAAGGATTACAGCTTCAGAAACTTGAATGAAGAAGATACACTAGGAGTCAGACTCAGCTCCAGGACAGTGAATTTTTAAGGAGTGTTGGTGGCACAGCCTATAAGAAGTTGTGTTGCTTATCCAAAGGTGGCATTTCTGGTCATTTGAGTCCATCAGCAGCTCCTTGAGAAAAGATGAGCAATATCCTTCCATGTTCTATACATCCTCAGAAAACCCACTGGTGCGGCAGCTGTGAATCAGTTCTAAATCAAAGGCAATGAGTTTTATATTAAAACATTTGAAAATATGTTCAGCTTTTTGAGGAAGCGCCAAACTGCCTTCCAGAATGGTTGTAGCATTTTAAAATCCCGCCAACAATGTGTAAGAGTTCTTATCTCACCATATCCTCTCCAACATTTATTACATGCTGTCCTGTTAAACTTTGCCACTTTTACTGGAGTGAGATGGTATCTCATTGTGGTTTTGATTTACATCTCTCTTATTTCCAGTGATTTTGAGCATTTCTTCAAGTGTCTATTGGCCATTTTAATATCTTGCTCTGTGAAAATTCTTTTCATTTCTTTTGCCCATTTTATAATTGGGTTAACAAGTCTTTTCTTGTGGAGGCCCAGGAGTATTCCGTAAACTTTCATTATGAGACTCTTGTCTGAGAAGGTATTACCAAAGGTCTGTTCCCATTCGGTAGGTTTTCTTTTTACCAGGCTGGAAAAAGTTTTTGATGCACAGAGGATTTTAATCTTTAAAAGGTCCCATTCATCAATGTTATCCTCTTCAGATTGTGCATTTCTGACTGTATTTGGCTATCTCTTTCTACTGTACACTAGAGCTTCTAAGCTTAATCCCAGTTTGCCTCTTAGAAACTTTATTGTTTTTGGTTTTACTCCCCAGTCTCTGATCCATCTTGGGTGATGAACAAAGAGATTCCATATGACCCAGCTATTCCACTGCTTAGAATATACCCTGAGAAAATGAGAACTGAGGCACAAATGGAGACTTGTACACCAATATTCATAGCAGTGTTATTCACCATCGCAAGAACATGAAAACAGTCCAGATGTCCAACCACAAACAAATAGATTGAGAAATTATGGTTCATTCACACAATGGAATACTACACAGCACACAGGAGCAATGATTTTGTGTGGGTACCATTAAATGAGATCTGACTGGTACAGGAGGAGATGTCCCTCATTCTTCAGCAGAGCATCTGGGGGATTCGAACCACATACCTCTGGGATTGCAGTGCAGCTTCTTGCCACTAGGCCACCAGAGCTCCCCTAGGAGCAATGATTTTGTAAATTATTACCTAACGTGGGAGGGACTGGAGAGCACTATGCTGAATGAACTAACTCAGTCCCACAAGGACAAATAATGCATAAAACCATTAGTATGGAATGAGTATAAATATTGGAGTCGGGGAGTTGGGGAAAGAGGGTGGAAGCAGAAGGATGAGGATGTGCAGGGGTGGGATGGGGAGATTAATCATGGAGTTGTACAATTTGATGGGGGAGGGAAAGGAATTGGAAGAATCTGGTGTGAAAAATAACATATTTGAATTTTGTAAATAAACTATCATAATAAAAAGCCAAAAACATTTGAAAATAACATGTCATTAAAGATATGGAGAAACTGGAACCCTTGTTCACTGCTGGTAGGAATACAAAAATGGTGTAGAAGTTATGGAAAATAGCATGATAATTCCTAAGAAGGATAGAAATAGACTTAGTATGTAACTCAGCAATTGCACTCCTATCTATATACTCAAAAAATCTGAAAGCTGAGTTTCATAAAGAGAGACTTTACGTAATGCTCACTGAAGCACTATTTACTATAGCCAAGAAATGCAAACAAACTTAACAGGTAGGCAAATAAACAAACTGCAGTACAGACAGACAATGGGTTAGCACTCAGACAAGTTAAAGAAATGAACTGTTGATACAAGTTCTAGTATGGATGGCACTGGGTGTATCATGTTGAATAAAATAAGTTAATCTCAAAAGGAAAAACCGTTTATAGCATCACTTATAAAAAAGCAAGAAAAGACCAATATGGAGCTTCCAAGTTTGTTAGAGGTTACAAAGGATGGGAAAACTTACTGCCATCAAGTCAAATTTTACAGCTGACCCTCCAGTAGATTTTTGAAGACTATAAATCACACTTGAAGAGACAATCCATCTCTCTCCTGGGGAGCAGATGGTGGATTCAAACTGCCTGCCTTTCAGTTGGCAGCACAATTCCCTACCAACCAAGCCAGCCGAGCTCCTTAGTGGGAATGGGGCAGAGAGGGCGAAAGGGATAGAAATACTCACTTACACACAGTTTTACATAACTGTAAAAAGACAAACTAGCAACAGTGGTATAATAATTATAGTTACAATCACACAAAAAAAGAGGAGCTGCTGAGGATACTCGTGTACAGAGAACTATGTATATGTGGACAAGCTAACAAACTGAAAGTTCAGGTAGGGCCCTCAGAGGTGACAAGGGAGGACAATTCATAGGAGGAGAGACACTGCACAACATTAAGAATGTAACTAAACAACTCTGAGATATTATCTCACTCCAGTCAGAATAGCAACATTTCTGGCAAAGTTGTTGAGAAACTGGAACCCTTATTCACTGTTGGTGGAAGTGTAAAATGGTGCAACCACTGTGGAAGGAGGTATGGTGCTTTCTCAAAAAGTTGCAAATAGAGATACCATTTGACCCACCAATTGCACTACTGGGAACATACCCCAAAGAGACAATAACTGCCACCCAAGCAGATACATGCACACTCATGTTTATCGCGGCTCTGTTCACAACAGCAAGGAGTTGGAAACAACATAACTGCCCATCAATAAATGAATGGATAGAGACACTGTGGTATATTCACATAATGGAATACTATGCTGCACTGAAAAACAAGGAACTCATGCAGTATCATTCAAAATGGGTGACCCACCCATCAACAAACGAATGGCTAGAGAAGCTGTTTTATATTCGCACAATGGAATACTATGCTGCATTAAAAAACAAGGAACTCATGCAATATTATTCAAAATGGTTGACTCTGGAGAACATTATGCTGAGTGAAATGTCCCAGTCACAAAGGGACAAATATTGCATGGTACCACTGTTGTAGAATGGGACTGTCCTTGGGGTTGGGGAGAGACTGAGTAAGATGGGTTCAATAATGTATGCTGCTCTGAAACGGAGAAGGGAGAAAACTGTTTAAAAGAGATATGAGATTAGGTATTTCCGTCATGACAGGAGTCTAGAGCGATGGCTACATGGTGGAGTGGACCTGGGGGAGGGTTTGTAAAATAATGAAAGAATCTTTTCTTTTACTTTTCCAAGAGGGTAATGTCTGGTAGGGGCGAGCCTTGGGAGGGGACAAATCTCCAACAATGAATGAATGGAAATCCAAAGCCTCTGTAAATTTTCACTGAAATTAGTAACAAATTTAAATTTAAAAAAAAGAATTAAGTTAGAGTAAGGATGGCAATGGAACCACCTTACCTCTGTAACTTGATTTGTGCCACTATTAGAACCTCTACTCAGAATATTATTGCTTTTCAATTTTTGACTCATACACTTTTAACTTGTTAGTTAAATTTGTATCTTCTAGGCTGCAACACTTCCATGATACATCTTCAAGGATATGAACATGTACGGCTAAGAACAATTGATAACAGTGCATCTAAATTCCAAAATCAATCTCCATAATAGTCTATGTGTTTCCTACTGCCAAAGGGGCCCTTTAGAGTAGTGAGAGAAGACATTCACCCTGGAACCCACAGTGTCCCTTTTCAGCAGGAAGTAGCTAAAAGAATACGCCATCCCCTTTTCCTTATGAATCAGGGTGAAGTCTCTCTCAGGGAGGAGTGATAGGGAATGGCAAGGGACACATTGACAAAGGAGATTAATCAGAACTGGCTTTGACAAGCACTGTGGCAATTGGATAATTAAAACAGACATGAGGGGGGATGAAGAACGAACTGGAGATGAGGGTGGAGAAAACAGTGCAACAATGAATTAATGAAAACACAAAATCTCTGTAAATGTTCATGAAAACTAATAAAATTTAATAAAATAAAATAAAAAAACAAACACAAAATGGGTGACCCTGGAGAACTTTATGCTGAGTGAAGTATCTCAGTCACAAAAGGACAAATACTGCATCATGCTACTGTTGTGAAACAGGACTGACATTGGGGTTGGGGGGAGACTGAGAAAGATGGGTTAAATAATGTATACTGCATTGAAACAGATGAGCGAGAAAACTATTTAAAGGGGATGTGTGATTAGGTATTTTTGTCATGATGGGAGTACAGAGTGAAGGCTGCATAGTGGAGTGGACCTGGGGAGAGGGATTGTAAAACAATGAAAGAATTTTTCTTTTACTTTTCCAAGAGGAAGTATTGGAGTATTGGAGGAGGAGGGTTGGGAGGGGAGAAAAGTGCAACAATGAATGAGTGGAAATCCAAAGTCTCTGTAAATTTTCATTGAAATTAATAAAAAATTTAAAAAAAAATTAATTAATGTCCCTGCACTACACATGTAGAAAATGTTGAATTGATATATGGCTTGTTACAATAAAATTTAAAGAAAAAAAGTAAGAGTATCTGTCTAGTATAATATTTGATGTAATATCCTTTGTTGTTGTTGTTGTACTATCAAGTCAGAATTGTCTGTAGCTGGCCCTCTAGTGGGTTTTCAGAGGCAGTAAAAAGCGTAGAAGAAGACTGTCCATCTTTTTCCCATGGAACAGCTGGCAGATTTGAACCACAAAACTTTGCTACGGCAGTGTAATTATTTACCACTAAGCAAGCAGACTTGATGTCACTCCTGACAGCTAACAGTATGGCATTCACAAAGGTCTACTGTATATTTTTTTTTAAGCTCTGGAAGCCAATTCTAAGAAGCTGCACTGAAATCCTGCAGGCCTAGTGTTCAAATCCACCCACTACTCCAAATAAAGAAGAATGGAAAATCTCCCCCACTATGATTTACTGACTCTGAAAATTGGCTGGAGAGTTAACTATGAGTTGGCTATCACTCAATGACATGCAGCAACAACAATACAACAACAACTGTAATTTTTTCACTCATCAGTGAGCATCCCAAAGGCATCATCACCAAAATCACTAGGCTCTGGTAGCCTAGTGGACAAAGAATTGCACCGCCAAAACCAAAATACAGGCAGTTTGAATGCATCAGCTGCTCTGCAGGAAAAAGATGAACAATCTCTTCTTTTGTGATTCAGAGCCTCTAAACCCAGCACCCCTTCCAGAGGGTCAACTTCGAGTCAGTTTCAATGCAATAAATAGCATGGAGCTTGAGTTCTGCTTCCGGTGACTATCAGACTTGCCTAGAATGCACACCAAAAATGAATCAGTCCCTGAAAACCAAGGAAGTTACGTTCAAACAACAGTCAAGGAGGTCTGAGGATGGTGTTCTCTCATCATGATAACTAAGATTCCAATACATGTTTTGTAAAGTCATTCTGTAGGAACTATTTGCTTCCAGCAACAATCCTTGAATTTTGCCAGGAATCCATGCCCTCCCTCCCATTCATTCAGTTCATACCAGGGTTGGAGGTAGAGGAACTAGACCAACAAATACACTGCCTTCAGTTCTGTGATGGGATGTTGCCTCAGCTAGTCCAGTCTAGCTCTCCGAGTGTCACAGGAACTACTAGAATACCAAATTTTTCAGAATATAAGAGAGAATGTGCTATCTGCTACAGTCACATTGCTACCATAAAAGCAGTTTGCTGGAGAGTGGAGTCAATAAAGAAAGAAGAGTTAGAGGAAAAATAACACAGTCCCAAACAAATGAATAACTACTCCACCATGAAAACACTCAAGGATTAATGTCAATGTAGGTAATACACCTTACAATGGAAACAGGAAGCTCTGGTAGCTTGGTAGTAAGGAATCACATTGTCAGAGCTAAAGTACTCACTCTGAATCTACCAACTGCTCTGCTGGAGAAAAACAGGCAACGTTTCCATTTTTGGTTGTTTCCTACAGCAACTTAATCTTTAATCTTTCCCCTCTGCTCATCTGTTCTCATAATGTGAGCTAAAACATATAACCCAAACCAAACTCAATGCCACCAAGTCGGTTCAGACTCACCACTCTTTTCCATCAGATTTCTGTTAATTCTGTGAATTAAATGATAGGAGACTGCCTATTTTTCTCCTATGGAGTGTCTGGTGGGCTTAAACTTCTCACCCTGCAGTTAGCAGCGCCATACGTTACCCAATACACTATGTCACCAGCCCGTCTAAAATATGCTGTGTCCCCTAATTTTGGTTCCCTCTGCCAGGCAAGTCTAATCACTTAACTTGAATTCAAGTAGAGCGGAGGAGGCTAGCATTATGATCCACATTTTCTTTCTTTTAGTGAAATTTATCAGAATACAACCTCACAACACATGGCAGAAAGTGGACTTCAGCTCCAAGTCAGAAAAGTCAACTGAGGTGAAAGTCAAGAAGCCTTCCCTAAGCCAGAGGAAAGGGGAGGAGACACCTGTTCTGCTGGGCCTTCGGGTCAGCCAAAGTGCCAGCACCTGCAGGCCGTGACCTGCCAAGGTATCACCCACACCACATCCTGCAGCTGGCCACTTTATCGGTTACCACTGTCTAGCCAACAAGGGCTGGAGTGGTTCCGCTCAAGAACATTGGGAATTTTAGGGCAAAAGTCATATCCCAAACCATGGTGGACTCACAGGCACTACAGCCTGTAACTATGCCCATGGCTACAGTCTCCATGATTCCTGCCCTCTTGTCAATAATTGAGCTACAGGCCTTTTCCTGAAGAACTTTAACAGATACAACCACATACTGAAGAAAAGCATGAAATGTGAGTACGAATTCACTCCATGACTTGGTAAGCCTTATTTCTTCTCTCCCTCTATTTGTCCACAGCTGGCTCTCCTCAAAGATCAAACTGGGAAGAAAAGGTTACAAATAAAACCTCAATGTAGTGTGAGAAAAAGATACATTAACACACTGGCTTAAAACTATGATGGGAGGGAGGAAAGAAATAGGAAAATTAAGTAACTCTCAAGTCCTCTCTGTTTCCAGTCATTGTTGCTGTTGCTGTATACCTGCCAGTCATAAGCAACCCATTGCTAACCCTTCAGTGGGTTTTCAGAGGCAGTAAGTCACGGGGAAGAAAACTGGCCATCCTTCTCCTATAGAGCAACAGGTGGATTCAAGCAGCATGCCTTTGGGATTGCAGCGAAGCAACTTACCTCTAGTCCACCAGAGTTCTCCTACCAGTCCTAAGGAATTTGAAACTTTTATATTCCATTTAAGGAGCTCTGGTGGCATAATCCATAAGGAGTTGTGCAGCACCTGTCTGGCAGTTTGAATCCACCAGCTGCTTTCTGAGAGAAAGATGAATAGCCACCTCTTGCATGATTTCAGCCTGTGAATATTCCCTGGAGTGTCAACTACGAATAAGGTGCAACTTGACAGCAAGAAGGTGCTGATTCCATTTAAGGAGCTAAGTGAGGCTGTTCCTTGGAAAGAATATCATGCTGGGGAAGATGGAGGGTCATCAAAGGAAAGGAAGAGTCTTCCCCCTCCCCAAAATGAGATGGATTGACAGAGTGACTTCAGCAATGTGCATGAGTGTGTCAGAGATGATAAGGATGGCACAAGGTTGGGCACGGTTCAGGTTGGCTGTTTATGGGATTGCTATGTGTTGCACTTGACTTTATAGCACGTAACAACAGCGACAAAGCACACTACATTCTGTTGCATCCCCTTTCTTAAGAAGAGAAACAAATATGGATATCTTCCAGCCAAAAAGTTGTCCTCCAAATTTTCTGGCATAAACTGGTGGAGCACATTCAGGGCTGCATCTATTAGCTGAAACATGTCAATTGGTATCACACCGCTTCCTGGAACCTTACTTTTTTGCCAATAATTTTTTTGCTCAGTGCAGCTTGAACATATTTCTTTGTTACCATTGGCTCTTGTTCATCTGGTATGTCCTTAAATTTTTCAGTATCAATTAATTGCTTTTTATATAGTGATTTTGTATTCCTTTTATCTCCTTTTGATGCTGCTTGGATCATTCAAAATTTTTGTCCATCACATCCCTCAGTATTGCAACTCTCAATTTGGCTTCCAGTTCTTTCGACTTGAGAACTGCCCAGCAAGTTCTTCCCTTTTTATTTTTCAGCATGTTATTTGTACATTCAGTTATAATACTTAACTTTTTCAAGCTGCCTTTTGAAATTTTTTGCTCATCTCATTAACCTCTACATTTCTCCCCTTTGTTTCGGCCTCTCTACACTACAGTGCAATTTTTATAATAATTTCTGTCATCCATTTTGGTTTTGTCTCCCTCTTTTTTCTTTGCAACAACAGAATGTACAAATTATCAAACAATATCACTGATACCATCTGGCAGCAAAATTTTTTTGAAGATTGTTTAAAAATGGCTTGTACAATACATTGACAGAAAACTGCCAGACGTTCAAGTGGGTTTTAAAAAAGGCTGTGGCCAATAAACCAACATGATCTCGATATTTATAGGCTAATGCACTCCCCAAAAAAAGCACAGCATAACTTCTTCTCCATGGAACATTCTCAAGAAGAGATCACATATTTTAGGTCACAAGGAAAGAAACAATAAATTTAAAAACATAAGAGAAAATACAAAGCATCTTTTCAGACCACAATGTTATAAAACTAAAAATTAATAACAAGAACATAAAGAAGAAAAATACTCTTATATTTAAAAGCTGAACACCTTGTTTGAACATGATTGGGTACTAGAAGAAATAAAAAATGAAATTAAAAAGTTCCGTGAAACAAAAGACAATGAAACATAACTTACAAAAACCTCTAGGAAACAGCCAAAGCAGTAATCAGAGGTCAAGTTATAGCAATAAGCAAACACATCAAACGGCTGGAAAAAATGACCACTGACTCTCTAACACAACATCTCCAACAAATTGAAAAAGAACAGCAAGAAAATCCGACACCCTATAAAAAAACTGAAATTATAAAAATTAGAGCAGAAATAAATGAAATAGAAAACAAAAAAAAACCTGAAACTATCAATAAAACTAGGAGTTGGTTCTTAGAAAAGGTCAATAAATTCTACAAACCACTAACAAAACTAATGAAGGAAAAGACACAAATAATCCTAATAAATGATGAAACAGGCAATGTCACAACAGAGCCAACTACAATGAAAAGGCTAAGAATGGAATATTATAAAAACTATACTCAAACAAATATAAAAACCGAAAGGAAATGGACAAATACTTAGAAATTCACAACATACCTAAACTGACACAAATCAAAATTGAACACCAGAACAGACCCACTACAAAATAAGAAGCTGAAAAGGTAATAAAACAACTTCCAGCCAAAAAACACCCTGGACCACATGGTATGACAAGTGAATTTTATCGAACATTCAGAGAAGAACTGTCACCAATTCTACATCAACTATTTCAGAAAATAGAAAAAGATGGAACTCTCACAGACTCATTCTATGAAGCAAACGTATACTTGGTACCAAAGCCAGGAAAGGACATCACAAAAATGGAAAATGATAGGCCAATAACTCTCATGAAAACAAATGCAAAAACCCTAACCAATAGAATCCAATGATAAATCAAAAACATATTTCATCATTACAAAGTGGGATTCATAACAGATATGTAGGTTCAACATAAGGAAAACGATCAATGTAATTCATCACATTAAGAAAACAAAGAACAAGAACCACACGATTCTATCAATTGATGCAGAAACAGCCTTTGACAAAATACAACACCTTTTCCTGAATAAAACACTCAACAAAATAGGATTAGAGGGGAAAATCCTCAACATAGTAAAAAGTATATATGCAAGCCCAAGAGCCAATCTTGTTAACAACGGACAGAGATTAAACGTGTTCCCTTTGAGAACAGGAACTAGGCAAGTATGACCACTATCACCTCTCCTATTTAATATTGTATTGAAAATCTAAATAATTGCAATAAGACAAGAGAAGAAAATAAGAAGTATTCAGATTGGTAAAGAGGAAGTAAAAGTATCTCTATATGCAGATAATAGAATAATATACTTAGAAAACCCTCAAGGCTCATCAAGAAAACTGCTGAACATAGTTGACCAATTAAACAAAGTGGCAGGACACAAGATCAACATACAAAAATCAACTGGATTTCTCTACAGTGACAAAGCGAATACAGAACTGGAGCTAAGAAAAACAATATCCACCACAACTGTTGTTGTGTTTCTTCTTAGGTGCCATCAAGTTGCTTGCAACTCACAGTGACCCTACGTACAACAGCCCTAAACTCTGCTCTATCCTGTGCCAATCACACTGCCTCTGACAGACCCATCCTGATTATCCCAGTCACTGAATCAATCCACCTCATAGAGGGTCTTCCCCTCTTGTGCCGTCCCTCCACCCTCCCAAGCATGATATCCCACTCCAAGGACCTGTCCCTCCTTACAACATGTCCAAAGTATGTCAGACAAAGCCCAAGAATCCTTGTCTCCAAGGAACAGCCTGGTTTAACCCTCTCTAGGATGAATCTGTTTGTTTCCCTGGCAATCCATGGTACACTCAATACTCTTCTCCAGCAACACAACTCAAAGGCATCAATTCTCCTTCTATCCTCCTTGGTCATTGTCCAACTCTCTGATGCATAGCAAGGGACTGCAAAGACCACAGCCTGTATCAGACACACCTTAGTCTCCAGAGTGACACCATTGCTCTTCAGTACCCTGGAGAGGTCCCTAACAGCAGACTTTTCCAAAGCAATACATTTTTTAATTTCCTGGCTACTGGTGCCAAGAGTGTTGACCATGGAGCCAAGCAGACTAAAGTTGTTAATAATCTCAATCTCTTCACCATCCATCCTGATGCTGCCAATTGGTTCAGTGGTGAGAATCTTTGTCATCTTGGAATTGAGCCTCAATCCATACTGAAGGCTGCAGTCCTTGACCCTCTGCACCAGGCGTTTCAGGTCCTCCTCAGTTTCAGCAAGCAGGGTTGTGCCATGTGCATAAAGCAGATTGTTAATAGATCTTCCACCAATCCTGATGCCACAATTGTCCTCATAGAGCTCAGCCTCTCGGATAATCTGTTCTGCGTACAGGTTGAAAAGGTATGGAGAAAAGGACACACCCCTGCCGTACACCTTTCCCAATTTTGAACCATGCAGTATTTCCCTGCTCTGTTCTGATGACTGCCTCTTGGTCCAAGTATAGGTTTCACATTAGCACGACAAGTGTTCTGGGATTCCCATTTTATCAGAGTCAGCCACAGTTTGTTATGGTCCACACAGTCAAATGCCTTTGCATAATCAATGAAACACAGATAGACTTTCTTCTGGTAGTCCCTGCTTTCAGCTAAGATCCATCTAACATCAGCTACAATATCTCTAGTACCAAGACCCTTTCTAAAAACCCAGCCTGGACTTCTGGCAGTTCTCTGCTGATGTGCTGTTCCAGTTGTATTTGGATAATCTTCAGGAGAATCTTGCTTGCATGTGAAATCAACGATATTGTTCTATAGTTTCCACACTCTGTTGGGTCACCCTTCTTTGGGACGAGAACAAATATAGATCTCTTCCAGTCAGTTGGCCAAGTGGTTGTTCTCCAGATTTCTTGGCACAACTTGGTGAGCACATCCAGGGCATCATCTGTTGGCTGAAATGCATCAACTGGTATCCCATCTATTCCTGAAGGCCTTATTTTTTGCTATTTCCTTCAAAGCAGCTTGAACTTCTTCCTTCATCACCATAGGCTCTTGCCCGTATGTTATTTCATTAAATTCTTCTGTGTCTGACAATCCCTTTTGATACAGTGACAATGCTAGCCAAAGGATTAAATACTTGGGAATAAATGTAACTAGAAATACAAAGGATCTATCCAAAGAAAATTACAAAATATTGCTACAAGAAACAAAAAGAGACCTAGAGAAATGGGGAAAAAAACCTTGCTCATGGATAGGAAGACTCAATATTGGAAAATGGCAATACTACCAAAGGCAATCTACACATTCAATGCAATCTCAATACAAATACCAATTCCATTCTTCAATGAGATGGAAAAGGCAATCTCCAGCTTCATTTGGAATGGAAAGAAGCCACGAATAAGCAAAGCACTCCTTAAAAATAGAAAAACGGTAGGAGACATCTCACTCCCTGACTTAAAATCCTACTACACTGCTGTAGTGGTCAAGACAGTGTGGTACTGGTGACAATGACAGACACATAGATCAATAGAATAGAATTGAGAACCCAGAAATCAGCCCATATACCTATGGTCAACTGATTTTTTACAAAGATATGAAATCAGTTAAGTGGGAAAACAGCCTTTTTAACAAATGGTGTTGGCAAAACTGGAAAACTATCTGCAGAAAACTCAAGCAAGATCCACACCGCTCTCCATACACAAAACCCAACTAAAAATGGATCAAGGACCCCAAGCACTATAAACTTCATTAGAGAAGAGCTTGGAAGAACCCTAGAAGTCCCAATCTACAATATCAACAGTCTTCCAAGCATCCTGAAAAACCTACAACCAGGAGAGGATAAAACAGATGTATGAGACCTTCTAAGAATCAAATCCCTATGCACATCCAATAACTTCTCCAGCAGGGTAAAAAGAGAAGCCACAGAATGGGAAAAAAATATTTGGCAATGGCATGTCTAATAAGGGACATATATCTAGAATTTATAGAATACCTGAGCACCACAACAAGATGAACAACCCAATTGAAAAAAATCAACACAGTATATGAACAGACTTACTGAGATGGAAAACAAACACATGAAGAAATGTTCAAAATCCCTAGCTCTAAAAGAGATGCAAATCAAAACAACTATGAGATACCATCTCACTCCAGTAAGAATAGCAAAATTCAACAGAGCAGCGAACCACAAATGCTGGCGAGGTTATGGAGAAACTGGAACCCTTATTCACTGTTGATTGTTGTTGTTGTTGTTGTTGTTGTTGTTATGTGTCATTGAGTCGTTGAGACTCATACCAACTCTATGTACAAAAGCCCTAAACCCTCCTCTATCCTTGGCCAACCTGTCTCTGACACACCTACTCCCAGTAGTCATTGTTGGTAGGAGTGAAAAATGGTACAACCACTATGGAAGACAGGATGGCACTTTCTCAAAAAGTTGCAAATAGAAATATCATTTGACCCAGCAATTCCACTACTGGGAATATACCCTAAAGAAACCAGAACTGCCACCCAAGCAGATATATGCACATCCATGTTTATTGCTGCTTTGTTCATAACAGCAAAGAGTTGGAAACAACCTAAGTGTCCATAAACAGACGAATACATAGGGAAGTTCTGGTATATTCACATAATGGAATACTATGCTGCATTGAAAAACAAGGAACTCATGCAATATTATACAAAATGGATGACCCTGGAGGACATTATGCTGAGTGAAATATCTCAGTCACAAAAGGACAAATACTGCATAATACCACTGTTCTAAAACAGGACTGACATCAGGATTGAGGGAAAACTAAGAGGGAGATAAATAATGCACACTGCATTGAAACAAACGAGAGAGAGCTGTTTAAAAGGGATATATGATCACATATTATTTGCATGTCAAGAGTCCAGAATAAGAGCTGCATAGTAAAGTGGAGGGGAGGGAAGGGGGCGACACACCCGAAATACAACTGTACAACAATGAATGATTTTTCTTTTTTATTTTCAAAGAGAAAAGTTAACTGGAGGGGAGGGTGCACAGGGAGGAAAATGTGCAATAATGAATGAATGGAAATCCAAGTTCTCTATAATTTTTCATTAAAATTTCAATTTAAAAAAAGAAGAAGAGGTTGTGGCACCAAAGAGAAAATTGCTGGTGTCTGTGGCATCAAGGATACAATAGCGGATGTCAGGTAGATTCTGGCTAAAAGCAGAAAGTACCAGAAAAATATCTACTTATGTTTTATTTACTATGCAAAGGCATTTGACTGTACAAATCCTAACAAACTATGGCTAACACTGAGAAGAGTGATAATGATAACCCCAAAACATTTACTTATGCTCATATAAAACCTATACCCAGACCATGAAACTGTTGTCTGAACAGAGCAATGGGCTTAAGTGTGTCAAAGATAATGAGGATGACACAGGACAGGATAGGGTTCAGATCTGTTGTTCATAGGGTCGCCGAGAGTCATACTCAATCTGACTGCACCTAACAACAAGGGCATTACATGCTGTGCTAGTGACCTGGAAGAGGGTCCTCAAAAAAAAGATGAGCAGACTTTAACTGTGAAGATTTACAGAGTGGGAAAAGAGAAAGGATGGCAGTGAATAATTTTTATTTGATACATTTATGTATGAAATACATTTCTCTATCTACAGGTACAGGAAAGGTAAGAGTCAGGGAAGAAGGGGAGACTGGTCTGACTCCTCACTTTAAGAAGCAAAAAGATGCTCTGATTTGATGGGTAGGAAGGTGAGGGAAATTGGAAGAATATCTTCTCAAAAACAATGTATTTGAATTTTGTAAATAAACTAGTATTTAAAAAAAAAGATGCTCTGACTAGACATTAAAATTCTGTCCCTAATTGGCTGCAGTAATCAAATGGCTGCTTTTCAAAGTTAATGAACAAACTGAAATTTTTATGATTGACTTGGGCTTCATCACTGGAACATCCACCAAATTCTCTGACCTCAGGGACCAGTCCAGGAATAATACAAAGAATACAAGGGGTATACAGAGCCCCTCCATTTACTCTGCCTTTCTTCTCACATTTGTATTCATACTGATCAATACAAACTTGGAACCAATTATGAGTCCAACATTACTGCAAAGAACATATTTGCTAATTTAGTATTTTATATACATACAATTTGGTGGTATCCATTCACCATGCTGTGCAAACATCACCAAGATCAGCTGAACTGAGCACTAAATAGGTACTAAGAGCTAGTCCCTACCTAGTCTCTACCCTTGTGTATCTTAGATTCAGACCAAGATCTCCACATAGGATGTTTTTTATGCATCTAGTCATATTCCAACTACGAGACCTCAGATTTCCACCAATAAAAAAATTCATGTCCCTCTGTAAGGACTTCTTCAGTTCATGAATCTATGAATTCTGGAAAATGTCTTCAACAGCCAGTCACATCAACAACATTCAAGCTTGGCTAGTGACCCTATTTACTCAATCCTAGCACTTTGAGCCTCTATTTCCCCCCCCCAAAAAAATCCATGAAATGATCTGAAAATAAGAGACTTTGGAAATGTGCTATTTTAATTCAAAATACTGACTCTGGGAAGAAGATCACTGCAAGATTTATCTACTAGGCACTTATTCCTTAATTTGAAAAGCAGAGAGGTAGTATGAAGTCAAGGTTTCTTAGTACAAAGAACAATGTATTTAATCACATCCTTATTACAAAAGTCACATGACACAGAATAAAACTCTCAGGCTTTCAAAGTCACAAAAAGTATTCATAAAAATATGAATCTGAAATTAATTAAAACCATATTCCTAAATTCTATCCTCCCATTGAGTTGTAGAGGTATGGGGGCTTGAATTCACAGGAAGTGTGGTTTCACCAAGCACGCATGAGAAATGCTTCAAGTGAGAAATAAAGTCAATGAACGTTCTTTTTTCACTCATGTTTCCTTTCTATAAGATAATCAAATAACATATAGGCAAACTGTTATGATTGGCATATTCAACACTGTGCACCAACCAATACTCCAACAATCTGTTTTCTAAATTTTGCAAGCTGCAGTCCTAAGTGTGGGTGGCTCGGGAAGATTCTTTAATAGCCTTTACTGTGTTTTTGTCTGTACAACAAATAAAAGCCACAATTTAATGTACACTTCCCAGGCCTTGGGAGCTCTGGTAGTGTAGTCTGTAGGGAATTGCTATGCTGTTAATGCATGGACTGAACCTCTTTGATGGTTCAAATTCTCCAGGGGCTCCTGAGCAGAAAGATGCGCAATCTCCTCTCATGTAATTTAGAGTCTCAGAAACAAATGGAGGGTCAATTAGGGACTGGTTCTAATTTGACAGCAATGAGTTTCTTGAGAGTCCCATTTCTAAGTACTCCTAAGTGAGAGAGATGCATCCATATTGTCATATTTAAACCTCCCAACACTGGTAGCAATACAACAGGAATTCCGAACTGCACTGGGCATGAGATATACTGAAGCTCAGAAAGGTTAAGTAACTTTCCTAATGTCACTAAGTCTGGAAATGGCATAATTAAATTAAAACCTGACACCACAGGCTATTCTTACCCAGTAAATTACTGAAGAAATTAACACACCTCTCACAGGCCAACTCTGCTACATGTAACCAAGTGAGCTGTTACATGAGGATTTACAGATAGAGTAAAACTCCCAGGAAGGTTATCAATAACTAGAAAAAGACCAAGAAGGCTAAAATAAGTTACTTTCAAAAGCTTAGCACAAAAACATCAGAACTTCACTTAAATAGACTGCCAGCAGCTATTCAAACTAAGACTGAGACAAAAGAAAGAGAAATAAAAAGAAATAATCATGAGATAACCTTGAAATTAAGCCAAATTTTAAAGAAGAGAGTGATTGGGGAAACTGCCCTGAGACCTGTGCTCCCCGCTACGCTATAAAGAGCAGCTGTGCTTACAGGGCAGGCAGAGGAGAGCACACAGGGCAGAGTACACTGTGAAAGTCATTCTGAGAGAAAGCAACACTGGAGACTGGCCTCCAACATACTGAGGGAGAACCAGTGAGTCAGGTGCCTACAACAGCTGTCTTCGAGCTTTGTAAAATCCACTGGAAAAGGACTCTAGTGAAGATAAAGACTTCCAAGAGACCAAGGAAGACAAGTTTCCAACAAGCAGTGACGGATCTGCCAAGAGGCCGCCAAGCATCACCTGGCAGGTCTCCAAACCCCTTGTCCCCACTACATTTGCTGCAGTCTTCTTTACTCTGCTCTATTTTAGCTCATCAGCTCTAGTCTTCCCAAATATTCACTGCAGATTTCTGCAAGAGGGGTTAAAAAAAGCAGTTATTCCTCCTCAAAACACAAAATATCAGAAAATAAGCAAAAACTTGCAGAGAACTGAATCCTAGTGGTAGAGTTACTAAGCCCTCAGCTGCTAACCAAAAAGTCTAAGGTTCAAACCCACCAGCTGCTCAGTGGGGGTGAAAAAGACCTAGTAGTCTGTTCCCAGGAAGGTTTCACCCCAGGAAACCATGAGGCTCTGTCAACTGAATAGGTATGGTGAGAAAAATCACCTGTTCATTTCTAAAGTAGCACCTTGATTACTTATCATGCAAAGATTGCTACTTGTCACCATTTAATTTATTCAAACATCAGTAATCTGATTAAAAGTTCTTAAAGTGCCACATGGATGGGTAAACACCATGCTAGTAGCTGAGGGCTGAGGCGCAAAAGAAGCCACATTACCCTCTGGAGTTAATAAAGTCTGACCAACGAGGCAACAATTACCCATTAAAGGACAGAGCAGCAGGACCGATTACTGGATAACAGTAAGTCCTACAGGCCTGACAGTAATGCTGAGAGGTCAGAGAAGTCAGCAATGACTGAGTGAAGGTGGTGTATCAGCCTGAATGCTAGACGCAGAAGGTATGTCCACATTCTAACCCTCAGAACATGTGCACTTGATATTATTTCTAAAACAGTTTTGCAATGTAATGAAGTCAAAGATCTTGAAATCAGGCCTTCCTGATTATTCAGATGGGCCATAAATGGGGTCACAGGTGTCCTTATGAGAGACAGGCAAAGGGAGATTTTATACAGCTACATGGAGAAAATAACAGCAGAAGTCGGTGCTATGAAGGGATGCACAATGAAGATAGAGGAGGGGGCCACAAGCCAAAGAATACAGGCAGCCACTAGAAAGAGAAAGAGGCAAGAAAATGGACTAAAAGAGAATATATTTGTGTGGCTGGCAAGAAGCTGTGCTGCAACCTCAAAGGCACACGGTTCGAATCCACCAGCTACTCTGCAGGAGAAGGATGGGCAGTCTCCTCCCATATGATTAACTGCCTCTGAAAACCTATCAGAGTGTCTGATATGGTTCTGACTCAATGGTACACAACAATAACAATGTCATTCAGGGTAATTTTTTACAGCAACAACAGGGAAACTAAAGCTATTTTCTCCTGTGAAATCCATCATACTTTTCTTGCCCTAAATTCTTCCCTAAATGATTACTCCTTAATTCACTTAAGTTTCTCCAATTTTATTCTTCCTAAGTTTACTTTCAGAACTTCATCTCCCTCTAATTTAATGTTTTCTAACTCAATTGCTTCTCACGCTAAAGCAAATCAAATCCACTACCATCAAGTTGATTCCTACATATAGTGATCTTATCTTGAATTCTGAGAATGCACATCTTTACAGAAGGAGTCTGCCCATCTCGATTTTCAGGAGTGCTGGTGGATTTGAACTTCCAACCTACTTAGAAAACCAACACCAGTGGCCTTCAAAGCACATCATTACCATCCACAAATGTGGTTCAAGAAAATCAGAGTCTGAGTTATTTGCACCCAGGATTTCTCATGGTGCACCAGTAAGTAAATGCTTTGGCTGTTAACAGAAAGGTCAATGGTTCTAAACCATCAGAAGATCTGTAAGAGAGAGACGGGCTTTTGTAAAGACATAACCCCTTGAAAACCTTAAGAGATAAGTGTTACTCTGTCCTTTAGAATGCTATGAGTCTGAATCGACTCCCCAGCAATGTTTTGGTCTATTTTTGTTTTTCATTCACATATTCACCTTGTGCCAGAAAGGATTTAATAAACTGGTTCCTTTTTAGGTCATGGAAATGTTTTATTTCTTCTGTGTTATGGTTGCATTGTCCATGTGCTCAAATAAAAAGAAGGGAGAGGGGGAATCCCAAACTCAACTCACTGCCATGGAGTCAGAGCTGACGCAAAGCTGACCCTCCAACAAGATTTCAGAATCTGTAAATCATATAAGAGACTGTCCATCTTTCTCGCACAATGCAGCTGGTGGATTTGAACCACTTGCCTTTGGGGTGGCACTGCAACTCCTTACCCACCCGACCACTAAAGCTCCCTAAATAGTATGTGTGCCAGATCTTAAAAAAGAAAAAAAAAAGGTTTAAGCCAAAAAAAAAGTTTGTGGTGTTTTTTGTTGGTTTTGAAGGTTTTCAAAAAAAGAATTAAGTCTACTCTCTACCTCCTTCCCTTCTGAAGGTAGAAATTAAGCATAAGGTATTCCAGTGAAGAAAACAACCTACATCACACTGTGAAATGGAGAGCTATTCTCAGAAGAGACTGACTGGACGAAGGGAGAGGAGAGGAGGGAAGTGAAGTGGGAACCCACTTAGATTTGATCCTCTGGTGGGTATTTAAGACTGAAATTGCTAGGGAGCAGACTGCCTATATTTTTCTCATGGACTCTTTAAAAAAAAAAGAAACAGTAACATATTACAAAGGATTGCAAAGGTAAAGCTTTTAAAACTATTTTATAATCCCTATTTACAACAGAATATGTACTTTAAATTTCAATTTATTACACATATACATATGTAACACCAAAACAAAACAAAAAACAAACCCATCCTTTCAAAAGGTTTTCTATTAAAAATTTTCACTTCCACTTTTAATGCTAGGTGTACTCCTAAGATTGATTCAGAAATGGATTGCAAAGTACTAAGGCACGGCTAGCTACAACAGCACTGAACAGGCAGGTGTTGATAATTTCGTTACCCTTCTAATTTTATGGCTGCAAGAGAAAAAAGTTTCTGAATTTTTACCTTATATAACCCAATCTAAAAAACAACCTAACTGCCATCGAGCCACACAGAATCCACAGCAACCCATTCATTACAGGAGAGAAATGCCCCACAGGTTCCCAAGGCTGTGAACTTTGAGAAGCAGATTGCCCAGGATTTCCTCTGAGGTGTCTCTGGGTGGATGTTCTTAAGAGTCCAGCATGTTACCTTTTTTACCACAAAGGGGTCCTTTATGATTGCTGTTGTTGTTGTTGTTAGGTGGCATTAAGTACAACTCAAACAGACCCTATGAACACATCTAAACTTTGTCTATGCTATGCCATCCTCACAATCTCTGACATACTCAAGCCCACTGCAGCATGCGGTCACTATGTTAATCCACTTGGCTGAGGGTATTGCGCTCTGCTGCCGTCCCTCCACCTTTTGAAGCATGATGTTCCTCTCCAAGAAATAACCTCTCCTAGAAATATACTCAAAGTAGGTGCCACCAAGCAGACTGTGACTCACAGTCACACTGTAAACAACAGTTCTATGATATACCATCCTTACCATCGGCACACGTGAGCCCACTGATACAGTCACTACGTCAATCAATCTCATCGAGGGTTTTCCTCTCTGATGCTATTTCCAAGAATAACCGCCCAGCCAATTTTAAAAGGGGAAGAGACTTGAAAATACAAAGATCAACCTTTCATGAAAGGAAAGTCTTTTTGTTACAATTTTCTACTTAACACACTATTAAACTACAACTCCTCTGCACTGCAAGTATGAAACTCAGTTAGATACTAAGCATTTAATTCAAGGAACATACCTGTTATGAGTTTTGCAAAGGTAAACAAGGCATGGTCCTTGCTGCTCCAGAGTTTATAATCTACCATAGAAGGGGAAAAAAAATATGTAAGTACACAAGAATTATAAATATGTTATATGACCACAGAGGTAGGGAAATTGATTTTAGCCAAGAGACAAGACATGGCAGGAGGGAAAAGACATAAAAAAGGGGAGGGACGAGGGGCGAGAGGGGACATGACAGGGCTTGGCGTAAAGGAACAGACAGGAAAGCATAAAAAAAGTCTAATGCAAATTAAAACTGGTGGCTTTAAAGCATGACCTCAAAAAAATCTCTTAGGCACTCTTCCGTTAAGAGGAGAGATCCAATGACAGGATAATGATGGGCATAGTTCAATGTTGACTAATTATATAAAAGACAATGAATGGGAATGACTATATGAAACACAATGTGAATGAAGGACAGAGAGAAATACAATATATGCAAACCAATATGAAATGAAAATATATTTCAATTAAAAAATAAAGAGGTGAGATCCTCCCTTGAATCTCAGCTCTGCGGTTGCTTGACTTGAGAGACTACACTGTAAGAGTTTGTAGGACTGTCCACGATTATGACTCAAGAAACTGGCAGCTTCCACTTCCTGCCTCTTGAGACGCTTGCTCTTGTAACACAGGTGCCATGCTCTGAGGAAGCTCAAAATATCACAGAGAGAGACTGTACGAATGTGTTTCAGCTGACAGCCCCAACTGAGATCCCAGCCAACTGTCAGCATCAACCACTCGCCATGTCAATGAACTAGTCTCCCTAGTCTCCGGGTGATTTCAGCCCTCAATCTTCAGGTATTTCCAACTGAGACCTCCGGCATACTGGAGCTCTAGCAAGCTGTCCTGATAGCGAACTTTGCAAATGACTACACACTGAGCACAATAAAATGGGTGTTGGTTTATGTAACTTAACTCATGACAGCAGGTATTACTAGGCAACAACAGACTGACTAGGAGCCCTGAAGGCATATTGCTCAGAAAATTATATTGAAACTACTAACAGAAAGGTTGCGAATGTGAGTCCACTAGAGGCTCCACAAGACAAAAAACAAGTATAAGGGAAACAAGACATAAAAACCTCCTCCCATTAAGACCGACCACCTTGGAAACCCCATGGAGGGTCAATGTAGGATGGAACTAACATGACAGTTAGTAGATGGGTTAATAGATGACCAGAACAGTTAGGCAGTTTAGTGAAGAATTTAAGAGGACCTGGTAGAAGATAACTCGAGAGAAGAGTTTGAAAAATGAGGTATGTATTTTAATAGTCACACATCTGTTGTTGTTATGTGCCACTGAGTCACCTATGACTCATAGCGACCCTATGAACAACTGCCCTATATTTTACCCTATCCTGTGACAATCTCACTATCTCCAACACACCTACCCCCAATACTCCAGTCACAGAATCAATCCATCTCATCGAGGATTTTCCTCTCCTGCACTGTCCCTCCAGCTTCCCACGCATGACATCCCTCTCCAAGGACTGGTCCCTCCTTACAACATGTCCAGAGAATGTCACACTAAGCTTCAGAATCCTAAAGTAGTTTAAAATGTATTCCTATGCAAGCATTAACAGTTGATAGATTGGTGGTCAAGAGACTGAATGCTCAGATTAAGACGATGCTATTAGCCAGGACGTGTGGAGAGATTTCTAGTGATACCTATCCATACAAGATTCTGCTGAAGATTATCCAAAAACTGGAACAGCATATCAACAGAGAACAAACTTCAGAAGTGTGGGCTGGGTATAGAAGAGGCCTTGGTACTAGGGATATTATAGCTAATGTCAGATGGATCTTGGCTGAAAGTGAGCAGTACCAATATCTGTGTTTTAATGACTACGCAAAGGCTTTTTACCGTGTGAACCACAACAAACTGTGGCTGACTCTGAGAGGAATGGGAATCCCAGAACACTTGATCATGCTTAATCGAAACCTATATTCGGACCAGTTGGCAGTCATCAGAACAGAGCAAGAAACACTGCATGGTTCAAAACTGGGAAGGCTGTATGCCTTCCTATCCGTATGTATCCTATTGCCATACCTTTTCAATTTATATACACAACAGATTATCTGGGAGGCTGGTCTCACTGAGGAGGAATGTTGTATCAAGACTGGAAGAAGACTCATCAATCAACAACCTGTTTTATGCAGACGATACAACCCTGCTTGCTGAAACTCAGGAGGACCTGAAGCACTTGCTGCAGAAGGTCAAGGATTGTAGCCTTCAATATGGACTGAAGCTCAATATCAAGAAAACAGAGATTCTCACCACTAGACTGATTAGCAGCATCGTGATAGATGGTGAAGAGATTGAGATTGTTGACAGCTTTACTTTGCTTGACTCCACAATCAACACTCTAGGCACTAGCAGCCAGGAAATTAAAAGATACACTGCATTGGAAAAGTCTACTGTTAGAGACCTCTCCAAAGTACTGAAGAGTAATGATGTCAGTCTGGAGATTAAAATGGACCTGATACAGGCGTCGGTCTTTGTAATCACTTGCTATGCATCAGAGAGCTGGACAATGACTAGAGATGACAGAAGAGGAGTTGACGCCTTTTAGCTGTGGTGCTAGAGTATTGAATATACCATGGATATTCAGGAGAAACAAAGGAGAATAAAGAAGTTCATCCTGGAGAGGGTGAAACCAGGCTGCTCCTTGGAGAAAAGGATTCTGAAACTTCATCTGACATATTTTGGACATGTTGCAAGGTGGGACCAGTCCTTGGAGAGGGAAGTCATGTTTGAGAGGGTGCAGGAGAGGTAGACCCTTGACGAGATGGATTGATTCAGTAAGTGGGGTAATGCAGGTAGGTGTGTCGAAGATAGTGAAACTGGCACAGGATAGAGCAGGATTTACAGCTGTTGTACATAGGGTCACTATTAGTCATAGGTAACTCTATGGCACATAAAAACAACAAAACCCATCTATATGCATAAAACACTTAACATAGGCACAATATTCTTAAATGTAAACTGTCATAATTTTTCCTAATTTTACAAATAAAATTATGAGAAGGAAAGAGAATCTAGACTAGTCTAACCCTAATCCAATAGCAAATTCCATTCTATCTTCAAAATATATCCTGGTTTCTACCAATCTCCTTCCAAACCTATCTCAAATCATCACTATCTCTCAGTTACACCATTACTTATTGAACTGAATTTACAACCTATAATAGGCCAACTTCATAAAATGCCATGTTTGACAAGATAGGTCTACTGATAATAGGAACAGTCACAGTAATGTCAAACTGTCACAGCCAGTTGTAAACACTTACATCTCAAATTTACAGATCAAGAATAAATAGTTCTCTAGACCACTGATGTGTCAAATGTGTTAATGTTTGGTTACCCAATGCGGACAGAGAGCGGGGTGGAGCTCCCTGATTAAACAAGCTCTGTAGATGCGCATTGAAATGAAAAATAAATAAATTAAAATACAAAAAAAAATTCCTAATTTATCAGAATAAAAAAAAAACCAAACAAGCTTGGAAGGAGGAGTGGTATCCACTTCCATAACAGCTTGCCTCCGGAAACCCTATGAACCTGGAGAGACTATGAGACACCCAAGCATTGAGGACTCTCCTTCATAGGTCGGTATGAGTCGCCTGCAACTCCACAGCACTTAATAACAATAACATCAACATAGAGACAGAGATCAGCTGGCCCAGTGGACAGAAAGCGATGCTACCAAGCCAAAGATGGGTGACTTTTAATCTGCGGCCCTCAGGCCTGTCTGTCATTGTTTTTGTTTAGACATTCCTCTAGGTCATATAGCCCTGATGATAGCCCTGATGTACAAGTTGCAGTACAGCAGTTAACTTGTGGTTGCTGTGAGGCTGAACACTGTGACACTGATGTGTCAAATGCATTAATAGTTAGTTACCCAAAGCAGACAGAGAGTGGGATGGAGCTCCCCGAATAAAACAAGCTTGAAAGGAGGAATGGCATCCCCTTCCATAATAGCTTACCTCTGGAAACCCTATGAACCTGGAGAGAGGATGAAAGACACCCAAGCATTGAGGACTCTCCTTCATAGAGTCGCTATGAGTCGCCTGCAACTCGGTGACACTTAACAACAACAGACCAAAACTTAGAATGACCAAAAACAAAGGTGGGTGATTTTAATCTGTGGCCCACAGGCCTGATTTTAGTTGGTTTTGGTCAAACATTCTTCTAAGTGGTATAGCACTGGTCTGTCCATATGCTTACAGAGGTAACTCGTGGTTGCTGTGATGCTAAACACTGTGACACTGATGTGTTAAATGCGATAATGGTTACCCATGGTGGACAGTGTTAGGTGAAGCTCCCGGATTAAAACAAGCTTGGAAGCAGGAGTGGCATCCAATTCCAAAATACCTTGCCTCCAGAAAACATATGAACTTGGAGAAAAGATGAAAGTTATACAATTGTTCTGCTCTTTGGTTCACAGGGTTGCTAGGAGTCATCTATGACTCCACGGCACTTAACAACAACAAACAACAGACCAAAACTAGAGTTGTCTGGGCCGTATTTCCTAAAACTCTATGCAAAATCACTGTCCGCATCGGTATTTGGGACTGAGGAATATGAATTCCTGAAATCACAAATTATTTATAAAATGCTGCCAAAATTCTTGCAAACAACAAATGCTGATGAGGTTGCGGAGAAACTGGAATCCTTATTAACTGTTGGTGGGAGTGTAAAATGGTGCAACCACTCTAGAAAGCCGTATAGAGCTTGCTCAAAAAGTTGGAAATAGAAATATCATTTGACCCAGCAATTTCACTACTGGGAATATACCCTAAAGAACGAACTCAGAACTGCCACTCAAACAATTATATGCACACCCATGTTTATTGCAGCTTTGTTCACAATAGCAAAGAGTTGGAAACAACCCAAGTGCCCATCAAAAAACTAATGGACAGAGAAGTTCTGGTATATTCACACAATGGAATACTAAGCTACATTGAAAAACAAGGAACTCATGAAACATTATACAAAATGGGTAACACTGGAAGACATTATGTTGCATTAAATAGCTCAGTCACAAAAGGACAAATACTGCATAATGTCACTGTTATAAAAGAGGACTGACATCGGATTTGGGGAAAAACTAAGAAAAGAAGGGATAAATAATGCATACTGTGTGAAACAGATGAGGGAGAGAACTGTTTAGGAGAAATATATAATTGAGTATTATTGTGATGACAAGAGTCCAGAATGAAAGTTGCATAGTGGAGTGGCCTTGGGGGAGAGGGGGTTATATAACTATGAAAGAATTTTTTTTTCCACTTTCCAAAGAGAAAAGTGAACTGATGGGGAGGGTTGGGCAGGGAGGAAAGTGTGCAACAATGAATGAATAGAAATCCAAAGTCTCTGTAAATGTTCATTTAAAAAAAAATATATATACTGCCAAAATTCTTCATATACCGTTATGGAGGCCTCTTTAAATGGTTGGATAAATAAGTAACATTAACCTGTAAATAAGTAACAAAACCTGTAGCATACAGAAAATACTCAAACACTGGAAATGCCAACAAACATTTTTCTATAGTACTGAAAAAACCTAGCAAGGTAATAGCACTACACAGTGTCAAAACTGCCAATTTAAGGACTTATTTTGTTTTCAAAGCCTAGTATTTCTTGGCATACTATACACAAAATTTTGTAAAATTAATCCATGCTTACATTTATTAATATTTATTTGCAAGAATTACTCAATGTTAGTGGCAAATAGGGCCAAGAACATACATACATAACCCGGGAACAGTAATAAGCAAGTCTGACTGATTAAATTATGACCATTTCTCTCCTTCATACTTCTACCGATTCCCGGAATAGCCGACCTTAACCTTCTACTCCACATGTCAGCATTTCCTGCGAGTGCTTTCAACTTAAAGTCAATGGAAATCTTACAGCCAGTAACATCTCTATGTTGACTCTGGCTACTGTAGTAGACAATGAACACACAGAGAATTTTAAAAGGATAAAGACTGAAAAAGACAGGAATTGGAAATTGTAGAAAGCATAAAAATTTTGTGATAAAATAAAGAAGTTATCAAAGACCAAGTCAGGGAGGGGGAAAATGTGACCATCAGATTCTTCAAAAAAGTGAAGGAAAATGATCAGGGGGGAAAAAAACATCCAATAGATAGACCAAAGCGCTAGACAAGATGTGAGATAGGATTTTAAACACTTAAAGAGACAAACTCACTGCTGTCAAGTTGGTTCTACTCACAGCAATCCTCCATCGGGGTTTCAGAGGCTGTAAAGTGTAATAGGAAGAGACTGTCCATCTTTCTCCCTAGGACTCACTGATGAAATCAAACTGTTGAAGACACTCTGCCTTTTAGCACCACAATTTATCTAAGTCGCATAAGTGTAAGGCACCAGAGTAACCTCTATTGTTCAGTGCCATCGAGTGAAGCACGACTCATAGCAATCCTATGATCACGACATCTGAACCTTGTCCTGTCCTGTGCCATCCTCACAATCTCTGACACATTGCTAGCCCACTGCTTCAGTCACTGTGTCAGTCCACCTGGTTGAGGTCTTGTTCTCATTCACTGTCCCTCCCTACTTAGCAGCCTTTTCTAGCAACATGCTAAAAGTATATGAGACGAAGCTTCATCCATCCTCTTTGCCCCAGAGGCAATCTGTGGCTACAACTTCTCCAAGATTTATCTGTTGGTTTTTTTAGCAGTCCATGGCACATTCAGGACTCTTCTCCAGAACCAGAGTTCAAAGGCATCAATTACTCTTTTGTCATCCTTCTCCACTGTCCAGCTCTCAGCAGCACAGCAAGTGAAGGAAAAGACCGTGGCCTGAATCAAGCATTACTTAGCCATGAACAAATCATATACGATTAGCTTGATTTCCTTTTCCCAGTAAGATTTCTAAATCGCCTGTTTAGGAAAACATACAAATTTAGTTTTAAAATGGTATTTGACAAAATCTCTCATGAAACAGCTGTGGTCAAGATGCGGGTAAGGGACTGCTCTGCCTCTACATCGCCACACTCAAGGGTACTATTTAAAGGACTCCCGCTTCCCCAGCACGAAGGATCTAGGATCCAGCGTGATGAAGTTTTGCCATGAGCTGAATCTGACAAAATGAATATTAATCAAGTTAAATTTGAAGTCCTACATATTGTAAAGGTCATCAAAGAAAAGGGAACAGGAAGAATGTGAGAAAGACAGGACCTAGCAGCTGCACTGATGAAATAGACTGGGATTTCTGTTGGCAGTCAACTCAGTAAGTAGGGCAATAGGACTACTTGAAAGACAGCACTCTTCACTGCCTAACACAAGAGTAGATGTCAAAATTAAACAGGAGGAAGCCCAGTCAGAAAACTGAACTCCATCTTTTTTTTTTTAAACTCCACCTTCTGGTATCAATTTGTAAAGACTTTCAATCAAATCAAAGCATGAGCAACAAGATGAGCAAAGCATTGATGACTTAGAAGCACTGGAGATGTCCTGCTTAAAAAGAAAAAAAAAACATTAGATGTTAAAATGATAGCTCTGGAGATGTCAAAAAGGAGTATCAAACTATTCTGTATGACTGAAAAAGAGAAACAGAATCAAAGGATAAAGAGAAGGTACTTTTATGCTCCTTGGAGGCAAGCATGATAAAGCTTTGTCTCACAAACGTTTGGCAAGTTGCTAAGAGGAGCCGTTTCTTGAAGAGAGACATCATACTTTGAAAGGTGGAAGGCAACGAAAGAGAAGAGACTCTCAGTGGAATGGAATGACACAGTGACTTGACTGTAGCAATTGGCTCAAGTGTGTCAGAGATGATGAGGATGGCACAGGACAGGATAGGGTTCAGATCTGTTGTTCATAGGGTCACTATGAGTGGAGTCATGGCACCTGGCAACAATAATTATTAAGAAACCCTTCTGATCTAAAGACACAGCACCCATTTAATAGAGACAGAGGACCCAAATATTATGGAATTTGAGCCCAGGCTGAGTATTTACTCACTACTGTAGTTGGGTGCCAAATTGGCTGCAACTCAAAGTCCCCTACTAAGACAGACAAGAACTACACCACAGGGTTTCTCAACTGTATTTTTTTAATTGGTTTGAATATAATCATTCATATACATCATGTTTTGTATGTATTTTGTGTCTTTTACATTGATATATGTATTTTATAGAATTACCATTGCTCTATACCCATTATCATCTCATCTTTTCAAGCTCCCATTAAATCTTTCCCATTTCACCCCTTTTCCACCTCTGCTATAAAAGTGAATTTCCCTATCTCTTTTTCTGCCTCTTCCCTCCTTCCCTCCTTTCCTTTTCAAATACCTATACATATTATACTAAGTTATCCTATTTTCACATGGTTCCTTGTACAATATTTGTTCTTATGTGACTGAGCTATTTCACTCAGCAAAATGCTCCCTAGTGTCTCTCAAGTTATATAGTATTTTACAAAGTTGTTGCTTTTCAGTGCTGCATAGTATTCCATTATATGAAGGTACAAGAATTTCTCAATCCGTTCATTGTTTTTGATAGGCATTTGGGCTGCTGCCATATTTTATTTATTTCTTTTTTTTTTTTTTTTTTTTTTTTTTTTTTTTGCCTTGAGAATAATGCTGCTTTGAACACAGGTGTACAATCCAATAGTGTCTCAGTTCCAGTTTCCTTGGGATATATTCCTAGCAGTGGAATAACTAGGTCTTGTGGGAATTGTATGTTTTTGTTTTGGTTTTTTAAGAAATGTCAAATTGCCTCTCATAGTGGTTATACCATATTACAGTCCTACGAACAGGGCATGAGCGTTTAAATCTCCCTCCACATCATCTCCAACATTTACTGTTTGCCGTTTTATTGAACTTTGCTACTGCACTGGCTATAATCTTTGAAGAAACAGATCATCAGGTCTTTTGTCCATGCAGCCACTGGTTTTTTGTTAGTTGTCATATATTTAATGGTTTTCCCCACTTGGGAGGTTATGAGAGGGATAACATGTAAAGCAGTGGCAGGCACAGAATAACTAGATACAATAACTCCTTCCAATCTGTGAATCTACTAATAAGAAGATGTTATTATGTACCATCTAGGTAAACCTCCAACATATTTTTCAAGGTTGTAAATCACATAGGAGGAGAATGCCCATCTTTTTCCCATGGAGCAACTGGTGGATTCAAACTGCATGCCATCAGGCTAGCAACACAGTTCCTTACCCTAGGCCACTAACGCCCCAGTAACTGGAAAGACACAAATTCCCATGAGATTGACTCTCATCCCTCAACCTCTCATTTTAGAAACATTTGCAGAATAAGAATTGTTTTCGAATGATACTGTGAGAAGGTAAATTACCATGTTTTGAAGAAGACTAAGTGCTAAGATCTGCTGTACATTGGGTTTTCAAAGGCCTGTTATGTTTCAGAAGTGGATGGCCAATCCTCCTTCCTCATCTGTCTTAATTTGTATGCTTAGTGTTAGAACAATATATGACAGACAAGCATTTTACTTAGCAGATGGAAGACATTTCCCTTACAGAAATAACCAATACATTCCTTACAACTGTTTCCCTTTCTTTGTGTTTCCAAACTTGAGGGTTCAAAAGACTAACTGTTTTGGGAAAATCTACTGTCATGAACCTGAAAAGCAATGATATCACAGAGACACAGTTGCACCTAATCTAGGCCATGGTCTTCCCAATTACTTGCTATGCTTCAGAGAGCTGGACAGTGAGTAAGGACAGAAGAAGAATCAATGCCTTCGAGTTGTGGTGCTGGAGAAGAGTCTTGAACATACCATGGACTGCCAAGAAAACAAATAAGTTTATCTTGGAGTGGGTGAAACCAAGTTTCTTCTTGGAAGCTAGGATTTTGAAGCTTTGCCTCATTTACTTTGGGCATGTGGCCAGGAGAGATCAAGTCCTTGGAGGACATCATGTTCAGAAGGTTGGAGGGACAGCACAGGAGGGGAAGGCTCCAGATGAGATAGACATAGTATCTAGGACAATGAGGGTTGGTGTCGGAATTAGTGAGAGTGGCCCAGGACAGGGAAGGGTTCAGAGCTATTGTAGTAGGGTCATTACACAATGCAGGCAACTCAACAGCACATAACAACAAAAACATACTATGTTGGTTGGTTGTTGGTTGTTTTTTGTTTGTTTTAAATTTAAGCCTCTTGTTTAGAATCAACAAGACCTCAAGGAGGGCCTCTGTATTTAAAAGTTGGTTTTTACTATATTTTGGGGGAACATTCTTCTAAATGGTACAGCACTCTTCTGTACTGAGATAACGTAGGGTTGTTGTGATTCTGAACCTTCTGCCATGGTGTCAAATGCCATACCGGGTACCTATGGTGGACAGTGTTTGGTGGAGCTCCCAGTTTAAGCCCAGTTTGGAAGCAAGAGTGGCATCCACTTCCTAAACAACAAGCCTCTGGAAACTCTATGAACTTTGATAAATGACAATAGTTATAGAAAGGCTTCAGGCCTTTTGTTCATAGGGTAGCTATGAGTCATGCTTGACTCAACAGCAACCAACAACAACAATAGGTGCTAAGAAAGTAACAATAATAATGTGGACTTTCTTAAGGTCAGAATATTTCGTTTCATGATAGGGAGAGCTATTTCTAATTTCAAGGTGCAAAAAGGATAGTTTAGAAGGGTTAGGGAGAAGGGAGAGAGAAAAATGAGGGGAAAAGGATTATGAAACTAGACACAACTTCCAAGTATCAACGTATTGAGAGAGTTGTTTAAGATACATTTTCCTGTGTACAATCTGAAGTATTAAAAGATATTTTAAGTAATTATTCATACATACTATTGTATGCTATAGAGTCAGAATCAACTAATAGCTGACCCTCCAGCAATTTCAGAGGCAGTAAATCCCACAGAAGAAGACTGCCCATTTCCAAACCACATGCCTTTGGATTAGCAGCTCATCTCTTTTTAACACTAGACCACCAGAATGACACCATCATTTATATTTTTGATAGTTCCATGATCTCTAAATGCTATTAATCCACTGCTGTTTACTCAATTCCTACTTTCAGTGACCCTACACGGTGGAGCAGAACCACCCCACAGGGTCTCAGAGGCTGTAAATCTTTACTGAAACCTTCTGTCATATCTTTTTCTGTAGAACAATGGATGTGAATTGCCAACCTTTTGGTTAGCAGTTCAGAGCTTAATCATCGCCAGGTCTCTTATAAATGGTAAATAAACAGCATACATGGAATTTTTAAAATCTAATTAGAATATTATATTAAAACAAACACTGAACACTGCTTTTAAATGATCTAAATGTCATAGCATCAAAATCTGAAGAGGCAAGGGAGAGATTCTTTTTAATAGATTGAAGCCTCCATAATTATGTACTGATACTATACCAACATGTTGAATGAAAGACAATGTAAAGAGACAAAGCATCTACAGTAAACAGCATTAGTGGGTTACTTTAATAAAAGGTTGAGAAAGAAAGTTTCCCACAAAATATCCCAGGGATAGTGAAAATCTTAATAATTCAAAATCAGATTTTTAAAAACATAAAATAAATAGTCCTATGCTCAGCTATTTTCTAAAAGAACAGGGTAGCTGAATGAGTGTTACTTATTTGAACTAATATAATGTCCTTCTTGTTTCTAGTTTCAAAGTTTCCTAGACAAATGCCTAGATACGGTTCTAAAAAAGAAGTTATTCTCAAAAATGTGGCTTTTATTTTTGTTTCAAAACCCAAAGCTAATCAGATGATCCTTCTTCTACATAAAATCCCCTAATAGTCAGCATAGTTTAAGGTCTCTATTCTTAGTAGCCAATTGTGCCCAGTTCCAACTGACAGGTCTGGGGCTCTAACCCACCAACCTCACCCGGGAAGATACAGTAGTCTGCTTCTGTCACTATGAGTTAGAACTGACTAGATGACAATATTGTTACTATTAGGTGCTATCACAGTGACTTCAGTGAACTAACTGATGTGCAACTAAAGGAAACATTGGCTAATCTTGTACCATCTTCACAATCTCTGCAGTGAGGATTTACTCCAAAGCAAAGGAGCCCTAGGAACTAAGAGATTAAGAACTCTGCAGCTAACTAACAAGTTAGTGGTTCATCAAACACACCTACAAGATCTCCAGGAGAAACTGGTGATTTGTTTCTGTAAAGGTAATTATTATTATTAGGTACCATCAAGTCAAGGACAGGGACCGTGTATCAACAATGGATCAGCCAGGAAATCCCAGGAGTGGTTTTTTACCTTATCACATGTAGTCACTACAGGTCAAAATCAATTAAAAAGAATTGAGCAAAATTCCTCAGGAATAAGGAGTTTTAATGATATAGCCTTGACCTACTTCTTACACCTTATGTCTTAACAATTCATGCACCGAAGCTACCCTCAACAATATGGACTGACATAGTGGCTGTAGCAGAGGAACAACTGTAAGGATCACTTAGAACTGGGGCATGGATTGCTCGGTTTTACACAGGGTCACTATGAATTGATACCAACTCAACAGCACCTAAGAACAACAAAACTCTAGTTAAACTTGCCCACTTGCAGTCTTGGCTTTGAATCATGCTCTCTTGTCAAATGTATACAGCAACAGAGACTTTCCACTGTGCTAGAACAAACTCCCTTCCCCTACCCTGCCAAGGTGCTCCTTGTTAGCTGCTATGGAGTTACCCCCAGTCATCTCATGGCAATTCCCCAAGGTTATTCTATACAAAACAGAACAAAATAGTGTCTGCTCCTGTTCAACCAACAAGATCTTTTGCAAATGGAACAGCTGTAACCATGGAGTTTTTCACTGGCTCGTTTTCAGAAGAACTGATGCCTTGAGTTGTGGTACTGGGGAAGAGTAATGAATAAATGTTGTTATTATACATATTTTCAGAATGTTGTCAGGAGGTATAAGTCCTGATATCATGCTTAGAAGAAGACATCCTGCTTAGAAAAGCAGAGTCAGAGAAAGAGAAGAGCCTCAAAGAGACTGACATAGAGACAATAATGGGCTGGAACGTGGCACAGAACGTCAGATAGCACAGGGCCACACAAGGTTTTACTCTGTTGTTCTTAGAGTAGCTGTGAGTCGGCTGCGAACAACACTGTCCAATATAGATCACAAGGGATGTAGATCACAGGATTTTCCTCCTAGCCTGTTCCATTCTAGAAGCTCTGCTATTATACTGAACGACCAGTGCCCTCCTATATGCCAGGCTAATCTCCACCTACCTACTCTTAAAATCTATACATTTCCCTTACTTAGAATCCACCTTACACCCTTGTTCCCCCTGAAATAGACTAGATGTTCCTTCATTAGACTGGCTGCTGTATTCCACATTTACATGACGGAAGCACTTAGCAAGTTGTACTGTGCTGACTGATCTGTACATCGACTTTCCTGTGAATTCTGAGGAGAGGAAAAGAACCTCTGCTCCCAGGATCACCAATGTGGATGAGCAGAGGACCTAGTCTGTAGCTCGTATCCCCACCTCTCCCTCAAACAACTGAACAGACAGACAAAAGTAGTACAACTAAGAGATAATGAAAGAGCTTAAAAAAGAGAAAAGGAAGACAGGCTGGTTTGTTTTTTTTTCATTCCTGACATTTTGTATCCTTCTCTTACAAGCATATTTCCAGTTATTTCTCTCTTCTGACTTGCACACTGACTTGTGACTGTTTCAATCACCAGCAAAACAGGATCCAGCATAGAGGATATAAATGGAGACCTGGAATGTCCAAATCGAAAATACACAGGAAAGTATGTCTTCCTCTATAAAACAAACTTTACCCTCTCTCATTGTTACAGAGCAAATCAAGTGCCATTTAACATTTTTCATAAATTCCAATTAACAATGGATGGGCCTCTCACAAAACAAAACTGTCAATTTAGGCTTGCAGATGGTAGGTTTTAGGTTTTAAATTAATGACACCACCATCCCCAGGAAAACAACTCACTCCATTCTAGAGCATACAAGAGCCAAGGCGACTGTGGGTGGTCTCAGGGAAGGGTTTCATCAACTGTGAAACCCACTGCTGTCAAGTTCACTACAACTCACAGCAACCTCCAATCAGGTTTCCAACGCTTTATTTCTCAAACACTGCTCATCTTCCTCACTGTAAATATCAGACCCTGCCCATCTTTCTCCTGTCAAACTCTTGGCCAGTAGCCCAACATGTAACATGCTCTCTGCCAGGCTCATCAATGAGCAAAACTGACTCACAGCTGACTCCTGAGTGAGTTATCAGAGGTAGCAAATCACATAGCAGGGTAATGTCCATTTCTGTTGATGAAGTCAAAGCGTCAGAAAGGTACAGCATTTGAGTTAGCAGCACAACTCCCTAAAGACTATGCCATAATAGTACCCTTCTATGACAATAGGACTCCTTCTATAAACTGTAATTTGGCTACAAATGTCAGTGGTTATTATTGTCTGCATTGCACTTGCCAGCTGATGGAGCTTCAACAGGAAAACAGTTGAGTCAAGCAGGAGGGAATGACCTTATGCTCCCTCTGACTCACATTTTGCTTTTTTCTTCTCCCAAAACAAACAAGCTCTTAATGCTACATATTCTGATGACCAAACATTAACTCCTCTGCCTAAATTTCTTCAGTGACTAAAAAGTTCCTCAACTCAAGATGAGCCAGTAGCCTGAAATTTTAATGTGAAAGAGAGGAAAGTGGCATCAAATGTGCATTCCTTTTCCTCAAGCCGTGACAACCAAAGATGAAAAAGAAATTGAATGCAGTCTAAAATACAAATTCTTAGACATGACTCTACAAAATAGATTATACCCTACCAACCCTTCATAGAGAGAGGGAAAAGTGCTATAATATGCTTTTGTCCTGTGGCTACAATTAAAGTTGAAAAAAGCCTTCCGCTTCCCTCTGTAAAACATCATCAGATTTGAATTACTCCAGTCTCATTCTCATCTCCCATCGGTGTGCTCTTTTTACAAGTGCCTCTATATATTTCTAGCTTCCCCTGAGCAACTTCTTGCTTTCAACTTTTCCCTGTTCACTCAAAACCTCTTGACTCCTGTCCTAAAACTTGCTGATTCTGTTTCTTTATTCTGTTTCATCCTTCCCCTTTCCCAAATCCTAACACTGTGCCTTTAATGATTCAAAACAAATTTCGTAAGAAAAAAAAATAAATGGCAGTAGTTTCTTGTGACAAAGGAGCCCTGGTAATGCAATGGTCAAAAGTGCAGCTGCTAAACACTAAAAGATTGGTAGTTCAAACTCACCAGCTGCATTGAGGAAGAAAGGTGTGGCAGTCTGCTTTTATAAATATTATGGTCTTGTAAACTTTATCATGTACAGTGTTAACTCTGTACTGTTGTTGTTGTTGTTGTTGTTGTTAGGTGCCGTAATAGACGATTCATAGCAACCCTATGAACAAAAGGCCTGAGCACTGTTCATAGAGTTTCTGGAGGCATGTCGTTTTGGAAGCGGATGCCTCTCCTGCTTCCAGGCTTGTTTTAATCGGGAAGCTCCAGCAAACACTGTCCACCAGAACCGACTGGATGGCAACAGGTTATCATAACAACATGAAGAAGAATAGATGGATAAGACAAAAACAATAAAGTATTTATCGAGTGCCCCTTACATTCAGTTGTGTTCACTGCTGTTGAGTCAGGACCAACTTATAGATGATTCTCCACCAAGTTTTCAGAGACTGTAAATTGAGGGAAGGAGCTTGCCCATTTTTCTTTCTCGGAGCAGTTGGTGGATTCGAACCACTTGCCTTTGGGTTGGCTGCAAAATTCCTTTCCACTAGGCAACCAGCTCCCACATGCAGCTCTAGGAGCTACAAAACAAGATTAATTTTAATGGACTAACAGCTTTAAAGAAGGACATCTTCATGTGCTTCCAAAGAGACTATTTCAAAACCAGTGTGATAAAACTATGTACTTTAGCTTTAGTATTTATAATACATGTTATGCAATATACTGTATTCTATACAAGTAATATGTATGTTATATACATATACACAACATAGAAGAATTTCAAAAAACAGCACATAATAAAAGCCTATGGTGATGAAGAAAGAAGTTTAAGCTGCTCTGAAGGAATCAGAAAAAACCAAGGCCTCAAGAACTGACAGAATATCAACTGGCATATTTCAGCAAATAGATGCTGGCTGCCCTGAACATACTCACCAGGTTGTGCGAAGAAATCTGGAAGACAACTACCTAGCCAACTGACTGGCAAAGATCTGTTATTTGTTCCCATTACAAAAAAAAGTATTCCAACAGGGTGTGGAAATTATTGAGCAATGTCCCTGCAAGATCCTGCTGAAGATTATTCAGAAATGACTGGAACAGTGTATCAGCAGAGTACTGCCAGATGTGCAGGCTGGGTTTAGAAGAAGCTGTGGCACTAGAGACATCACAGTCAAGGTTAGATGGATCTTGGCTAAAAGCAGAGAGTACCAGAGGAATGTATACCTGTGTTTCATTGACTATGCAAAGGCATTTGACTGTGTGGATCACAACAAACTGTGTCTAACCTTGTGAAGAATGAGAATCCCAGAACAGTTAATTGTGCTCATTCAAAATCAATACTTGGACCAGGTAGCAATAGTTAGAACAGAGCAAACACGGCATGGTTCAGGATCAGGAAAGGTGTGCCTCAAGGATGCCTCTTATCTCCATACCTTTTCAATCTATATACAGAACAGATCATTTGGGAGGCTGGACTCCATTAGGAGGAATGTGGCATTAAGATTGGAGGAAGACTCATAAACAACCTGTGATATGCAGATGACACAAACTTGTTTGCTGAAACTCAAGAGGACATGAGGTATATGCTGCAGAAGGTCAGGACTGCAGTCGTCAATGTTGATTCAAGCTAAACATCAAGAAACAAATGAAGCTGCCTTTTGTCCCAGTTTCACCACTTCATGATGGACAGAGAATGAACTGAGGTTGTTGAAAACTTTAGCTTTCTTGGTTCCACTACCAACACTTCTAGCACCAGCAGTCAGGAAATCAAAAGACAAATTGCACTTGGAAAGTCTGCTGTCAGGGACCTCTCTAGAATAATGAAGAACAGTCTGGAGATTAAGGTGCACCTCATCCAGGCCATGGTCTTCACAATTACTTGCTATGCATTTGAGTGTCGAACAATAACTAAGCGTGTTAAAAGAAAGATCAATGCCTTTGAGTTGAGTCAAGATGCCTCTGAGTTGTGCCGGACAAGAGAGTTTTATATACTGTGGACTGCCAAGAGAACAAATAGGTCTCTCCTGGAGAGGGTGAAACCAGGCCGCTCCCTGGAAGCAAGGATTTTGAGGCCCCTTCTCACATATTTTGAACATGTGGCCAAGAGGGATCAGTCCTTAGAGAGGGACATCATGCTTGAAAGATTGGAGGGACAGTGGAGAAGAAGACGACCCAGGATGAGATGGACTGACTCAATGACTGGTGAAATGGGATTAGGTCTGTCAGAGACGATGAGATTGATAGGGCACGTTTCAGAGCAAGTGTACATAGGGTCACTATGAGTCGCAGGGAACTAAATGACACATGACAACAACAACAAACATATGTATACATATATATCTTTCTCAAGCCAATGGTTAATATCCTATACACACTATGCATATTATTCACATGAGTGTGTTATATGTGGAAAAATATGATAGTTGACTTGATCTCAAGATAATTAAATTGTTCAGTCGATAAACAGAAGGCCAGGATTGTGTGACCCACAGGGCCTTCTCTCAACTCACATCTCTGGGATTCTATCATTTAAAGATAATGTAAAAAAATTAAATGTTATGCCTCTTTATAAATGGGATATTTGTGACATTCTAGCCAAAGAGCCCTCCTGTAAACCACCATCACCCTAAGTCCTCTACAAAGCAGTGAGGGAGTGAAAAATTAAGTAAAAAATAAATCTGTGGTCCCTCTCTCAAGAAATTTAGGAATTAATTGATAAGAGGGAGGATGAAGATGCTATATCCCCCAGGCCTCAACATAATGAAGGGAAAAATGTTCCAGATCACCAAGATTTCATCCTGGATCATCTAAACCATTCATCATAGATGGACCCCAATATTTAGACTACTGGGTTGATTTTTTTTTTTACCCCTTCAAATAACCTATCTTTTTGCATAAGATTACTAAGAGAAGCAGGTAAGATACAGAGTTGCTTCAGTCAACTGCAAAAGCCTTCATACAGAGGTTAGCTACAAAAGAGCAATGTTAGAACATTTAATTATCATCACAATTAAAAAAGAAAAATGTAGTGACACTGACAAACTCAGAATCCTGTGATCAGGGTATATAATATAGAAGGGAAGAGGGGAAATAATGTTGGGTGGCTATGATTTAAAAGTAAACTACTTTCTACTGAACCTAGGAGCTCTTCATAATAATTCTGTGAACATCTGAAGTATCGTTAAAATTTTTATTACTTGTTGAAATAGCGTAACTTTCCATGAGAACCCAGAAGATGACTACTTCCTAAACAAGTCTGATTTATCCCCTAAGGTCCCATAATGTCCCGGGCTTTCTCTTCCCTTAACACATTCAGAAAAAGACATTTGCTCGAAGCATTTCCTCCCTTTCAACCCCTCATAATCTGGTTCCTTCCCTCATATTAAATTTACACAAACATTACTAAATTATTAAAACAAACCTCCCTCTAGAGCTGTTATGACAAGGGCACCATGAAGGAAGGTTCCCATCCCTCCTGTGACCAGCCTCTCTCATTAATGTCCATCCTACCTTGAAAGCTGTTCTAGACTCTTTTTTTCAGAGTGATTTTCCTAGTTACCATCCCAAAAATGAACCCTGAGGCTGATCCAACTTCTCCATTCTCCTCTTCACTTCTTCTATCCACCCAGGCAACTTTATTCTCATCTAGAATGTTCCTTCCAGCTATACCTGGAGAAGCTCTTTTCAGTGTCTAGGCCTTCTGAGTGAGCTATTGACTCTATTCTAATTAACCACAGGCCATCCCTACCTGAGTATTCCAAAGCCCCTCAAGTCCAAGTTAGGATTTAAATGAAAGACTTCCTGCCATCCCCAATACTTCCTGTCCAGTTACATGATCACTACTTACCACCTACAGTAGCCTGCTCTTATCCGAGACTCTACATTCCACCCACAGATCAGATCAGACAACAAATCTTAGCTAACGATCTCCTACACAGTTCACAATCTCTTCGACTTCCTGACCAGTCATACTCATCGCCAACTGTGATATAGTCTTGCTCCTGACTGCCACTCACTCTGCCTCCACATTTTCCTAAAGTATGGAGCATGTCCTAATAGGCCTGAGAGAGAAATTCTTAAGACTTTCCTCATCTTAATAGGTAATGCTTTCTTTCTACTACACATTTATAAAAGAACCATATCTAGAATTTGTCTCCACAGGTATTACTGCTTCAAATAACTTGCACGCACAGTAAAATCACCTGGCATCTTCTGAGCCCTGTGGTACTATGGTAAAGGTCATTTGAATCCATCAGCTGTCCGGAGAACAAAGATGACACCATTTGCTTCCATAAAGATCACCACCTCAGGAACTCTATGGAGGAGCTGTTCTACTCTGCCCTATATGCCAGCTAGGAATCTGCTTCAGTTTGATGGTAGTGGGTTTAGTTCTGATAGGTTTCAAAGATAATCTTAAACCAAGTGAAAAATCGCTGAGTGAACACAAGTTGTTTTAAGCTACCCAAGTGCTGCGTACGATACAAATTTAGGAAATGTGTCCAACTCACCCTACTCTGAACAGGAATTCCTCAGTTTCAGCATCAAAAGTCATGCACCCCGGGATGCCCCATGGTGGTGGGTAAATGAGGACAGCTGGTCACCCTACGAAGCTAAGGCAAGTGTGTGAAGTTTAGGAGAGGGCATTTCCCAACGTGTGCACAGCAGAATACTATCCGCTATCCTTGAGGAGTTGCCAGCTGTGAGGCTACAGAAGGCTTTGGAATAAACTTGGAGGACATCAGAGATAATCCAGGATAAATTATTCTGTTAATGGTTTTCCTAACTGTGGGCTTCTCGAAACTTTCAAAGCACTATGTCAGTTTTGTCTGAAGTAAGGCTATCCTCAATGTCTCTGATGCATGTGAGGATCTCTTTTTCTTTAATGTGGAACATGTTACAGCTGAGGCTTTCAAAACATTCTTCGTAAATACTTTCGGGTGAGAATCTGAGGTAGCACAAATCGCCTCCAAAAGGCAGGGGAATAAAAGCTCTACGGGGCACTTCTACTCTATACACATGGAGTCGCCAGGAGTTGGAAATTACTTGATGGTGGCCTAGTGGCAAGAAGCTGTGATGCAATTCCTAAGGCCCGTGGTTCAAGGCCACCAACTGCCCTGAGGAAGGACAGGCAACCTTTTCCAGTGTGATTAGTTAATCACCTGCCAGGGGATCAGCTATAGGTCATTTGTAACTCTATGGTACACACCACCACCTACAATGACTACAACACAAATTTACAGATAATTTTGAGAAAACGCAAATGATAGTGTGATTTCCCCTTCACTTCTGTGCTTAAAAGTCAAAGTCCAAATTCCTTGGTGATTCTTCCACTCTTCCAAATAGCTTGCCTTTCACCCCTTCCGTGTACTCTGGTCCCAGCATTCAAATCACTTGCACTATTGCTCTAGTGCAGAGTCTAAGGCAGCAGCACCAGGGCTGGGCCTTCGAGTCTGCATTCCTACCCGTGAAGACACCACTGGTCCAACACCACACTCTGAGCAGCACGACGCTAGTCACATTCCCTTTTAAGTTCCCAAAGGATGCTGTCTTTCCTCTAAACTTCTCCTTCAGGAAGGCCTTTCCCACCGGACAAGCTCCTATTCATCCTTCGGGACACTCAAGCACATCTTTCCTCTAAGAAGCTGCCTTCTGATGCCCTCTTCAAACCAAACTGCCCATCCCAACAATACTTATGGGTGTGTGGTGCTTCATTCCCCTACACTTCGATAATTGCTCTCTCTGCCTCTCCCAGACCGAGGCTACAGACGGCCTTTCTGCCTGTACCTCCTCGGTGCCTGGAACTCACTCTATACCATAGGAATGACTGACCCATCCAAAGGACATGATGCATGGACCTTGTACTGGAGAATTTTAGAAAAACTGAGGGTGAGATAGACAGCTGCAACAGTGGACTCAGAGTCAGCAACTATCACCAACATAAAGCAACAATAGTACTGTGGGAAGACTCAACGACAACTCACAACAACATATAAAACCAGGTCTATCAGTTCAGATTGATGTGGCTGGGGAACTTCCACAAGAGAAGAAAATAGGATCTATGTTAGCACTGCACAAAGCCATGACAGATAGGATTCTGATTTTTTTTTATAAAGGATATGAAAAAATAAAGTTCCCAAGTTCCTTGAAATGAAAATGAGATCTAGATAATCTTCTGATTAACATTTAACAGATGAAAATCATCAGGCACAGTGGGAAACGAACCTCCATTTGACCTCTAAATCTGTGTTCTTCTAATTTACCAAGAATTCTTCTGACAATTCTAAGTTTAAACAAACCTTTGTGAGAAAGAGTACTCCAGTAGTTTAATATAGTCACAGCTGTCAGATTCATGGGCAATGTATCACACTTAAGAGAGCATTTGAAAATGTGTCAATAATTATAATTAGACACTTGTACCAGATCTAATACACTTTCACTACCCTTTAACTTCAACTGATGTGAAATTAAAACCAGTTTCTTAAAAGTGCAACTCTCAGATCATAATTTAATTCTAAAGTAGATATAAAACCTGTCATACCACAGAGATACAGTACAATTTTACTCAAGAGGAGAAGAGGCCATGGTATTGTAATACATCATTTTAGGGAAGGTGACCACCTTTAATGCTCAAAGTGTAAAATTCATTATCGAGGTGACAATCTTCCAATAGTTACTTCACTCATTTATATTTAAAGATTTTTCTCTTCAAAATTATGCATGACCCATGGCCCAGAGATGATAAATATTAATGTTTGGTTAATTTCCTATTAATTGTTTTTTTCTTCTAAATCTGCAATCCACTAATCTAAAACTGTATTAGATACATGGCTTAATGTCCTTCCTTTTTGAATTAAAATTATTTTGCATATGTTCCACATTATTCATTCTGTCCATTTCTGGATGCTAACTAAAGAGCTTTTATATGTTAGAAGTTGTGCTGCTAACTGAAAGGTCAGTAGTTTGAACCCACCATCTGCTCCGTAAGAGAAAGATGGACAGTCTCCCCACATAGTCTCTGACGCCACAAGTTTAAGGTACTAGACTACACAGTATACTGTTGGCTGCCATCAACTTGCTCAAGTCATGGTGAATTCACGCACCAGAGTCAGCTGATTCTTTGCCCTATTCCTATCTTTCTTCCTAGTCTGTCTTAAGTCTGGAAGATCTCCTGGAATCTGTTTCGTATCATAGCAGCCCCCAAGGCTCCAATGAAAAAGAACGGTGGCTGTATATGAGACACATTGGCTAAGAATGGAACTTGGGTTTCCCACATGAAGGCAAAAATTCTACCACTAAATTATTATTCCTAGTGGATATAAACCAGCACCACACACACAGTAGCACCAAACAGAATGTGCCAGTTCTTTCTCCTTGAACTTACAATCTAATGATAATAAACTAAAACCCAGCAAATACTTACAAACTGTGATAACTGCTGTGAAAGAAATACACACTCCCTGATTTTTACCTCATAGATATGCTGATAAAATCTGTATGCATGTTGTTGTTGTTGTTGTTGCGTGCTATCCAGTCAACTGTGACTTATGTGTATAAACTGCAGAACAATACAGAAATCAAGAAGTCTCCAACTAGACAGAATAGCAGAGAAAAGCATCTTTGAGAAAGCAGCTACTAAAGTGAGAGCTGTTCCTACTAATTAATCTAATGTAGTATTTCTAGCAACTATACATTATAGATTATTAAGACATATATGTGTATTATACATAATTTACATGGAAATAACAGCTTAACCCAGTTCACTGCCATTGAAATAGAATCTACTCAAAGCTGATGTTCCAGCTCATTTCTGAGACTGTACCTCGAACAGGAGTTTTTAATCTTTCTCCTGTGGAGCCTCTGCGAGCTTTGAAAACCACCACAGATATGTGGTCCTGGGGTTGGCAGTGCAACTCCCTAGGACTCAGCCGTCATAGTGCCCCTCCATTATCGAACATTTACTTGCATTTCTTTACTACTTACATAAATATGTACACTTAAATGGCTTTAAAAACAATTTACACGGGTTCATGTTTTGTATTTTTTTAATGAATAACCCAAGGCTCAAAAATTTTCCAGGGAAAGTACATTCATATTAACTGCCACAATGTCCAACTCTTTCAAATGAAAAATCCAAATATTTAACTTGTAGGAAGCCAGTTATACAAGTGGGAATGCGGGGAGAGGTATACAACTTTTATACTAATTTTTTTTTACTTCAGTTAGAATTCCTCAATAAATCAAATTTAGTAACCACCAGGAAATTCAACCATCTTATTAAAGCATCCCAGTTAATACCTCAAATTTTCCAATAAGCCCTGTTTTACCTTCTTCCTATTATAAAAATAACTTCTAAAACTCCAGTCTCCTGCTCTACTCTGATCCAAACTCATAAATAAAATGTTGCTGTTTCTTGAAGACTGTCTATCATATGCCCATTTCTTTTTTAAAAGCTATTATAAAAATAAAACTTTTTCCCTAAGCCCAAAAATCCATTGTCTCTATTCTTGATCAATAAGAAAAAGCTGACTATATGTGTTTTCTTGGTCACTAAATGCCTACTTACCACTCACTGGATTAAAAAAAAAATCATCCATACAGACTCTGCTTTTAACATAAAGCTCAAACCAGACAAGGTGCTTTAAAACAATCACAGTAAAGCTGTGGTTAGCAAGTCTTCCAAACCCCAGAATTCTTCACAGACTCAAAGTAATTGGGGCAGGAGAGGGGGAGGTTATCATATGAAGGTTTATTAACTGGAAAGACCAGAGGAGACAGGGAAAGAATGAGAGCGAAGAATAAGAGAGACACTCAGACAAAAGCCAACCATCAAATTATTAAAGTAAAAAGTACTTTAGTAAGAACCTACTCCATACCATTCCTCACAGATGAAGGAAAGCAGAAAGTTACAAAAGTGACTTTCTTGGATCATTCAGCTAGTTTAACCAGAGAACTGAAAAATGCTTGAATTCTTATGGGTCACTCTCTCAGGCCTCAATGATTTGCTTCACAAATACAAATCAAATCAAAATGGCAATTCATGGTACAACCTTCACTAAAATGTCAAGTGAAAATGTTTTTAATCTAGCAATTCCAATCACTGGCATGTGTTTCAACCATACAAATTTTATACACACACACAGAAATACTGTTGCTGCATGTCATCAAGCTGGCTCTAATTCAGAACAACTCTATGTGCAAGCAAGCCTGCCCAATCCTACATCCTTTCAATATCTCTGCTGTACTTAAGGCCACTGTTGCAGTCACTATGACAAGTCATCTCATTGAAAGGCTTCCTCTCCTTCCCTGACTCTTAAATTTCCCAAGTTGAATGTCCTTTTCCAAAGACCAGACCTTCCTAATAACATGCCCAAAGTACATGAAACAAAATGTCACCATCTTTTGCCTCGAACATGTTGCACTTCTTTTAAGATGGATTTGTTCATCCTTTTAACTATCAAGGTATAATCAATATTGTTCACAAATGCCACAATTCAAAGGTATCACTTCTTCAGTCTTTCGCATTCACTGACTTCTACATGCATAGAAAGCCAATAAAAATGCCATGGTTTGGGGGTAAGGTATAAGTCTTTAAACTGACTTTCTAGCTCTTTTTAGCCCTTTATATATGTTCTTGACAGTGAATTTTGCCCAATGCAATAAATTTGCCCAATGCAACATGTGTTCTGGGTTTCTGTATGTTGCTACCATGAGTGTTCATTATGGATACAAGTGAAATTAAATTCTTAACAACTTTGATCTTTTCTCCATCTAGCATGATGATGTCTATTGATCCAATGACAAGGATGTTGGGGGGGGGGGTTCTTGATGCGGAGATTTAATCCATACTGAAGGCTATAGTCTCTGGTCTTCTTCAGTAAGTGCTTCAAGTCCTCCTCACTTTCAATAAGCAAGGTTGTGTCAAGAGCATATCACAGATTGTTAAAAAGTCTTCATCCATCCTTATGCCACAGTCTACTTTAAATTACCTTCTCAAATTCTGTGCTCAGAATACAGACTGAATAAATATAGTGAAAGGATACAGCCCTGATATCCTTGCACACACCCCCTTCTTCTGTCAGGATTGCTTCTTGGTCAAGTTTTGCTTGAACACAATTAAGGATTCTGGAATTTCCATTCTTCTCAATATTATCCCTAAATTATGATCCACACACTTGAATGCCTCTATATCGTCAACAAAACACACATAAATATCTTCCTGGTATCCTTTCTTTCAGCCATCTGAATTCAGAAATCACAGACCTTATTCAATAGATTCTTCTGAATCCAGCCTGAATTTCTGGCATTTCCTTAAATTTAAAAAAAAAAAAAAATCAAAAACAGCTCCACGCTTTTTTTTTATTAAATTTTATTAGTTTTAATGAACACTTACAGAGATTTTGGGTTTTCATTCATTCATTGTTGCACTGTTTTCTCCACACTCCTCCCCAGTTTGTTCTTCTTACCCCCCCCCATGTCTGTTTTAATTGTCTAATTGCCAGAGTGCTTGTCAAAGCCAGTTCTGATTAATCTCCTTTGTCAGTGTGTCCCTTGCCATTCCCTATCACTCCTCTCCAGGCATTTTTTAATAACCTTTACCAAGATTTTACTTGCATTGCCAGATCTAGTCTGTCACATGGGGCAACTATTAGCTAGAATAGATGCACATCACACATTAGCACACACATGCAATAAAATAAAGATGCCCATCTATTAGTTTCAAATAAATATGCCAGTTAATTTGTTGTCGTTGTTTTTGTTGTTGTTATTATAAGCCAGAGTACCAAGGCCTCAAAAGGAGACAGAAATGACTCTATGAGAACAAAAGAAATGCGCTCCTGGGAAATTTCTATGCACAATGCCCACACTCCTGCTATAAGGTCTAAAACAATAGGGATTAAAAGGGAAGTAAATGGGAAAAGGGTGAGAAGCTGAAGTGAATCTAATTGATTAGAAAACAACAGAGCCCTGGGAGTAGGAGAGTCTAAATTTGAAAAGGATGTTCCATAAACTTGCCCAAGGCAAGAATAAATCCCTAATTTCCCCTAGCATTTTGCCCTTTCCATGCCTCTTTTTATGTCACCTGTGATTTAAAAAAACAAAAAAAAAAAAAACCAAAAAAAAACCTACCTTCTTTGTTAGGATCCATTTCACTGAAAACACAATCAAACAAAGCTACAGCTGGCACCCACCTCTACTGGCCTTTGACTTTATGGGTAGATGTTTATCAGTTCCCACTTTCAAAAGTTGACATGTTATTTACTCTTTTATTAGGATAAACATTTGATATATTTGCAAGATACTGTTGCTGCCAAAAAAAAAGGTCAATAAGAGACTTTGTACAGTGTGGTGGTTCACTGTATCCTTTTGAACTAATTCTCCTTGTTTTCCATTCCCAGAAGGGATTCCCACTGAGCATTCTCCTCCCCTCACACAAACCCCATCACCAATACAAACTACTCACTGGCTTCAAACACCCTCTTCTAAGCATGGTTGCTTCTAACCTTTAATTCCAATATCATATTCTATTCCAAAGCAGCTTCTCTTGCCAACTTTCCAGTTCTTTTTTAAAAAACTACCTGGCCGTTAAACGTTACACATTTTTAAATGTTTTCTTGGAATTGGAGTGAGTTTAGGGATTGGTTTTTCATTCAACACATTTTGTTTTCTAACACTCACCCTCCTCCTCCCCCAAGATTCTTGTTTCCATTCACCCCTCTAGCCTATTCTCTACTGCCTGATAAACTTCATCCCTGGGTGAATGCTACCCTTTTGATGATTGAGTGTTCTAAAAACAGAATACTTTCCTCAAGTTATTGTTCATTTTACAGAATAAAGGCTGAGTCACAGGATTAAGTTCAGTTTCAGGCTCACAAGGTGATCAAGGGCCAGACAGCATCTATACAGCCAAGGCTTCCATTAGTCTCTATCAGATTAGCAAACTTGGCCATTTTTATGATCATAAACTTTGTTCCACATTTCTATCCCACTGATAGTAGTAGCCAAGCACCATCTAGTTCTTCTGGTCTCAGGTTCATGAAAATGTCTTAGTTATCTAATGCTGCTATAATAGAAATACCACAAGTCGTTAGCTTTAACAAATTTATCCTCTTCCAATTTGTTGTTCTTAGATGCAATTGAGTCTCAACTATAACAGTGTATCTATCCTGTTTCATCCTCACAAGCTCTAATATGCTTGAGGCCCATTGTTACAATCACTTGGTCAAAACAATCTTGAAGGTCTTCCTCTCTTTCTCTGATTCTCTTCCTTTCCTATCATGGTGTCTTTTTTCCAAGGACTGACCCCTCCTACAATATGACAAAGTATGTGGAATTAGGTTTCGCCATCCTTGTCTGCTTGCACTTTCTTGAAGACACGCCTGTTTGGTTTTTTAGTCAGTCCATGGGATATTTAGTGTTCTTCTCCAATACCATGATTCAAAGGCATCAATTCTTTTCTTCCAAGGATCACTAAAGTAGTAGTTGCAGTTGTTGTTGTTGTTAAGTGCCATTTAGTCCACTACAACTCATAGTGAGTGACCCTATGCACAAGAGCTCTGAACCCGGCTCTCTATCCTGAGCTAATCTCACTGTCTCTGACACACTCACCCTCAGTATTTCAGTTATTTTGTCAATTCATCTCAACTGGGATCTTTCTCTCCTGCCCCATCCCCTCCATTCTTCCAATCATGATGTCCTTTTCCAAAGACTGGTGAATCCTGGTTACATACCCAAAGTATGTGAGATGGAGTCTCAAAATCCTTGCCTCCAAGAAGCAACCTGGTTTCACCCTCTCCAGGACAGACGTGTTAGTTCTCTTGGCAGTCCATGGTGTGTTCAACACTCTTCTCTAGTATCACAACTCAAAGGCATCAATTCCTCTTCTATCATCTTTGGTTATTGTCCAACTCTTTGATGCATAGTAAGTAACTGCAAAGATAATAATAGCTTGGATCAGGCACACCTTAGTCTCGAGACTGACATCCTTGTTTCTTCAGCACTCTGGAGAGGTCCCTGACACCAGATTTTTCTAAGGCAATTTGTCTTTTGATTTCCTAACTGCTGGAGTCAAGTGTGTTGATTGTGGAACCAAGCAAGCTGATATCATTAACAATCTCAATCTTTTCTCCATTTATCACAATGCTGCCAACTGCCCAGTGGTGAGAATCATTGTTTTCTTAATGTTAAGCTCCAGTCCATATTGCAAAGTTGTGGGTTTAAAAAAAAAAGTCTGTTCTTTTATTCAGTGTAAAATGTCCCCTGATCTCCTGACTGCTGGTGCCAAGTGTTATTTATTGTGGATCCAGGTATGCTAAAGTCACTGACAGTCAGAATCTTTTCTCCATCTATTACGATGTTACTTATGGGTCCAGTGGTGAGAATTTTTAACTGATGTTGAGATGCAATCCATATTGAAGAGCTGCGGTGTTTGATACTCTACAGCAATTATTTCAAGTCCTCATTTTCAACAAGCAAAGTTGTGTCATCTGCATACTGAAAGTTATGAGTTCTCCTCCACTCCTGATGCCAGATTCATCTTCATAGAGTCTAGTTTCTTGAATAATTTTCTCAGCATACAGATTAAATATGTATGGGGAAAGGATATAATCATGACACTCACCTTTCCAATTTCGTTCTAATGCAAAACCTATACTTGGACCAAGAGGCAGTCGTCAGAACAGAGCAAAGACACTGCACGGTTAAAAATTGGGAAAGGTGTACTCCAGGGATGCATCCTGTCTCCGTACCTTTTCAACCTGTATGCAGAGCAGATTATCCGAGAGGCTGGGCTCTATGAGCATAACTGTGGCGTCAGGATTGGTGGAAGATCTATTAACAATCTGCATTATGCAGATGACACAACCCTGCTTGCTGAAATTGAGGACGACCTGAAACGCTTGGCAGAGGGTCAAGGACTGCAGCCTTCAGTATGGACTGAGGCTCAATGTCAAGAAGACAAAGATTCTCACCACTGGACCAATTGGCAGCGTCAGGATGAATGGTGAAGAGAATGAGATTATTAACAACTTTAGTCTGCTTGGCTCCATGGTTAACACTCTTGGCACCAGTAGCCAGGAAATCAAAAATATTGCGATAGGAAAGTCTGGAAAGTCTGCTATTAGGGACCTCTCCAGGGTACTGAAGAGCAATGGTGTCTCTCTGAAGTCTAAGGTGTGTCTGACACAGGCTATGGTCTTTGCAATCACTTGTTATGCATCAGAGAGTTGGACAATGACCAAGGAGGATAGAAGGAGAATTGATGCCTTTGAGTTGTGGTGCTGGAGAAGAGTATTGAATGTACCATGGACCGCCAAGAAAACAAACAGATTCATCCTAGAGAGGGTTAAAGCAGGCTGCTCCTTGGAGGCAAAGATTCTGAGGCTTCATCTCACATAATTTGGACATGTTGAAAGGAGGGAGAGGCCCTTGGAGAGGGACATCATGATTGGGAGGGTGGAGGGACAGCGCAGAAGGGGAAGACCCTCTATGAGGTGGATTGATTCAGTGACTGGGATAATCGGGATAGGTGTATCAGAGGCAGTGAAACTGGCACAGGACAAAGCAGAGTTTAGGGCTGTTGTACATACGGTCCCTATGAGTTGCAAGCGACTTGACGGCACATAACAACAACAACAGTGTTCTCCTGCTCTGTTCCCACAATATCTTCTTGGTCTGGGAATAGGTTTCTCCTTGGACCCTCAATCAAGGGGGAATGACACCGTAACTGCAGCAATGGGCTCGAGTGTGTCCAAGATTATGAAGTTGGCACAGGATAGAGCAGGATTTGGATCTATAGTTTTTAGGATCTCTATGAGTCATACTCAACTTGATGGCACATAATAATAATAAATAATTACTATTCACTGCTTTGGTGGGTTTTTTGTTTTGTTGTTTTGTTTTGTTTTGTTTTTTCTCCAGACAGGAAGAGACAAATGGCTACATCTTAGATGGCCACTCACAAGCTTTAAAGATATTCAGTAAAGCAGAATGTAGAGAATAATAACTCCCTCCCTACCACATATACATACAGGATCCTAGGCCTTGCAAGCTTCTTTAAAGATCAATTCCATTCTCCAAGTCCTCTAAGTTTCCAAATTCAGATGAACTTATGACCTACTGCCCTTTCCTTTCCTGCATAATGTTTATTCATCAAACCCTGTATCCATGACTTCTTCAGCCTTGAGCTTTATTCCTTCTACTCTCATTTTCCTCCTCAACAGGAAAGGGCAGTAGGTCATGAACTGAATACAGTGTTGGGTAAAACTCCCCAATTAAAACAAGCTTGGAAGCAGGAGCAGCATCCACTTCCATAATAGCTTGCCTCCAGAAACCCTATGAACCTGGAGAGAGGATGAGAGACACACAAGCGTTGAGGACTCTCCTTCATAGGGTTGCTATGAGTCGCCTTGACTCAATACAATACTTCCCATGTGCTGTTTTTTGTTTGTTTTAAAAAAGGCATCATGCTGAGAAAGGTGGTGAGTCAGAGAAAGAGAAGACCCTCAATGAGAATGGATTGACCCAGTGACTGTAACAATGGACTGGAGCACTGATCTTGAGGACACAGGGTCAGTATGAGTTGTTGTGGATTTGATGGTACATAAAAACAAGGACTTCTCATGCACTTATCCTATCTCTTCTTTTTTTGGAATGTTGCCTATTCTACAACCTAAACATCAACAGATAGCTCTCAAAATGATAATGTCAAAATGGTGGTTCTTTCATACTAAACAGTCACTTCCTCAAAGGTGTGGTTCCTCTCTCACTGTATCTTGTAATCAAGATTCTCCTTCTGACATTTATGGGTAATTCTTCACTTCCTTACTTCAGTGCACCTTAAAATCAAATTGGTTTTGTAGAGCTTTCCATGCTTGGCCCCAATTATAGAAAGTCTTAACAAATGCTAAGTAAATGAAGGGGGGAAAACTGGAAAAGAACAAAGAGAAATGTAGGGAAACTTTAATGAGAATAACAACAAAAGATTAAGCTCTTACATCTCTGAATGCAAAGAACTATACTCTCCTTTATTTCCAGTTCTGAAAAACAAATATACGGGGTCATCTCCTCCACCTTCCTCTCATCCTCTGCAACATAATTTGAGAAGGCAATCCTGCTTTGTCTCATCATTTCTCTCTATTCCATTCATAATGATTGGTACAGAGTTGATTCTTGTTTAAGTATAACCTAAACAAACCAGATGTTAAGTGATTCCTGCCACCAATTTAATTAGCCCCACCTTTGACGCTGGCTGGCATCAAGATGATGATGGTGTACTTTTGGAGTAGATTCAAAACACATACCATGAGTCACTTTGATCTGATAAAGAGAAACAAGGCCCCTGTGGAGAGAACAAAGGAATCCTGGTGGTGAGGAGTTAAGAGCTCAAGTTGTTATCTGAAAGGTCAGGAGTTTGAACTCAACAGACCACCAGAGAAAGATGCTGCAGTCAGCTTTGGTAGAAACCTTACTGAGAAGCACTGTTTGTTGTTGTTCTTGTTGTTGTTATATACCATTGAGTCTAAACCAACCCATAACTGAACCTCCAGTGAGTTTTCAAAGGCAGTAAATCCCACAGAAAGAGACTGTCCATCTTTCTTCCACAGAGCAGTTGGTGGATTCAAATCATCTGCCTTTGGGTTGGCAGGTACAATTCCTTAACACTAAGCCACCAACAATGAACGCTGGTGGCCGAAGGGGTAAGAAGTGGTGCTGCTGACCCAAAGGCAGGTAGTTCAAACCCACCAAATGCTCTAAGGCAGAAAGAGGCACAAACTCCTCCTATCCCATGAACAGCCTCTGAAAACCAGCTGCAGGATCAGCTGACCAGATGGCACATAACAACAACAACAACACAGGGTCATTTTATGTCAATTTGATGATAATGGAAAAGAGGTAAAGAAAAAAGAAGGGAAGAGTAAGAATCTATAGAATAGCTAAAATTATACAAGAGTGGGGGGAAAATTAAATACTCTTTCAGATTAGCAAGGGTTCAATAAATAAATTAAGGTTAACTTCCACAACCAGAATAGTTTTTCCAAACTCTGGTTAGAGTCTATTTGCAAGTTGCAAAACTAATTTTGTAGACAGTGGTCTAATTTGTTTTATAATCAAAAGAAATTAGAAAGCTTTACAATATTTTTTAACACTGTAATTCAGTTTGATTTTTAATACGCACGTGTATGAAAGAGGAATCTTGTTGTGTAGTTAAATGTTGGGCTGCTAAGAAAACGGTTGGTGGTTCAAATCCACCAGCCACGCTTCCAGAGAAAGATGAAACAGTATCTTCCTATACAAATGTCCAGCCTACCGGCGCTGGCTGAAAATCGCCTGTGACTTCATCCATAGCCACTGATGAGAGTCAGCGCCCAGAGCCATCAGGGGCTTTAAGCTCGTTGCTCACTGCTGTGGTGTGGACAGCTGAAACCCAGGCCCCGACAGGCACCTGGGGGGGAATAAACCCAGACTCTACTTCATGCTCTGCTGGAGAAGGAGGGGCAGTCTCCTGTACCAGTCAGATCCAATTTGACGGTACACACACGCGCACACACACACTTTTTCTTCTTCTTTTTTAAAAAAGACTACTTCAGCCGTTGCGGCCCTCTGCCCGGGGCAGGCTGCCCTCGGCCTCCTGCCCGGGGCGAGCCATCGTGGCCCTCTGCCCAGGGCGAGCCGTCGTGGACTTCTGCCCGGGGCGGGCTGTGCTTGGCCCCTGGCTCAGGGCGAACCATCGCAGCCCTCAGGAGCAAGAAGGCAAGCAGCTGTAACCCAAGACCACCAGTAAGGTGATAAAGCGTCCTCCCTTCCCCCCTTTATATCTATGCCCCTGTTTAACATGAAGAAGCCAGAGAGTCGGCATCCAATTCCCAAATCAATAAGACAGTTGGTTTAATTACTATTGGAAAAAAAACAACAAAAAAAAATGTCCAGCCTAAGAAACTCCATGGAAACTCATCATATGCTGGAATTGACTTAAGGGTAGTTGAGAAGAAAAGGCATGTATTTATCAGGTCAGAATATAAAACTGTCCAATTAAAAACAGTTGAGTGGCTGTTGAGTGGCCAAAAAATTGAAGGAGCATTTCATCAGAAGTGTGCTTTGCATTGAATATACAAGGCAGTCTGGCTCAGCTGGCTTGGTCTTCATCACGTATCTGGCTTCTTATGTGCTGAACCTGGTTGGATTCATCAGCCTTGGTGGCTACAAGCCATAAATTTGAGAGTTAACAGACTCTCCAAGTATGCACACACACACACACACACACACACACACACACGCCTGTCTGTATACGCCATATCCCAAAAGGGTCGTCAACAACAGATGAAAATTAAGACTATTAAGGGTCTGAGTATTAAGGGTCTGAGTGACTATGTTTGACACTTTTCAGGATAAGAAGTTTAGGAAAGCTGGTTGGTTGGTCTTACTTACAATAGACCAAGTGATGAAAGAAGAAATTCGCAATGAAAGAATTTTTTTTTCCCTAAAGAAAAAAGCAGATGGGGGAGGGGGGCGCGGCGGCACCAGGGAAGAAAATGTGCAACAATGAATGAATGGAAATGCAAGTTCTCTATGAACTTTCATTAAAATCTCAATTTTAAAAAATGCACAAGGTTGCATTTGAAAGGTAATAAAAAAAAAGAATTTGTTCAGGGTTCTGAGTCACGGCTCAAGTGTTGCAGAAAAGACTTCAACACTTCCAATTGTGCCTTGTGAAAGAAAGCAAGCTTTATATCTTATACTAACAGTGCTGATATTGCTGAACACCAAACACAAAATTACAATGCCAAATGAAACACTAACTCACTCTCTGACCTTGAGTCAGAACAGATTCATAGCTGACCCTCCAGTGGGTTTTCTGAAGCTATAAACCACAGTGGAGGAGACTGCCCATCTTTCTACATGAAGCCACTGGAGGATGTGAATCACCAGGGAACCACTGCCTTCAGGTCAACAGCACAACTCCCCGCAGTCTACATCACCAGAACTCCATCTGTGACTGGAGTTCAATCCTAGCTGTGGTTCTTAAGTGCTATCAAGGTGAAATGGACTCAGAGCTGATAGCTGGCCCTCTCGCAGGTTTTCAGAGGCTGTAAAGCACATACGAGAACTGTTCCTCTTTCTCCCACAGAACAGCCAGCAGATGTGAACCACCTGCTTTGGGGCTGGTAGCACAACTGTCAACAACGAGGCCACCAGAGGTCCCTCCTAAATCCTGCTAAGATTTACTGGTCAGCTATTTAGCTGCCACTGTCGTCATGTACCATCAAGTCACAGTTCACAGCTGACCTCCAGTGGGTTTTCAGAGGCAGTGAACTGCACAGGAGAGGCTGTCATTTTCAAATCATGTGCTTTTGGCTGTGTCTTACCACTAGACCACCAGGGCTCCCCATTTGTGTGCTAGCGGGGTGGAAAATTAACCACAGATCAGGCTCGAACAGGACCTGAAGACGCTAATAAATTACACGAAGAAATGACAAAAATGCCATGCTTCTACCCCGTCACCATACTTTGTCTCCCGGATGGCACCACCTCACGGGGAGTTCATTACGATCCCATGCCTGGTTTACAGATGAGTCTGTATTATACGCAGGCACCCTTTAGTAGTGAACAACAGCAGCACCACAGCCCCTTTCTGGGACATCCCTAAAGGACAGTGGGAAAGGGAGGCCGTCCTAGTGAGCAAAGCTTTGCTCAGGATACTTAGTTGTACGTTTTGCTTGGAAGGTAAAAATGACCAGATGTGCAAATGTACACAGATTCATGGGCTATGGCCAATGGTTCAACTGGATGATCAAGGAATTGGAAGGAAGATGACTGGAAAATCAATGGCAAGGAAGCATGTGTACGAGGTATGTGGATGGACCTCTCGGGATGGGTCAAACAAGTGAAGTTTACGTCTCGTGAATGCAAACAAGAGTGAAGTCAGAAAAGGAGGATTCTAACTGTCAGGTAGATAGGATGATATGTTCTATGGGAACCAGACAGCCTGCCCCCCTAGCCACTCCTGTCCCTGCTCAATGTCTCAAGCACAAAGAGGCCATGGTGGCAGGGATGGAAGTTACTCGTGGGTTCTGCAGCTTGGACCAGCACTCATTATCTATAGTCACAACTGAGTGTCTAATCTGTCAGCAACAGACAGCAATACTGAGTTCCCAACCTAGAATCACTTCTCAGGTTAATCAGTTAGCAATCTGGTGGCAGGACAATTACACTGGACCAACTTCTAGCATAGAAAATGGTGTTATGTTCTTAATGAAATAGACACTTACTCTAGATAATGATTTGCCTTCCATGATGCAACACTTCTTCCAAGACGACCTACCATCATCCACAGCCTTACAGATGAATGCTCTATGTAACATCCCAGGATCCCACATAGCATCATCTTGGACCAGGGGACTCACTTTAGAGCAAATAAGTGCCAACAATGGACTCAGGCTCATTCACTGATCTCATCGTGTTACCCACCATCCTGAAGCAGCTGGTGTGGCAGAACAATGGTATTCTAAAGATGACGGAGCCAGCAAGGTGGCAATACTTTGCAGAGTTTGAGCAATCTTCTCTAGGAAGGTAAAGAGCATGAAGCGGTTTCTCCAATAGCTAAGTTTAGGAAACAAGGAATGGAAGAATTGAGTGGAGCCACATGCTATTATCATCCCCAGTGACCCACTTGCAAAACATTTGCTTCACGTTTCTGCAACCTCACACTCTGTGGGTGCGGAAGCCTTCATTCCAAAGGAAGGGATACTGCCACCAGGAGACGGAAGACTGACTCCACTAAAATAAAAATGAAGAACACCACCTGTACTGTGGGCTGCCCATGCCTCTAGATCAAAGGCAAAGACGGGAGTCACAATGCTGCATAGTGTTAATGATCCTGATTATCCAGGGGAAATTGGATTAATAGTAATTATATAACCTAAGTTTTAAAAGTATGTCTGGAATTCAGGCCATTCTTCGGGTTGCCTCCTGAGTACTACCATGTCCTGTGATTAAAGTATACGGAAAACTATGGTAAAGCAAGTTTGACAGAACTACCCACAGTTTTTTTAAGGCAAAACCTAAGTTGTAAGATGCCATCAAGTTAACTCCGACTCCTGACAACAGATGGAAATGCTACCCATTCCTGAACCACCTTCACAATCTCTACTGTTCTTAATTAAGCATGTTGTTGCAGTCAATCCATCTCATCGAATGTCCTCCTGTCCCTATTTTTCCTACCATGCTGGCCTCTCCCTCTGAAGTAAGTGAGACAAAGTCTCACCATCCTTGCTTTTAAGGAATAATCATTACTCTTCTTCCAACACAGATTTGTTTGGTCTTTTGGCAGTCAGTCCATCCTGTATTTAATACTTTTCATAAACACCACAACTCAAAGGTGTCAGCTCTTCTTTGATTTTCCTTATTCACTGTCAATCTAAGTTTTATCAATTTTAAAAAAAAAAAAAAAACTCAACCACTGACTCTCATTGCCGTCAAGTTGGAACAGACTCCTCAAGGACCTGCCCTTGGACATCCACGGCCGTAAATCACAGGAGGAAACTGCCTATCTCTCTCCCACAGAACCACTTGTGGATTAGAACCACCAGAGAGATGCTAGCTTTGGGTTAACTAGAGCTCATTTTTAACAACTGCTGTTGTTGTTGTGTTGCCATCGAGGTAGAAGCAATTCCCAGCTGACACTCCAGCAGGTTTTCAGAGATGGTGACCTGCGTGGGAGGATACTGCCCATTCTGCCATGCTTTACCCGTCAACCAATTTCAAAAGAACCATTTCCACATGATAGGTATTCTTTTTTTACAGCAGCACCCCACTACTGGTACCGAACTATGTCTCAGCTATCTACTACTGCTATAACAAAAACACTACAACAAGGTGACTTTAACAGAAACTTATCTTCTCATAGTTGAGGAGGCTCGATGCCCAAATTCAGTTCACAGCCTAGGGAAAGGCTTCCTCTCGCAATCTGAAGCAATCCTTTCTAGAGGAAGGTCCTCGTTCTGCTGCTTGTTTCTCAGTTCCTTGGAGATCCTTGGGCACCTTAGCACTTATCCTACTCCATCTCAGCTTCCTTGGCTTGTTTGTTAAATGTCTTTTATATCTCAAAAAATTCTGGGCTCATCCTATACTACTTCTTCCTAATTAACATAATAAAGATGTCTTATTCCCAAATGAGATTATAATCATGGGCATAATCCACTGCCACTGAGTTGGTTCCCATAGTGACCTTCCACCAGGTTTCTGAGGCTGTAAATCGTTACTGAAGGAGACAGCTCGTGCTTCTCTCAGGAAGTAGCGAGTGGATTCAAGTTGCTGATCTTTTGATTAGGAGCCTGATTCATTCAGCGGGTTATTCTTCTCATTGTTGTTATTGTTATTGTTGCTGTTGTTGTTATAACAGCCCTAAACTCTGCTCTATAATGTGCCAGTCTCACTGTCCCTGATACACCTACCCCCATTACCTCAGTCACTGAATCAATCCATCTCATTGAGGGTTTTCCTCTCTTGCGCTGTCCCTCCATCCTCCCAAGCATGATGTCGCTCTCCAAGGACTGGTCCCGCCTTGCAACACGTCCAAAGCATGTCAGAGAAAGCTTCAGGATTCTTGCCTCCAAGGAGCAGACTGGTTTAACCCTCTCCAGGATGAACCTGTTCATTCTCTTAGCAGTCCATGGTATAGTCTATTACTCTTCTCCAATACCACAGCTCAAAAGCATCAATTCTATCATCCCTAGTCATTGTTCAGCTCTGTGATGCATAGCAAGTAATTACAAAGACCATGGCCTGTATCAGGCGTACCTTAATCTCCAGACTGACATCATTGCTCTCAGTACTCCGGAGAGGTCTCTGACAGCTGACTTTCCCAACACAATACATCTTTTAATTTCCTGGCTGCTGGTGCCAAGAGTGTTGATTTTGGAGCCAAGTAAACTAAAGCTGTGAACAATCTCAATCTCTTCACCATCCATCACAGTGCTGCCAATCGGCCTAGTGGTGAGAATCTTTTTTTTCTTTGGTGTCATTTATTCACAACTCACAGCAACCCTATGAACAAGTCTGAACCAGCCCTAATCTGCCACTCTCTCCATCCCTGATATTCTGGAACCCAATGCTACAGTCACTGTGTCAATCCATCTAGTCGAGGAACTTCCTCTCTTTCACTGACCTTCCAATTTTCCAAGTGTAATAAGGATTAGCCTTTCCTAACAACATGCCCAACATATATGAGACGAAATTTCATCATCTTTGCCTCTAAGGTGCACCTTGGTTGTCCTTGCTTACAAAGGTCATATTTATTTGTTCTTTTTTTCAGTTCATGGGATATTCTCTCACTCCCCCAGAGCAGCTGGTGGGTTTCAATCACTGACCTTTTAATTAGCAGCACAACATCTAACACACTACACCGCTTCTTTCAAGCAGTACAGGGGTAACAAAAATGGCCTTTCTACCTAGTAGGTCTTCTGTCCCTGCTTCTCGATTTATCCTTCAGGACAACCATGTCTAGTTTTAACTCCTTTGAGATCACCTCTCCATTTCTAAACTAACAGGTGGATTAGTTTGAGTCTCTAGCATGCAATTATCTACCCATTCTCTCAGCAATTATTAAATTAAAAAAAATAAATAAATGTTGTGTGGTCTGATCTAGGCATTCTATTAGGTGCGAAAACTACACAAAAGATGAATAAGACACAATGCACATCTTCAAGAAATCCAGTGATGTAATTTGAAAGATTTTTAAATTAGTGAGGGAGAATGATTTTTTTTTTAATAAATGGGATAATGAATAACTTCATGAATTTGTCTTCTAAGAGATCAATCTAGTCTCAGCCTGAATGAGTAGTCTGAATGATAAAACAGTAAGAGAATATCAAAAGGCAAAACTGGAGAAGAATTCCTGCTTGCAGTGAAAATACTCTGAACCAAGGATTTGGCTCTTCCCCAAAGAAAGGGACAAGGAGTGCTGAGAGCAGCTCAGAACAGCCAAGGCTTGGCCTGAAGAGAAGCGAGGTCTGACCTCTTAAGAGACCCACCCACAGAATGGATAAACATCCACAGAATCCAGCCACCTGTGCTTGACCATGACCCCCTGACTCCATCCATGCTCAAAAACAAAACCCTTCACCTACTGCTGGAGCTGCCACAAAACGTGGACGGGCTAAAATGTCAAGTTCCTTTTCCAGTCACAGAAAGTAAAGACCAAACACCCAAAGTCAACAATGAAGCAACCCTAACGGGAAAGTGGAATGTTGGTCGGGCTGAAAAACAACGCTCTCATGGATTACATGAAATTTAAAAAAAAAAAAAACCAAATCTACAACAAAACTCCAGTCTACTACCATCAAGTTGATTCCGACTCAAAGCAACCCTACCAGACAAAGTTAAGTTTCCAAGGAAGCTACCTTTACAGAGGTAGATGGCTTCCTCTTCCTCCTGGAGAGACACAACCTTTCACTGAGCAATGGCATGTTTAGCCAGTGCACCACTAAGGCTCTTTACTCATGACACAAAGCTTCATAAAGGCCTCTTCAAGGATCAAACTCCACATACACTCTGAGACTTATCAAAAAGGTCAGACTTCTAGAACTGCCCCACAAGAGTGCAGGAATATTATCTGACTGTGCAGTAGGCTTGAGTATTGGGACCAGAGGGAGTGTTTATTGCCAGTGGTTTTAAGTTCAAGCATAACAATCTCCCAATTAAAGCACAGACGATGTGCCAACCACACCAACTCTTTCAAAAGAACATTTAATATGTGGACATTTCCAACAGACAAACCCCACTTTGGAACTTCTGATTCTTAAGCTAGTATCACAAGCAAGAGTAGTCTATAGCCAACGGGCTAAAACAGAAGCGGTAAATCTCCGTTTGCTTCTTCTGAAAGCTTCAACTGGCCACAGAAAGAAATACAAAGTTTTCGCTCCGAGAGATCAAAGGAGGTATTTTACACCAGGAAACCCAACTCCAAATCCTCATTTCCAGGAATAAAGCCACAGTGCCCAATACTTGCTTGGGAAAACAAAAACAGGAGACTATGTGGATTCCAATTAAAATCTCTTATGGCTTTATTTCCCAGCCTTGCCAGTTTAATGTTGTTGTTTTAACCAGGCACTGCTTTAACTAAAATACTGGCTTCCTGCTCAGAAGCCAGGTTACCAGTGGATGAAAACAAAAACATTTTTTAACACTTCATGGAAGCATTTTCTGGCCGATCCCAAGTACTTAGAAGTGCAAGGTGATGCAGAGAAGTGCCAGCCTCAGCCCAGCTCATACAGGAGAAACCACAATGCAGTGCAAGCTAACATTTTAGCCACAGTATTGGAAAGGAGAGTAAAAGCCGGAGAAAATGGGGGTGGGAGGCAATGTCTCAATTTTATTCTAGCATAACCACCACCAGCTTGCCTTGAAATTATTACCTGGAGTCTGGTCTATCATCCAAAAGTTACTGTCTACTTTATACAAGGCTCTAAATTAAGTCTGTAGTCAGCTGTGTTCCAGCTGATTCTGACTCCCGGTGACCCCATTTTTACAGTGTACTCCATAGGTGTTTCAGGGCTGTGACATTTTGAAAGCAGACCACCAAGCCTGCTTTCAAGGCATCTGTGGGTCGGTCCAAATCACCACACCTTTGGACTAGCAATTAAGTGCTTAACCATTTGCACTGCAGGCTGTATAATCAGTGATGCTGCTGCTGGTAGGTGCCATCAGGCTGCTTCCAACTCACAGAGACCAGGCACAGCAAAATGAGAGCACCTGCCAGTTCAACGCCATGCTTACAGTCACTGCTTAGAGTTTCCATTTGTTACAATGTGTCAACCCATCTCATTACAGTCTTCCTCTTTTTCTCGGCCTCTCAATCTTACTAAGCATGATGTCCTTCCCTAGGGAATGGCTCCTTCTGATGACATGTCCAAAGATGCAAGACAAATCTTGCCATCCTCATTTCTAAAGACTATTCTGGTTGTAATTCCTGCTCAGTGTATTTGTTCATTCTTCTGGCAGTTCATGATGTACTCAATACTCTTTAACACCACCAACATTTCAATGCCTCAGTTCTTATTCCGTGTTCTTTATAGTCAGAATTATACTACTGCATGCCGTTGAGTCGAACCCAAGCAGATGGTTTTCAGAGGCTGTAAATCACACAAAAGGAGCCAGCCCACTATTTCTCAAAAGAACAAGCTGGTGGAGCCGAAACACTCGCCTTTGGGTTGGCGGCACAACTCTTTATCCACCAGAGCTCTGTAGTCAACGCTGTTGTTGTGTGCTAGCAAGTCAGAACCGAGCCATAGCCGACCCTCTGGTGGGTTTTTCAAAGGCAGTTAATCTCACAGGAGACTGCTCACCCTTCTCCTTTGGAGAAGGTGGTAGACTCAAACACAGCCTTTGGGATTACAGCACAGCTTCTTGCCACTAGGCCACCATATCTCCCAATTTGCCACTGTTTACGGTTATAATATCCTCTTTCCTTCTTTGGGAAAAAATTAAAAGTCTGTTATTTTTATACTACGTATATGCCATTTACATAGGTTATAAACTTGAATTTAGGGTTTCAGTACAAGTTTGACTACACCTTTATACTATCTCCAATTCCTGGCAAGTGAGTTGGTTGTCAGAAAATGGCAGTAATAGTTTCCTTTTATAAGATATTGCATCTAAGTTTGTAAGTGAATTACTACCTCTTTAAAGAAAAATCTTAGTTAATAGACTGAGTGATATGTAGCACGGAACACTCATTACAGCAATATATGAATGAATGAAGCCTGGCAAATCTGGCTAAACTGGCTGAGAATGTGAGAATCCAGTTTCAAGTCCTCACTCTACTACCGAGTAGCTCTACAACTCTGGGAAACTATATTTTGCCAAACTTCAATATCTTACTGTATAAATGAGTAAAAAAAATCACAGAGTTGTGTGGAGAATGTGATGGTGGGGGAGACCACTGAAAGATCTGAACACCGAGGGAGCTCTAGTGACCCAGTGACAAGAAGCTGCACTGCAATCCCAGAGGTTCGAGGTTCAAATCCACCAGATGTTCTGCTGGAGAAGTAGAGACAATCTCCTCCCGTACCCATCATATCTGATTTGACAGTACACACACAAAAAATAATAAAATTTTTAAAAATAAATAAATAAAAAGAGCTGAGCACCATACATGCACATATCCAGTATGGTCAAATCTTATCTTTCAACTGTCATCAAAGTCCTCCAAAGTTTACCAAAGGGTTCTACCACCATCAACAGTTTCTCCATCACAGCAAACACATCAGATTTTTTCATATAAAAATGAATCAAAGATGCAAGGATCCAACAACAAACAAGTAACAAGTGACAGCCCCAAGTCCCTGCTCCTTGTTGCTGGGAAGTACTGTACATAAGCATTGATTCCATCTTCACATCATGACCTTGAATAGCAGGATCCTTTGTCAAATCCATTTTTGCCTGCCCTCCCTTCCAGCCCCTTTCTCAAGGTTAGACTACTCAATTCAACTCTGAGAATCACCCAGGAACCTACCATGATCATCACGTAACTACATCATCCAATTCTGGGTCACAGAGAGACATAACTTTTATTTACTGGCTCAAGCACTGTGCAGTAACTGTTACATGCATGCATGAAGATAATTTGGTAAATGACTATTTTGAAGAAAAAAATCAGACTTTCATTAATCAAATTAAATCCTTCACTTGTGAAATTACAGTATTGAATAAGGCATACACCTCCAATCTTTACTCCACATTCTTAATATTCTTTCAAATCACTCAAAGTAACAAGGAAGAAGCTTATTCAAATTCAAATGATCACTCTTGCAAGGTGTAAAAGTTGTAAATCTGCTACCTAAATCAAGTTTCATTTAGCACCACTCTAACTTCTATTAAAGCTGGCCAATACAGCTAGAAAAAGAGACCATGACTCAACCTAGATGCATCAGGGCCCTTGATCTTTTGCATCTATTTGGAATCTCATCATCAATTCACCTCTTTTGCATGTCTGCAAAGTGATAGTAAAAATGCTATTATCCAGCACACAATTACTACAGCAGAAGGCCTACATATCAGTTTCAAAAAGACTTCCACTTCACTCCAGGCCAGAAAACAAAAATAACTTAATCACCGGAATGTGATTTAGTCATTTTGGCCTTAAAAGTGGGATAATGCAGACCTAAAACAACCTCCTTACCCCTGTGCCCCCCACCCCCAATATAAAGGGGCAAACCGTATTTCATACTCATGCAACTGCAGACTGTAAAGCTTGATGGCAAGGACAGTGTCTGAGGTCAGCACAAGTCTAGTGTCTGCTGGCTGCCCAAGCCTGGGCCTCTGGCCAGCAACCCACCTCCTGAGACAAGTGCCAGGACATACTATAGTGTTTCCATTTAAGGCCCGCCATTTGGATCAGCTCATCTCTGAAATTTCTTAACACCACCTTTCCAGGAAGAAATTTTTTGGGGAAAAAAGGAGGTGGTGTCTATTTCCGTCACCGCCTTCCCTTGGGCTGTCAGAGCAGTCTGCATCTCCGAGATAGGAATCTTTTAAAACCCACTTGATTATGTTTCAATGCAAGAGCTTTTCTTCCCCAAATAAAACCCACCAAACAGTATGGAAGCAGCCCTTTCTCTGTCATGTAAAAGAAATCACACAAATTTTAACAACAACAACAAAAAGCCCAATAAGATGAACAAATCCAATATATTACTTTACTACCTCTTTCCAAAAGTCAAGGAAAGAAAACTTGGAGACTTTTTTTTTTCTCAATCCTCCTACTAAATGGAATGTTTTCTTCCCCCAAATAGCTTCCTCCACATCTTCTCTCCCATGGAGCGTCTCAAACCCCAGGGGGAAAGGGGGGGAGGGGGGAGGCATGTCTGGCACAAACTGGTCAGGGCTCAGCCAGTCTAGAAAACCAACACAAGTTACTGAATGCAGCGGTTCCGGGGCTACTAGTCTCCCCCCCAGCACGCCCAAGGTACTAGCCCCACTGTTTTGGTTACAGTGTTGAAGGAAGGGTTTTAAACTTGGCAAAGTAACGTGCAACATCTGTAACCACATTTGCCTTCTGGGGATCGGAAGATGAATCCCACATTCCTGGCTTTGAAGCTTTTTGAAACTGCAGCTAGGAAAGAACGGAGGGAGGGAGGGAGTTGAGCAGAGTTTATTGGCTCTCTCTCTAGCAGCGAATTCCTCTTGGAAGGGATGGATATTTTGAGGGTGGGGGTGATTCACCCACCTCTTGACTCTCTCCTAAGCCCGGCTAGGAAGGTGAGCCCCGTGGCCAGACAGCCGGATCGATTTACAAGTCAGGAGGCGCACACCATGAAGGAGTTCACCACACACAGAGAGACAGACACACACACGCCCTCCAGCGCAAACCAGAGACCCCCTCACTTCATGCCTCCGCCTGCCCCCCATATCCCACCAGCAGTTCAGGCCCAAAGCTAGACAGTTTTGTTCCATTGCTGCTCTCTCCACCGAGTGTGGATCAAGCTTGGGGGAGAAAAGGAATGAAAGCTTGGGGGAGGCACCGCAGACGCCCACCCTCCAACCCCCAACCGCTGCCCCTTCTCTCGCGGGGCGCCCTCCGGCACGGCGCGAGCCCTCTCCTCACCTCGGGTCCCG